>NW_012267313.1:128997-135973 GCF_000151885.1 Dipodomys ordii | reverse complement strand
AAGATATGGAACCAACCTAGATGCCCCCTCAGTAGATGAATGGATCAAGAAAATGTGGTATATATACACAATGGAATTCTATGCCTCCATCAGAAAGACTGACATTGCCCCATTTGTTAGGAAATGGAAAGGCGTGGAAAAAATTATATTAAGTGAAGTAAGCCAGGCCCAAAGCAACATAGGTCCCAAACATAGGTTCCCTTATTTGCAATAACTAGTATATGTCTGAGACAAGCAGAAAATGTCAGATAAGTTGATGTTAAGTGAAATTGACCCCAAGATAAGTATTCAAATGTTTTTCTTTCTTGTGATTGTTTCTAACGTATTTATAAGATGATTTATTTGTTGCTTTGTATGTCCTTCCCCCATGGTATAATCCCTGCTTTCATTGTATTTGATGTTGGTATAATTTGTGGAGGGGAAGGGAAAAAACAAATCATTTAATTAGGCATACAGGTGGCCCCATTGCAACAATGAGATGTACAAGTTGTTAAGTTGAAAACGAACTTTACAACTTTGCCTGGGGGTTGGGAGGGTGGGAGATGGGAAGGGATGGGAAGGGGAAACAAAGGAGGAGGCAAGAATGCTTGATAAGAAATGTACTCATTATCTTGCCCATGTAATTGTAACCCCTCTGTATGGTATTTTCACAATTAAAAAAAAAAACATAAATCACACACACACACACACACACACACACACACACACACAAAATGTTGTTGGGGAACAAATTTGAAATTACAGTGTAAAGGGATCTGATAACATGAATGTCTTAGACAGAAGTTAACATTCTCACTAAAGAATCTGATTGCCCAACAAATATATTGTGAGTATCCTGTAGCAGGATTTCAAAGCCTACTATGGGGTTTTCTCCTGTACTGTTCATTGTAAATATAACTTGTAATGGCTACAGTGAACCATAATTACCTGAAGCCAGATTAGATGGAATCTAAATGCTATTACTATCTCTCTTAATTAGAGAAAGCAAGCTCAAGGGAAAAGAAAAGTAGATCTATGAATATAAGCTTTTACCTTAGCAGTGAAAGAACACTCCAGAGAAGTTAAATTATAATATTGTTGTTCTAACATTATTTATTGAAAACTTTCTCATGTAAGACTTACACTACTGCTATGTTTGAGTCAAACCCCATCCCATTATGGCTTTTACCATTAGTAAAATCTTTACTATGTGTTCATGTTCAGTGAAAAAGCTCTCCTCTGACAGCTGAATACAGAAAGCAAATGACATTTTGGTGTGCACCAAGGAAGAGCTTTCTTAAATTCAATATTCAGTTTTCCTCTTCAGTTTATTATCATTGTTTTGGTTACCTCATTATTTTAATTTAGAAAGATAAATAATTCCATCCTAACTTCAATGAAGGAGATAAATGGAATTGCCACCTGCTGTTGTACACAGACCATAACCCTCTCCACAGTTACTTTCTTCTTTTTGAGATCTCTTTTCTTACTGACATGATGACAAATAATCTGTGGTATTTTCAATTTATTTTCTTCTTTCTAAAAAATATTTTTTTCTGAATAACCAGAACAATCTCAAAACAGAAGAGTAAAGTTGGACATCATTCCAAGTTTCCTATAAAGCTACTGCAACCAACATGGTGTAATACTGAATAAAGAAAATCCGGAAAATCAGTGACATAAAACAGAGAGACCAGAAATTAACTTATGTGTATATATAGTTAAAATTTTTGACAAGTATGAAAAAATTCACCCTAAAAGGACAACCTTTTCAACAAATAATTATTATATACTTGTAAAAAGAAACAAAATTGATATCATTAACTTATGTCATATGCAAAAATTAACTCAGCTGAAAGATGCTTTTGCAACAAAGAAATTAGCAACTTGTATAGCACTGGATTTGGCAATACTGTTTTAAATATAACAACATCGACACAGCAATGAAATGAAAATTAATATAAGTTGTATCATATTAAAATTTAAAACACTTTAGACTAAGAAGTTGTTCAATTGCCTAGAAAGCACAAAGACCTGAGCTCAAACTCCAGCACTGAAAATTAAAGGCACATAAAAAACAAACAAGAAAAACCTTTCATCGATCAAAGTACCTTATCAACAGAGTAAAGCTCACACAATGGGATGAGAAACAATTTGCATATCATATGTCTTTTCGGGAAATGATATCCAGACTATATAAAGAATTATTGCAATTTAATAAGAGAAAAACAAGCAAAAATGAATATGATTTGAAACTGCAAAGAAACTAGACATTTCTCCAAAGAATATTTTTTATAAATAGGCAATAAACCCAGGAAAATTCGCTCAATTTCACCACTCAATAGGGAAATGCAAATCAGAATCACAAGAAAGTACTACATCATAGCAGTGAGGATAGCTATTACTGAACACAAAACAAAGCAACTCGAAAACAAACACCAGAGACTAAAAAGTCATGGGGAAGATGCGGAAAAACAGAGACCCTTGTACATATTACAAGGGAAAATGACACAACATTGTGAGAACTGGTAGTTTCTCATCATCATCACATGCGGCAACAGTGACCCTTCAAAGTATCCCCAGCAAAGAAGGAAAAAAGTAGGTGCTTGAACAGATTTTTGTGTATCCATATCCATAGCAGCAATATCCACTATAGCCCAAAGACAGAAAAATGCAAGTGCCCATCAATAAACTAATGAACAAGTAAAGTGTATACAATCTTAGAGGGACAAAGTATTATTCAGTTTTAAAAAAGCACAACAAAAATTTCATTAAACCAGCCCCAGAGGACAAATATTATACGGATGCTTTTATATTTGATTCCTAGCATAGTCTATTTAGAGACAGAAAATAGAATATAGTTATTAGGGCCTCAGGAGGGAGGATGGGGGAGTTAGATCGCAGTGAGGAGATGGTTGTACAGCAGTATGGATGCTCTTAGTGTCCTAGGATGGTCTTCTGCAATAGTTAAAGTATACATTGAATGTCTTACATATTTCAGCACAAACACTGATTATTTTCCTTGTTGAACTTATCTTTTATTTTTCTAGGTGTCTAAAAGTAAATTTGATGGGAATACTTTTTCATCTTTATTTTTGCATTTATTTCATCCTCTGGACTTTCATATTCATGAAGAAAAATGATCTACTGAGATTTAATCAATTGCATGCTGGAAGCATCTGTGCTGTCTGTACTTGAGCACAGAATGGAAAATCAACAACAGAGTCCTTGAGCTCAAAGATAATTGAATCTAACTCCTGAGTTTCCTAGAGACCTGGGGGGATTTCGTGACTTGGGCAGATAACACAGTTGCCCTCTGAAGCGATTGGTCCACTGGTATTTCTGTGTTAACAGAAGCTGCGAGGTCTATAGACTGTGTACTACTTAGGGTATAAATCATGTTAGCTAAGAAAACAAAGTACAGCACTGATGAATTCAGTAAACTCAGCCATTAGAAAAACGGGTAGGGCAGGACTTAAAGAGGTTCCATGGACAAGACCCTGGTGGCTCATGCCTGTAATTCAAGCTACTCAAGAATCTGAGATCTGAGGCTCACAATTTGAAGCTACCCTGGTAGAAAAGTCTGTGAGACTCCTCTTATCTCCAATAAACTGTCCAGAAAACCTGGAAGTGGAGCTGTGGCTCAAGTGTTTGGATCTCTAGCTGTGACCACAAAAAGGTTCAGGGACAGTGCACAGGTCCTGAGTTTAAGGTCCCATGGTAGTTATGTTTTATGACTTCATTCTCTGGTTGCAAGGCCAAGGGCAGCAAATTGCTCACTTCTGTCTTGTGCAAATTGTGTTTCATTATAGCTCTTAGGAAATGGAGTGTCTACAGAGTCTGACAAATGAGGTATGTACTCGATCAACGTTAACTTTTGGTATGTATTCTGATGTTATCTCCTCCACAAGAAAAATGTAAGCATTATTTTGTTTGCTTTCCATAAAATCATCAGAACATAAAGGAAGGGATTAGTGGAAATACATTCATGAAAAGTCAGAATATTTACTTCCAGGAGATGGAAGCCCACATAAAGGAAAGTAGGCAGCAGCTTGTGAACTGGAGAGCAGCCATCTAGGTCCTCCTTCAATGGACTCCTAAGTGTTCTTTCCTGTGGCAAACCCCACTCAGGGCAGCAGCAGTTCTCGATGTCCCGATGGCTCTGCACAGTCCAGTGAAGCCTGTCTTGATGGTCCCTGCAGGCAGGGAAGGGCCTGCAGTGTGATTACCTTTCAATCCCTCCTCCTCCGGGATCCTTCCAATCATAACTCTGATATTGTTATTTCATTCATATTGAAAAACACACAAACATAAGTTGAGGAAGAAAACGAGTTCAGGAACTCCCCCAAGTTACTTAACAGTCTCTCCCTGGATTTTGCCAAACCATAAATGATATCAAATATGAAATCTTCCCTTGTCTTTTTTTGTTTTCTTCAAGGACTCACTCTTGTTAAGCAAGTACTATTCCACTTGAGCCAAACCCCAAGACCTTTTTTTTTTTTTGCTATAGTTATGTTTCAGATAAGGGTTGTGTTTTTGCAAATGTGTTTTTGGACAATGAGCCTCCTATCTTTTAATTTTCGGAAATTTGATGATTATCTCTTTGGGTAGCTTTCTTTGAGCTTGTCCTGTTTGGGTCTGTCCAGCTCTTTAAAACTGTAGGTTTGCTGGGCACCGGTGGCTCACGTCTGTAATCCTAGCTACTCAGGAGGCTGAGATCTGAGCATCACGGTTCAAAGCCAGCCCAGGCAGGAAAGTCCGTGAGACTCTTATCTCCAGTAAACCACTAGAAAACTGGAAGTGGCGCTGTGGCTCAAGTGGTAGAGCACTCGCCTTGAGCTGAAGAGCCCAAGGACAGCACCAGACCCAGACTTTAAGCCCCATGAACAACAAAATAAATAAATAAATAAAATAAAACTGTAGGTTTTTTGTTTTGGTTTTTGTTTGTTTCCCCCCCCCTGAATTCATAATGGTTTTAGCTATTTTTTTCTGAGTATTTGTCAGAGCTGGGTTCTTTCTCCTTCAGTTACAGTCCTATGTGTGCTGTGGCTATGTGCACTTTTAGTTTAACATATCTTTTTATTGTTCATACCGTATATTTGTATTGTTCCAGCTTCCTGCTCTTTGATTCTTTCTCTTGTCTCCTTTCTGCTATTGAGCCAGTATTGAGTTTTTAACTTGGTGGTTTTTATACTCTATTTGTTCAACACTTTACATTTGATTCTTATTTTTATTTTTAATTTATTCACTGAGACTATTTTAAATTTATCTTGACCATATTGGGTATTGGTGAAAGCTCCTCATCCCAGAAGACCACATGGACACAGTCACGCACAGCAAAGGGATTTATTGTCAGGTGGGTCTGACAAGGTCACCTCCCTCACAGGAGAGGAGAAATGGTGCCTGTCCTTGTTCAGGGGAATCTTAATATAATCATGGGACTAGAGGTGGGAGGTACTCCATGTGGGCAGCTGGTCACTGAAGATAGTGGGTAGGCAGGGTGGAGTTCAGGTCTGGGGACTAGAAATACATGCTGAGGGCCCAGGATGGAGACTGTCAAGCCCCAAATGGAAGAGGACATATTAACAATTGGCATGGAAACATATTTTTATGATGACTATTAAAAAAAAAACATTTCCGAGTCAACATGGATTCAACATCTATTACATTCATTTCATTTGAGTATTTCCTGTTCTTCATATGATGAGTTTTGTAAAATTATTAAGACATGGATATATTGTGCTTTAAGGTGAGCACACAGACATGAAATAAAGTCTTTATTACCAGCAGGGATTACACTGGACGGTTGGGTGCCCAAAGCGCAGTACCAAGCCTCATCTGAGGGCCAATCTGTTTGTTTGCTCAGGGGTGGGAAGTCCCTAAAGCTCTTTCCTACAAGTGCAAGCCAAGCGCCATTACAGAAGCCAAGGACAGCATTGTGCTAGGGCAGCATGACCCATTTCTATGACCCTTTACTATGACCTGTTACTTAGGAACATAGATGGAACAGTGGATGCATATCATTTTAAATGTCAAACCATAAGGAACTAGTCTCACAGGTGGCAGTGCAATCCTGTCTTTAAGATGGACTTGCAAAAGCAAAATGGTGTTACAGAAGCTAAGAGTAAGGTCTAAGACGGTGTGGTTTGATAAGCACTATCACAATTGTACCCAATATTTATCATTCTATGAGTTCCTGGGCATATATTTCTGTTCTCTGACATGGTTTTGTCAGTGAAACAATGTATTATTTGGGGAGGGGTCAAAAGTTCTTCTCTCAGCCTCTATTGAAGCCTGATGGAGAAAAACCTTCATTCCTGCTTGCAGATGTGGAAACTGGATCCTCTCGACCTCTGCTGATAACCCCCTAGCTTCAGGGGGGGGAGGGGGGAATGGTAGTGACTCATTACTTCTCCCCAGGTAGCCTCCATTGAGTTGATGGGACTTCCCTTAGTACTTCTCTTGTTGGGAGGCAGTAAGGTGCCTCCTGACTGTCTAGTTTGGATAGAAGTCAAGTTCCCCACTCACAGTGTGAAGGAAGGGGCTAAATGCTTCCCCATATGGATGGAAGTTTCTGCTCTTTGCTATTATCTCTCTGACATCATCCCACAGTACTGGCATTTGGTGACTCAGGTCCCTGCTTAGCACCTTATAAGGGTGTGGGCCTAAAAGTGTGGGCTCTTAGTGGCCCTTTGCTGCCTTGTATGAGCCATAAGTTTCTCCATGACATCTGGCTTGAGCAGAGGAGTTATTCCTATAAATTCTCTCTATTTATTTTTTGTTATCTTACCTTCCTTTTCTTTCTGTTTTTTCTCTTTCTTTCTTTCTCTCTCTCTCTCTTTCTTTTTTCCTTCCTCCCTTCCCTCCTTCTTTCCTCCTTCCCTCCCTCCCTCCCTCCCTCCCTTCCTCTTCCTTCCTTCCTTCCTTCCTTCCTTCCTTCCTTCCTTCCTTCCTTCCTTCCTTCCTTCCTTCCTTCCTTCCTTCTTTCCTTTCTTTC
>NW_012267313.1:56060-127222 GCF_000151885.1 Dipodomys ordii | reverse complement strand
CGATTATGTTTATTGCAGCACTATTTACTATAGCTAAGATATGGAACCAACCCAGATGCCCCTCAGTAGATGAATGGATCAAGAAAATGTGGTACATATACACAATGGAATTCTATGCCTCCATCAGAAAGACTGACATTGCTCCATTTGTTAGGAAATGGAAAGGCGTGGAAAAATTAAGTTAAGTGAAGTAAGCCAGGCCCAAAGAAACATAGGTCCCATGGCTTCCCTCATTTTCAATAGTTAGTATATGTATGAGTCAAGCAAAAAAGGTCAGATAAGGTGATGCTAGGAAAACAAACCCTAAGATATGTATTTAAATTTTTTTCTTTCATGCATTTGTTTCTAATGCATTTATAAGATTATTTTTTATTGCTTTGTATGTCCCTCCCCCACAGTATAACCCCTGTTTTCACTGTATTTGATGTCGGTATAATTTGTGGAGGGGAAGGGGAAAAACAAGTCATTTAAATAAGGATACAGGTGGACCCGTTGCAACAATGAGAAGTACAAGTTGTCATGTAGAAAATGAACTTTACAACTTTGGTGGGGGGGTAGGGGAGGATGGGGTAGGCGGGGGAGGCTTGGAAGGGATGGGAAGGGGAAACAAAGGAGGAGGCTACAATGCTTGATAAGAAGTGTACTCATTATCTTGCCCATGTAATTGTAACCCTTCTGTACAGTTTTTTCACAATAAAAAAAAAGGAATTTCCTGGAATGTAAATGATGAGCTTGATTTCAGGTATATAACAATTCTACGGCCAGTTTTCTCAAGTCATTTAGAGCTCCCTACCATTTCCTTTACATTATGGTCCTACCTAAGCTTTGTAATCTAGATCAACAAAATAAAAAAAATAAATAAGAAAAAAAGAATTATCTTGGTTTGATTTGTTAGATGTGGCCTTGAAAAATGCCTGCGGGGGATGTTCTTGCAATAATGTCACAATTAGAACATCCTTTGACTTCAGACCCCATATCTCTGTTTCTGTGGGAACAGATTAATTGTAGCTACAGGGCTGTATCCTATGTTGATTAAGAGCATTCTAGGCCATAGCACATGCCAGAGATAAAAGGTGTTACATAAAAGAACAGCTTGGAGACATCTTGGAGATAGCTGAAACAATGAATTTACTAAGCGTGAGGCAGGAATTTCATCAGTGAGAATCAGATTCATTTGAGGACTGCTTTTGGTTTTCTTTCTGTTATGATTTCCTTTCCTATGATATTCAGTCATTTTAATTAATCATCACATTAATTTATATTTGCTCTCCTTGTGCATTTTTCCTTTTTATTCCTTACTTCTTTTTGTCTCATCTCTGTGATTACAATCAGTATAAAATTTTCTCTAGTCTTATTTTCACTTCCTCAAAGTCTGTGAAATATCCAGCTGTTATGCAGAAAAAGTTACAGAAATCTAATGTAAATTATAAGCATTTTGGAATAGAACAGGACTCATATACTATGTATACATATTCTATATTTATATTTGTATATTCATGCATATAAAGAAAATTGTGTTCAGACGGACAATAACTGATAAGTCTACTTTGTTGTGGTATTCTCTCTCTCTCTTTCTGTCTCTCTCTCTCTGTCTCTCTCTCTGTCACACTTGGTGCTGATCTTGAAGCTTGAATTCAGGGCTTGGATACTGTCCTTGAGCTACTTTATTTTATTTAATTGTAAAGGTGATGTACAGAGGGGTTACAGATACATAAGTCAGGTAATGAGGACATTCCTTTTTGATCAGTGTCACCATTTCCCTTGTTTGTCCTGGAGATCAAGATTAAGACTTTACCATATGAGCCACACCTCTATACTGTGCTTTTTGGTGGTTAATTGGAGATAAATGTCATAAATTTTCCTGCATGGGCTGGCTTTGATCAGCAATCATTAGATCTTCGCCTGAGTAGGTAGGGTTAGATTCCTGAGCCACCAGCTTTGGGCTTTCTAGCTACTTTTCCAAGATAGCAATCTGATAATTTCAAAGTTTTCCAGAAATGCCATTTTTTATTCATATACTTACCAGAGTTCACATAGCAAGGAAATGATAATTTATAGTTATATGTAAATTCTAGGAAAATAATTACAATCTTTATTGTCAGACAATTATTTAAAATAAGAACTTTAAGAGCATGGCTGATGATGGAAACTGGGGGGGGTCACTCCTTCCTCCTGCTTTATTAATAAACGGTTTCTTCATTTGGGCACAGATCTACTGAAATTATTTCCTTAAAATATCAGTTTGCATATCTATTTTCCAACTTTCCTATTCTCTATGTTATATGTTATTCCTATTTAAGCATTTTGTTTTTTCCCTTCCCCTGCCCAAATTAGAACAGTGGATATACAAGATGCAGGGCACCATCAAATACAGTGAAAATGTGTTATACCATGGAGGAGGAAAATACAAAGAAAAAATATCACATGGTACATTCATTATAAATAAGTTAGAAACAATAGCAAGCAAGAAAAAAAACAAACTTGTGTCCCTATCTTGGGTTCATTTCGTTTAACATCATCTTATATGGTCATATGTACATAGCTTTTGACCTTTTCTGCTTGTCCCAGACATATACTAGTTATTGCAAATAAGGGAAACCATGGGACCTATGTTTTTTTGGGTCTGGCTTACTTCACTTAATATAATTTTTTCCAAGTCTTTCCACTTACTTACAAATTGGACAATGTCATGTCATCTTTCTGACAGAGGCATACAATTCCATTGTGTATATACCTCATTTTTTTCTTTTGTTTTCTTTTTTTTTTTTTTGTCAGTCGTGGGGCTTGAACTCTGGGTATGGGCGCTGTCCCTGCACTCTTTAGCTCAAGGTGAGCACTGTACCACTTGAGCCACAGCGCCATTTCTGGTTTTCTAGTGGTTTTTATTGGTAATAAGAGTCTCATGGACTTTCCTACCCGGGCTGGCTTTGAACTGCAGCCCTCAGATCTCAGCTTCCTGAGTAGCTAGGATTACAGGTGTGAGCCACAGGTGCCAGGCACCTTTTCTTGATCCATTCATCTACTGAGGGACATCTGGGTTGGTTCCATATCTTAGCTATGGTAAATAATGCTGCAATAAACATAGTTATGCTGGTAGCTTTAGTATGGCCTTGTTTGTGATCATTTGGGTAAATGCCTTGGCCTGGAGTCCACTTCATTGATTCAAATGATCCTTCTACTTCAGACTCTTGAGTAGGTGGGACTGCAGGTATGTGTCAATATATTACTATATTAGACAATTGTTCAAGATCTAGAAAATATCAGCCAATTATCTACTCAGTAAAATTTTAATAATAATAATAATACAAAGAATTACTTGAAAATGATGTTCCATTTTTAAAAAAATCATGTTCATAGCTAGCCACCACTAGCTCACCCCTCCAATCCTAGCTACTCAGGAGGCTGAGAACTGAGAATCACAGTTCAAAGACAGCCCAAGCAGGTAAGTTGGTAAGACTCATATCACCAACAAACTACTCAAAAAAACCCCAAATAAACCAGAAGTACACTGTGACTCAACTGGTAGAATGCTTGACTTGAACAAAAGAAGCTCAAGAACAGTTGAGCTTTTAAATAGAACATGTTCTATTTAAAAACAAAAAACAAAAAAGCACTTATGATTAAAATCTAATAAATTAATACTTTTTATATTCTGTCAAGGCCTTTTCTAAGGAAAATGTTTAATTTTAAGGCATATGTGATGGCAGTGAAGTCTTCTAGTCCAGTTTGGTAAATTTCCGTGAGTTTTGCCAATGGCTGCAGTTTTTACCTGTCATTCCTTTCGTACCAATAGTGCAAATGTCAACACAATGGAAACAAGCACACCATATGTTAGCAGTTTTATGAGAGCAGTGTTGACCTCAGTGGTCTCTTGAAAAGTCTTGAGACCCACAGTGTTTGACACTTTTGCCTTGTGAGAACTGTAACACTAAATTGTATTGACAACACACTAACAGTTCACACATACTGAAACAGAAAAAACAAATAGGACCAGATAATTTAGAGGAATGAAAGCCACATTATGGAGCTATATTTTAGTATACCCAAGTATCCAAGATTCTGAATAATAACAGGATGAGAAGCAATTGAAGCTAAATGGATTCAATTTCAAGTCTACTTCCTCCTAATATGACTGTCTTCAACTACAGAAATGCTGTGAAAAGTATATCTTCTCAATAACTATTTATGAAGCTTTTTCTTTTTTTTATTTACCACCACAGATACCATTTTATTCTTAAAGTTTAAATGAAACATTGTATCTTTCATCAACAGCAAATTATATTGTTTACAGCAGTTTCTAGAATTCCATCTCACTCCAGGTACAAATAAACAATATAAAAGCAAGGATAACTTTTAGGTACACATACTCCATTACCTTTAATTTTGATGTGAGTAAGTAGAAAACTGAGAATGACATGAACGTGGTTATGAAGCTTTTTCTATAAACCAGATACGATCCAAGCATCAGGATCCTTGAGATTCTTTGTATTGTGATAGGCAGAGTCTGCTTTTAGTCTAGTGGTAGTAATCTATATTTTTAAGTAGATAAGAGATGAAATAATGACATTTGAAAAAGTGCTACGTTTTATGATGAAACTGGAGAAAGGTATTTACTGCACAGACCCACATTTTAAAGCTAGGCCCTCTGATAACATTCTTGTCCATAGAGCTAGTAGTTTCTGGAAGTCAAGAGCCATGATCATTCCAAATCAGCAACCTCAGAATTCCCTAATGCCAGCCCTTGGAGTTTCTGTTCTGGACAAAAAAAAAAAAAAAAAGATGAGCCAATACTCAGAACTCTTAGGTGAAGCGGGGAGACAATACTTAGCAATCCACAGATTTAAGTATGAGTTGGAGAGGCAGGGAACAGTGGGCCAGTAGATGACTCTTTTCATATTCTTATTTCATGCTGAAAATTCATACAGTGGGCCTGATTAAAAGGATAGATGAGGGGCTGGGAAGGTGGCTCAGTGGTAGAGCGCTTGCCTTGCATGCCTGAGGCCCGGGCTTGATTCCTCAGCACCACATAAGCAAAAAGAAAAGAGCCAGAAGTGGCGCTGTGGCTCAAGTGGTAGAGCGCTAGCCTTAAGCTGAAGAGCTGAGGGACAGCGCCCAGGCCCAGAGTTCAAGCCCCACGACTGGACCCAAAATAAAATAAAATAAAATAAAATGATAGATGAGGCTAGCTTTCTGTTTGGGACGAATAGTTACTTAGGTGGAGCAGAAGCTTATTTATATAATAATAGACATTTAGAACAGGTTATCGAGTAATAGCAGAAGTCTCACCTAAAAATCATGTCATGCATATAAAACTGTACCACATTAAATACTTATTTTTAAAATACAATTTTTTTCAGTTTTGTTTTTGATAGAATCTGACCATTAAGAAAAAACCTGTTTAATTTACAATTGGGCATGATTTAATTTCTTGGCAAGTATTATGTATACTGAGAAGTTCTTCTGAAATAGGGGGTCAGAATCAACAAATTATTTGGAAACATACCATGATTTTCCTTAACTTGTAATCAAAATATTTCTTAAGATGACAGACTATGCTTCATAATATTTAATTGTGTTGGTAAAATTTCTTTGTATATATATTTTAAGTTCTTAATGTATTTTTCTAGTCAGTATCATTTCATATCTTTGGGCTAAGACTTAGGCTACAATGCCTAATGCAACGGCTACTAGCCACGTGGGACTAGATAATTAAAATGAATTAAAAAGATCCGTCCCCCAGAGGTACTAACCACATTTCTGGTGTTCAGTATTAAAGAACAGAATATTTTCATTATACAAAGTCATATTGGACAGCACTGATGTAGGCCACTTTTAAGCCATGAATTTCAGGTAATGATCTTCTGTGTATACCATAGATCTAATTTACCATGCTGTATTAGGAGAAACGTCTCCCCATCGACTTATAAAGGAAAGGGATGTGAACAAAGCAGGGTTTACAGATTTCCTTAGAGGAAGATTTCCCTACCAACTACACAAACCAGAGAACTGAGTGCAGAGAATAAAGAGAGGCTAGAGGAAAAAGTGAACAAGTAAGGTGGTAGAAAAGTTGAGGATAGGGGCTGGGAAGGTGGCTCAGTGGAAGAGCGCTTGCCTTGCATGCCTGAGGCCCTGGGTTCGATTCCTCAGCACCACATAAGCAAAAAGAAAAAAGTAAGAAGTGGCGCTGTGGTTCAAGTGGTAGAGCGCTAGCCTTGAGCTGAAGAGCTGAGGGACAGTGCCCAGGCCCAGAGTTCAGGCCCCACGACCAGACCCCCCCAAAAAAAGAGAAGCTGAAGATATTGAATTCTTATTTATGTATATTTACATTTGTGTTGATACTATGTGTTCATTTGCAAATTATCTTTAAGTAGTTGTACAAAGAGGTTTTAGTTCAGTATGTTAGTTTATGAGCACAAAGCATCTTCATCAATGTCGCCTCTTCCATCATTCTCGTGGCCCCTCCCCGATACCGATCTCAAACCCTCCCACCCCTTAAGTTACCGGGTTCCCTTGTCATGCATATGTATATTGAATATTATGATTGAACCCACCCACCCTTCCTTTATCCCTTTATCTTGTTTCCCCTCCTCTTGACCTCATTCCTCTGTGACAAAACATGTTTTAGTTTGAAAATGGGGACTTTGGGTCTACAGGAAAACAAGAGACAATATAGTGACAGATAAGAAAATCTAGTTCAGGTATCTGACTGCAGCATTGAAAGGAAGAGGCAGATCTTCAAGATAATACAGAGGAAATCACTGTGAATCTGGCAACTGATAGAGTGTGATAAGAGAAAGGTGCTTCTGAGAGACCAGAGAGAAAGGAGATGAGTCTGCCACTGAGAATGGGAGAAATCTGCTTCACAGTGGGGAGGAAGTGGAAGCTTCAGTGTGTATCCTTTTCTATTGACAAGGTGATCAGAAAGTGTCACCATTAGGAAACAGGAAGACATGTGGGATTAGGGGTCAGAGGAAATCATTCACAAAGAAAAAAAGAAAAGGGAAAATAAAAGAAGGCTGAAGAACTGACATTGATGGGCTTTCTCAGGAAAGAAGAAAATAACCAGAATCCTTGTTTGAGGAAGACATGGATCGAAGAGAGGAAGACAAACGAATGCAACAGGAACAGGAAAGAATCAGTAAGGTGTTCAAAGTCCAGAAGAAAGTCATCTCTGAAAGAGAGCTGTAATGGGAAGATCTTAGGGAAAAAAAATAAAATACAGCCAATCACTGGCAGAAAAACTTCAACGTCAGAGCAGAAAACAAGGCAATCTGTAACTATTATCACTATACATTTTTCTCACAGTGCTTGACTGTAGAAGCCAAAAAGGCACCTTTGAATGTATTTGAATTCATAGAATGATGAATGACATAGAACAACCTGGAATCTGGACATTTCATATGCACAAAAGTTCGTAGGATGACAGTAGAAGAGCTATGCTTATATTAAATTTGTGCTTAAGAGAGTTGAGGTTTACATGTACAGCAAATCAAGTACAAACAACTAAAGCTTGCTTATAAGTAGGGCGATTTGTTGTTCTAAGAGTGCTTTCCTTGAGACTATGATCTCATCTGAGCTCCTGCCTGCCTCCTGGAGAGAAAACCCTGCTCTCACTCCAATTGTGTACATTTCTAATAATTCCCTGATGTAAGAGGATGGAAGCTGGGTACTGGTAACTTATGTTTAACAATAGTATCAGGCAAAAAGCTGAAAATATCAATTCTACTTTTGCTAACTCTTCTAGTTCTGTCCATGTTTCGTAGTCTACAGCTATCTATCTATTGTTTGTTTTGTTTTAAACCTGCATTTCACACATATGAAATGTAATATGAACTTGTAACATTTGTTTTTTTGACTCTAGCATTTTAGCTTAGCATGATGACCTTCAGTGCCATCTGTTTCTTGTATAGGATATATTTTCATTCTTTCTTACCTACTGTTTTTGTTGTTGTTGGTGGTGGTGGTAGTTGGCTTGAACTTAAGGGTCTGGACACTGTCTGTGAGCTATTTTGCTCAAGGCTAGCACTCTACTACTTTGAGCCATAAGCACCACTTCTGTTTTTCTGATGGTTAGCTGGAGATAAGTGTCTTATGGAGACATTTCTGCTTGGGCTGGCTTTGAATGCTCAGATCTTTGAATCCTTAGATCTCAGCCTCCTGAGTAGGTAGGATTATAGCCATGAGCCACCAGCACCCATCCCTACTATTATTTTTAATTCTGAATGCACTATAAGTCTCCAAGAGATATATGTTGTGCAGAGTAGTTTATATTTCCTTGGTGATTTTTTTTCTCTCTTTATTTTCTGTTAGAAATGTCCAAAGATAATACCATTTAGTGAAGTGCTTGGAGAAATATTCTTCCTAATGAGATGTATACACATACACACACACACACACACACACACACACACACACACACACACACACATACATACATCCTTTAGCATCTCACTTTTTCTTGCTAGGCTGAGAATGAAGAAGGCTCCAAGAATATCATTCAGGAATTCTCAGAAAGCTGGAATAGAGTATCAGCTTCTCTTATCTTCTGTTTCCACTAAAAATAAATAAATTAGAGAAAGACAAAAGTAAATGAGCCTGTATCCAAATAAATGCTAACTTGAGAGGTAGCTTCCTCTTTTGAGGAGGTGGGTACTTGGATTTGAATTCAGGCCTTCATGCTTGCTAGGCAGGTATATTACCATGTGATGTGAGTCAACTCTATAGCCCTAGAATCAGCTTCTTAGAAGGTAAGTTGAAAGAGAATGAGAAGACCATTTGGCTAAGTAAATAGCAAACAGCTAACATTTTGAGCAAGAGAAATAGTGAGATTACTTCATGTGGGGCTCCTCAAGATGACTACTCAGAAAATTTGACTAGTACTAATTTGAAATGTTGCACACCAAGAAAATGCAGGTCAAAGTGAGAACAAGAGTGAGTCCTGTAAATGAGAGACAAACCATCAATGTAATTCTAAGAGTTTATTTTTTGTTCTATTCCAGTGTAGAGAAAAAAATGGGATTTTTTTTCTTAAGCTAGACACCCACATCTGTGTCGTCTAAAGATTTCCTATTTGCACAATAAACGACGCAAGTCAGGATAAGAATGGAGAGAAAAAGGAAGTGTTTTTAGGAGCTTGAAAAAGGCCCCAGCATTTCAAGAAATGAAAAGTGTTTTGAGCAATGACTACAAGATGAAGACACTAATGCACTTCACAGTCTAGGTAGGATATGTGTCCAAGAAAACAATATTAAACAAGACAAAAGCAACCGAGTTAAGAGACCCTTAGAGAATAAGGATTCTCCTCACTCCAAATACAATCCTAATCAAGTAAGCATATAAGCTAATTTGTACTTGTCTATTCTGGGCTGTTGGGGAGGGGGTGGTGTCTTTTCTTTCTTGAAAGAAGCTGACAGGAAATGATTCTTGCTACTGTGTCAAAAGAGACATATTTACATCGTTCCTCATGATGTGACCAGGAAATCCTGTGTAGAAAAACGGTTGCTGCAAAAGGACAAAAAAAGAAGAAAAAAAAGTTTGCTATGTTTTCTTAAACTTCTGCCCTATCCAGGAGTTTTTCAGATACAGTCTCATTTTTGAAATTTTAACCCATGAATTTCAGTTGTCAAGATGGTTGCACCTGAGCTTGCTTGTCTCTTGATATAAACCTGAGTTTATATGTATTATTTTTTTCTTCTCCTAGTCCTGGGTCTTCCCAGGAACAAGAGGAATGTTTGTTTCCATGCCTAGAAGAAGGCATTCCTGCTTTGCAGGTTTTAATCTCATGCCTGACAGGCCTTCTGGTCTCCTGCTGACGTCTGTGCTCTGAGCGTCAAAGAACCAAATGACAGAGGCTCTGTGATCTCTCTCCTGAATGACAGTGACACTGTCAGCCAGGAGGGGGCTGTCACTTCAGATTCCACGGCCACTTGAGCAGCTGCAGCTGCTGCCTGAGACAAAATCAGATGCACCAACCCTTTGAATGTGCTCTCAGGTTTGCAAGGAATGTACAGACTTGTTGCAGTTGCTCTCTCTTCAGGCTCTGGTATTTTGGATGTCTGTCACAAAGCCAATTCCAATTTCGGTAAGAATATGCTAACTCTTTGGGCACCAAGGGCTATGTACTAAATTTCACTGCAGGGTTCACACATTCTTCCTGACAAGTTCTATGAACCCCATGTTATAAATAGGGAAACTACCCAGCATGTCTAACATGGTGAGTCAGTTCTATAAATGGTAATCTAGAGACATAGTTATTCTTTGACCACTTGCAGCCATTTATTTTTCTCCCTATAAAATATTCTGCCCTCAGGAGGGATGAGGGATATTTACTGTCACCTGGTTATGAAAAATTAACAACTTAAGTCAGTTGGCTTCAGATGAAATTTTTTTGACAGCAATCGAGGGATAGGAAATGATGCCTTTTATATTATTTATCTGTAGAGCTTATTAAGTTCTCAGACGTAACTCACTCTCAGAAACCTGTTCTCCCCACTGCCCCTCCCCTTTTCTTTTCAGAGATGGCAAATGGTGTTTTTCCCTGATCTGATCTCTTCTTCCTCTCTAGGTATTTTCCTATTTGTTGTTTTGGTTACTTTAGAGAGTGTAAGCATGACAATGTGAAGCTAATATCATGAAGCTCAAGGTTTTAAGGGCTGTATTTCTTTCTTTTTCATTTAACTAGGTTCTTGCTGACCAAGTTACCTGGCATTTCAGATTCACAAATTGAATTGAGTTATTTGGTTGACTAATAAGAGTTGCTAATTACTAATATTGTATCGTGTTAATAGATGGGACAGATGACAGAGATGATAGCATGAAAAACCCAATGATTTTCTTTATGAGCAGTAACAGGTCCAGCACTCATATAAAAAATAAGTGAATCAAAATACAAGAGTATTATAATGAAGATATTAATAAAATATATAGGAATATAATGGTAACATAATCAAGTCCAAGGCTTACCAAATATAGGAATTTGACTTAGGATGTGAGGAAGGGCTAGTATAAGATTGTTAGGCAAAGAAAAAAATGACAGGATCCTATTAGGATGTGGAAAATAAATTTGCAAAGATCTGATGTATAAAATAGTCATGAGTTAGAAGTTCAACTTGACCAGAACCTTTAATGAGACAAAATATCTCACAGTGTGTGCTTGCCTACCACTGATATTTGTTTCTCCAGTTTTCTGGAGTCTGGTCAAAGGCCAATTTTCTAGCTGGTTTGATGTTTGGTGAGAGCTGTTTTGTGTTAGTTTCTAGCCCTATTCTCTCAGGATGCAAGGTAGCTAGTTTTCTGGCTTCTCATTATGGGGACACAAATTCCACACTGAGAGCTCTGTAACCACTGCTGAAGAAGAGTACACAATTGAAAATATGTAAGCCACATGATAAAATAAACTACTATGAAGAAATTTCAGGAGATACAATAAATGACAAATTTCTATCCAACAATTTGGGATAAAAACCATTTGAAAAACCCTTTAAACAGCTTTTTCAAAACTTTCTAGGAAATACTAGATGGAAAAAGAAAACAGATACCAAGAACAGAATACTGTTCAGAAGGATTAATAAAAGAAATATCTGAAAAATAAAATGCAAAGGTGTAATTAGTAAAATGAATTCTAGGAGCAGATTAAAATAGTTGATTAGACATTACTAAACAGAAATTTACTAATTATGAAGAACATGGGAAAAATTGAACTGGGTGTAGTATGGCAAAATGAGGTAATGGAAAATACAAATAAACAACTGTCAGGAAGAAGGCTGAAATGGATGAGCAAGAAGAGGAGGAGACTCTAGAGTTGGGTAGAATCTACAGGATTTGATTATGGAAGAGAGAAGATTGGCCATAAGTCAGAGGTCTGTTTTTGAGAGGACCTGGGGGATTTGAGTGAATTTTCAAGTGTGATTTGCAAACTACAAGGGCTCTTTAAAAATGTTATTATGGAGTTCTACTTATAATTCTATAATTCAGTTATGAGTACAGTGCTTGTTGGAAGTGTCACCCCTTCCTTTGCTTTCTCCCATGTCCTTCCCTTCTATCCCTGCCCATTAGTTGCTTAGTTCATCTTTTATATAGTGAATATTGAATTCCACAACTGCGTTTGTTCACCCTTCCTCCTTCTATTCCTGTGCTCTTCATATAAGGGCTTGGACCTTTCTTTGTCAAAAACCAAAACCAAAACCAAAAACAAAGAAACAAAAAAACAACCAAAACCCCAAACAAAAAAAATGACAAAAGCTGAAATCTTCCTGGAACAGATAAGCAGAAATTCATTCTTATATCTTTAACTAACTGAAGCTGAGTGTGAAGTAGATAGACTGACTTTAGGGTTATAAACAATATTATAATTACTATTATTATATTTTCCATTAGAAGATGTTTTTCTTTTCTTTTTTCCTTTAATTTTTATTGTAGAGGTTATGTTCAGAGGGATTACAGTAACATCATCATCATCATCATCATTATTATTATTATTATTATGTGACTATGCCAGTCCTGGGGGCATGAATTCAGGAACTGGGCAATGCCCCTGAACTTTTTGGCTTAAGTCTAACACTCTATCACTTGAGTCACAGCTCCACTTCCAGCCTTTTTCTTCTCTCTCTCTCTCTCTCTCTTTTTGCTGGTTAATGGGAGATAAGAATCTCACGGGCTGTCCTGCCTGGGCTGGCTTTGAACCACAATCTTCAGATCTCAGCCTCCTGAGTAGCTAAGATTACATATATGAACCATTAATGCCTAGCTAAACATTGGTTTATACAGAGATTTAGAGAAACATATGAACTAACTGAACTAACTGAACTGGTTTACTAGTTCAGTTCCAAAAACTCTTTCTACACTGCCACAAAGGAACTCACTAAAGAGAAATAACTGTTAGAATTTTGCTAAAGTACATGAGCTACTTTCAGATTAGTCATTAAGTTACTATTGTTGTTGTTATTCTCTTTCTTTTAGTGTTTTCAGAATCAAATCCAGGGCTTCTAGGCAAGCGCTTTACTGATGAGCTACATCCCCAGACCACTACATTGGTCTCATTTTTCTTTTTGTGGTTTGGTGGTGCAGGAGTTTGAAATCGGGGCCTTGGTCTTGCTAGGTAGTCTCAGTCATATGAGCCAGTAAGCACATCACTGAACACCAACAGTAGATGACATAGTTGATTTCAGGAGGTGACAGTATAGTTCAGATAGGATGAAGATTTTTGTCAAGGTACAACTGTTGATTTTTAACCAGCAATGAATGAAAGAGATAAGCTAACTCATTTATATATTAATATACTAATCCTGCTCATGCCAATAAATGTATCCATTTACTATTAATTTACTTCGACTTCTTAAATTTTCTGTTTTCTAGGACAAATTGACAATGACAATATAGAAGCCTCTGTGTCAGTAAGAGTTGAAGACTGTGATGCTTTAGAATAGTCAAAATAACAACTTTGTGATATATACCCAATTTGTTAAAATATGAATGTTTCAGCCTTACTGCTTATGCTTAAGTAAATCTTCTGTTACAGAAAATATTTGAGCAGTCTATGGGGATGATTACAAATTTTGGCTTTTGCTGTTTGTCATGGCTCACCCCTGTAATTCTAGCTCTCAGGAGAATGGGATTGGAAGGATGGTAATTTGAGGCCAGTCCAGGGAAAAATGTTTGTTGGAAACTATCTCACCTACTAGCATGGTATGGAAGAACACTAGTGTCATCTACATTGGGAACTGAGATCAAGAGAATCACAGTTCCAGAAAAAGAATTCTATGAGATTCCATCTCAAGTAGAGAGGCTGGGCTTGGTAGTGAGTAATGGTCACTCAGCTAAAGCGAGAAATACAGATAGAGGGTTATGCTCTAGGAACACCTCTTGACACAAGAGAGACCCTTCCTCAAAATGACCAGCGCAAAAAAGCCCTGGGGGCATAGCTGAGATGTAAAGCACCGGAGCCTGTCGAGCATGAGTTAAAATCCCACTGCCACAATAATAATAATGATAATAATAGTAATGATAATGTGGCTTTATTCAGGCATGAGGCTTCCTGTCTAAAATTCCAGCCACTCAGGAGACTGAGGGAGGAGGATCATGAATTTGAGGACAGTAAGGGAAAGTGAGAGTATATAACAAAGAGCATATTAAAAAATGGTTATTAGCATAGCTTAAGTAGGCTTAAGTGTTAGAATTCTTGTCTAGCAAGAAAGAGGCTTGGGGTTAACTCCAAGACTACAAAAACAAAAAAATCCTGGCCTTGTAGTTAAATACTTCTGCTCTGTTGATCACTAACTGGGTAGTTTTGAAAAGATTAAGTAACTGTTCCATGCCTTTGTGATTGGCAAGATAACACTAAAGGGAATTATCTCAAAGGGTTATGAAGGTTGAATTAGTTCTAACTTATGACATACAGTACCTGGTTGTTCGTGTTCAAAAGTGTTAGGCTACATTATGTTTCAGTATTTTTTGGTTCCTCCATTATACTAAATATCAGAGGTTGAATTTAGGGTACTTTTCTTGCCACCGTAGCTCTTTTGTTTTTAGGTTTGTTTTATTTTCAGATAGAGTCTCACAGTAATATGTTACTGGGACTAGCTTTGAATTCAGTTTCTGCCCCGAGTAGCTGAATGACAGGCCTGTAAAACCACCCTTGTCTATCAATTTATTAATGAGAAAGCTCTGATATAGAAATCTTCTGGCTTATAGGTTTCTCTGTAAGAGGTTGGTACTAAATATCAACTTCATTATCAGAGGTCATGAAAAACAAGAAAAGAATAAAGCCTTTTGTGATTGGCAGCTTTATAACTGCCATTGCATAAGCATCTTTTTGTTGTTGTTGGTTGCCTGAACTCTGGGCCTGGGAGTGGTCCCTCAGTTCTTCAGCTCAAGGCTAGCACTCTATCAGTTGAGCTACAGTGCCACTTATGGCTTTTTCTGCTTAGGTGGTGTTGAGGAATGGAACCCAAGACCTCATGCATGCAAGGTAAGCACTCTACCACCAAGCCATCTTCCAAGCCCCCTGTGTAAGAATTTTGCACAGTATCTTATTCAATCTGCTCAACAGCACTGCAGAATAGCAGCTATTTCTCTAATCTCAGACTTGAGATAAGCACAATTCTGTTTCAAAGTACTAGAGGAGCCATTTGTGATCATCCCAATCCTCAATTTTTACTTTCTTAGAGCAAATATGACTATGCCGTAGTCATGGACATTATTATTTTCTTTCCATGCTTCAGTTAGTTTAATTGACTGAAGTAGTTCACATGTGAATCTTCTATAATTGCTATATCTAAAGCTCTCCTGGAAAGAAGTCATGAAATAATTATGACTTGGGGAGCTTCTGGATTGTCTTCAACAAATTACCAATATGAGGCTTGAAGTGATGAAATTATAGTTAGGGAGAGCCTGACAATTAGCAGAGGAAAGACTAACTTGGTTGAAAATCATGTCTGGTTATGTGTTAAGAATATGTTCTAAATTGTAGCAATAAGGAGAAAACTAGAAGAAGGATGTAATAAAAGGAAAAATGACTCTGACCTCTACAAATTACTAAGTATCAATGATAATGCCACACATTTGGAAAGCTTTAATGATTTGTATATTTTTAAATATGAGTATTTTCTAAGTAAATGAAAATGTAATATATCATTAAAAGTGTTTGTGTTGCATTTAGGAAGATACATTATCCCATAGTCAGATTGTGAGATGGCTCAGAACTGTTTTGCTCTTTGTGGTATATTTACACATATTTATATTTATATATTATATATTTATAAATATTTATAATGATAAATTATAAAGGCTTATAATCATTCATAGAGTATATTTATAATTTATATAAATTTGTTATATATTATTTATTTGTATATTTATATGTAAGTATATAAAATATATTTGTACATATATAGCTATATAAATGCATATATATTTATATTTATACTACTAATATATAAATGCATTGTATACATACTTTGTGTACTTTTAGTTTTGGTTTGGCGTTTGCTCACAGCAGAAAAATATAAAATTTTAGCTTTTAGACAGTTGGAGTTTTAATTCCAATCTTAGCGCGCCCTCTGCTGCTTAATAGTAGGTATGAGAAATCCTGATTTACTGATTCGAAAATTAGGTCTGAATTTCTATTTCTATATGGTTTTTATATTAACTTTTTGAAATGCAACTCTAAATCACTCACTACTAAAATTACTGACTAACCTCTTTATCTCAAGTACAGTTTTACAGTGAATAGGAAAAATTGGTGTGTTCCAGGATCCTCTAAAATGCTGGTTTAAGTACTAAGATGTTTCTTCTAATTTTGAGGGTAGATAGGAACATCATAAGAGAAGAAATAAAGAATTGATTAGGCATTTATCAAATGAGCCCTAGGTATTTCACAGCCATCATCTCAAAGTTCAATGATGGATAATTTGAAGAGGAAAAAGGTGCCAGTGATTTTCTTAAGCTCACATAGCCAGTATCAAGCCTTTTTTTTTTTTTTTTCCAATCCTGGGGCTTGAGCTCTGGGCCTGAGCTGGGCCGTAGGCTTCCTTTGCTCATGCTAGTGCTGTACAACTTCAGCTCAGTGCCACTTTCGGCTTTTTCTGAGTAGTTTATTGGAGATAATAGTCGCAGGGATTTTCCTACCCTGATTGGCTTTGAACCATGATCTTCAGCTCTCAGACTCCGGAGTAGCTAGGATTATAGGAGTGAGTCACTGGCACCCAGCTGGACCGTCTTAACTCCAAATTCCCATCTTAACCTACAAGAAAAATGGTAGAGGGAAGAAAGAAGAGGAGGAGGAAGGGAGGGGAGGGAGAAAAGGATGGATAGGAGTAGGTGAGGGGAAACAGGAAGGGGATGTATGGTAGAAAAGTCTGTGACTCATTTGTTCAATTATTACCTTAAAAAGCCAAGTTAGACTTGTGGATTGTAGATAATATAGTAATACAATGTTAATATGTTCTAATTTACAATATTTTAATGGGCAGCAGTTGTAAGTACATTATTTAGTCTTCTCTTTATTACATAGTTATATGTGCTGAAACATTGTTATCACATTTTTCAGAGCAGAAGGAATGAAAAAGATGATTGACTAACTGGTCACTGTGGGCAAGTGGTTACCATCTCTAAACCTTGGTTTCTACAAATCTAAAACAGCACTAGAAGTGGCGCTGCGGCTCATGTGGTAAGAGTGCTTGAGCTGAAAAGTTCAGGGACAGCACTCAGGTCCAGAGTTCAAGCCCCACCGCCAACAACAGCAACAAAAAAGTCTTCAGGACATGTCTGACTCTCCATCTCGTTGAGGGATATGATTTATTGTTCATCTGGCAGACTTTACAAGCTAAGTCATAACTGCAATTAAACTTTCCACATAAAACATAATCCCATTTTGAAAATGCAACCTAGGTCTTGCTGGCACAATACTTATGAATACTAACAGCTCTCTTTAAAGGGCTGCAATTGGTCACTGTAGATTGATCACCACACAGAGCCTTATTAAGTCATATCAAAGGGCTCTGAGGATATTGAAAGGCTCCATTAATATTTTCTGTAAGGCTTTATCAGATCAAAGTATTGACCTTGGCGAGAAATAATTTTATTAATGAGTTCCGGGTAAATAGTGTCATTGTTGGAGAAGAGAGAGTTCTTTGTAATAAAACGTTCAATAGGAGAGTCATATACAGATCCTTGAAATTCACCCTCAGGAAACCTGTGCACAGGTGAAATGCAAGGTAATTGTTTGAAGTCCAGGGGTAGGTTAAACCCAGAAGAGAAACTAACAGCAAGTACGTTCTATGGGGCAGAATTCATATAGTTAGCTAGGGGAGGGGTATGTTAGAAGTGTGTGCCTCATTGGTACTGTTGTAACATCCTTAAAAAAATAATGATGAATATTAAATAGCCAAATAGTAAGAGCTCTGTACTTGTTAGAACTCAATAACATTTCACATTTCTTCTCCTAAGAGTATTAGAATTTTAAGAATAGAAATCCATGCTGTACTTAACAGAATAGGCAAAGATATGTTCTTTCTGTGAGGGGCTGACTAGAAGACCTCAAGACCATGGTGAAGAGCATTTCATGGGACAATCAGCCCAGGCACCACATCCCTATGAATTTAGGAGGAATATTGTGAGGTTTTTGTTTTTTGCTGGTTGTGGGGCTTGAACTCTGGGCCTGGGCCCTGTCCCTCAGCTCGTCAGCTTAAGGCTAGGGCTCTACCACTTGAGCCACAACGCCACTTACAGTTTTGTGGTGGTTTATTGGAGATACGAGTCATGGACTTTCCTGCCCGGGCTGGCTTTGAACCATGATCCTCAGATTTCAGCCTCCTTAGCAGCTAGGATTACAGGTATGAGCCACCAGTGCCTGGCTATTGTGAGATATTTTTTAAATACTTAAAAAAAATCTTGAACATTGTTCCTGATAGAAAAATATGAATTATATGGTCTTTTTTCTTATTCTTTTAGCTTAAAATACATTATGCATACAAGTACGCATGTCACAAACTTTCTCACTTTTGCATTTTTACATGGTGAGAAGATAATATTTTTGTGGCTAATGAGGAAGAAGGAGAAAGAAATATTTCAAAATCGCACTTTCTGCAGGAAAAAAAACCCCAAAATCTATTCCTGAATCTGGAAGAGGTACTTTCACAAAGTCAGTGTCTACTTTTGGAAAAAGCCAATGGAAAAAATTCTTTTCTATTTCCTTCGTATCCTTTTTCTCATGGCTTATTAGCAATGGCTATAAATGTATCACAATTGACATTACCCAAACCTTCCCTTTCTTTCCTACTCACATGCTCTGTGTCTAGCCTTCTAATAGCCCATAATCAGGTGTCTTGTTTATGCTGCAGTTAAGTGAAGATGGCTTCATGCTGGAGGCACCCTGGGGCGTTACCATGGAGACACCACGATCACTGATTCAGTATTAGGATTTTTGGCCACACTATTGAAATGATCTGAGGGAGAAGGCAAGTTGTGAGTTTTAACAGGATCCCAAGTAATTTCTGTTATACTTGCACCTTCCTTTAAAAAGTTCATATACGTATTTTAAAATCTGAATATAATATATACTAAAATAATGCATATATGTAGTATATATGTTATATTTTCATGCTTTTAAAAATTAAAATCAGGTTGCAGATTTGTCAAAGAAACCTGATAGTATAATTTAGAAACAGATATCGTGAAGATTTTTTTTCTCTTGCTCATGTTGTGAGTTAATGGTATCTCTTGCCTGGTTATAGTAGTTTTAGGAAAATTGAATTCAATAATGCATGCAAAGCATTTAGCATTGGATTTGATGCTGTGATAGGCAGATATTTGAAGATGTTTACCCTGTGATGTTTACCCTCTGATTATTCAACCAAATGCTCATGTAGATCTTGTCCTGAAGGTGCTCTATAGATGTGACTAAGGACTATAAAACAGAATATTCTGGATCATCCAGAGGGTTCCCTTTGAGTTATGAGCCCCTACACAAGGTAGATTCCAAGAGTTTCCATAAGGGAATACATCCATGCCAACACCTTGATTTGAGCGTTGTGAGTACTACCCAAGTACTTAAGATTTCTGGCTTATAGGACTTATACATTCGTTCTGTTTTAAGCAGTGAAATGAGTGGCAATTTGTTAGGACAGCAATAGAAAACTCATGTAAGCACAGAGCTCTGACCAAAAATGATCTTTCTTTTTCTTCCACCTTCTATGCTCCCAATCCACGGCTCCATCTTACTAGTTTGGGCACTAGGGCAGTGATCTAAGACAGAGACACTACTGGTTGGCAGCTGGGTAATGAAAGCAGAGAATGGACCTATGAGAGATGGGGTGGGGGAGTTAAGGTGCAGCCAATCACGAGGGCTTTGTCCTCCAGCTCACACCGACACTGCTGTCTCCATTTCTCCTAGCCAAGTTCACCACTGGAAACAGGCTGCTCTCATCTGCTTCCTAGGCTGTTGGCCTCATTTCCTCTTACGCAGCTGGTTCCATGTCCTCTTGTCACACCATACTTTGTCACAGTAAAATGAAAAGAACGAACTTCCTGCCCCTCTCTGACACTCAGCACTTGTTTCCAGCATGTGTGCTCTGCTCTGCTTTGCTTCTATAGAATGATACTCTTTAGTCTTAGAAGCAAAAACATCTGGTTGGGACTGTCCCGGGCTATGGAGGCTCTATAGGGAAAATGGCTTCTCCCAAACGATCAACTGTGCTAGCTTGCTCAAGAGAATACTTGAGAATCTGTGGAGTCCAGGCAGAACTAACTTCTGTTACAGTGTTAATGATTTCCACCTTCAGGAGAATCTTAGCACTCCTAAAAATACAATTGACTTGTCCTGGGTTGCACAATGAAAGGTTAACTATCTCATATCTGGTGACATTTGCTCTGTTTTTTATGATACTCTTATTTGTCTTTGCTTTCCCTTACGATTTATCTTGAAAAGAAAAAAATACTCTTAATTCTACAAAACACTTCTAAGTGTTTTGGAATTTAAAAATATGTCAGTATTAAATGAATGAATAAATTAATATGTACATAAATAAATTACTGTATTGTATTGTATTGAAGACATAAGGGGACAGAAAGAATTACTTATGAAGAAAGCCTCCTAGAAACAGATGAGAATAGAACAGGTATTTATGAGCAAGAATTTCTACACAGAGAAAATTAGGAAATATTTTTAAAAGACATATAAAGATAGTTGTGAATGGAACTTGGGTAACTTTAAAGCTTTTTTTGTCATTATGACATTATATACTTATAATTTTAAACAAATAGTACTTAAACATTTTTGACTTTTCTATAAATTTATTTTTAGAAAAAAATGTAGTATGTGATTTTGAATGTTCAAATGGTTTTCCTGTGCAATGGCTTTATATAACAGTTGAAGCAATGTACAAAGGAAGATATCATGAGGACAGAACAGTAGCAAGTGAAATTTATGACTCCTTTTTGTTCTTGTTGAGTGTCTCTAGATTTGGTGGATTAGTGTCTTAACTGATTATAGATAAAAGCCATCAGTCTAGAGCCAACCATTTACTATTGTAACCAGAATAAATTTTAGGTTTAAGAAATATTTCTGGGAGCTTTTGTAAACATTTCAACTCAAATCAGCAGGTGGAATTTAATAAATAGCACCTGGATTAATCAGAAACTAATAAGGCAAAAATTGCTTCCACTGTAGATAGAGAAAAAAAATCTCATTTGTTCTAGCTCTTTTTGAAGGGAGAAAATCACTTACAGTGTTTTTTTATTGAGCATCTAGAGGGTGTAGTAGAGTGTCAGAGAGGCTGCTGCATGTGATAAGATATATGTTTATCAAAGATGAATTCACCACAAAATGTGCTCTATGGACTAGTCAGATGGGATTGTTGGTGTGGCTTAATGCACTATTATAGCTCTGCTGGAACTGTTTCATCCCACTATTCAGTTCAAGCAAGAGCTGTCCAGCCACATACTACTCACCTGTGTCACAGTCCCTGTTCTATTTTCCTGGGCTTGCCTGGGCTTTCATATTGACAAACTATTGACTGATGAGTTCCTGGAAAGAATTTATCCCATAGTTCTAACTTCCTGGTGGACAGAAATAATTTAGGTCTATAATAATCTGGCTCAATGATTCATGTCCCATGCAGTCCTGGACAAGACTGATTAGTCTAGACTAGTCCAAGGGTGATTCTTCCTGCAGAAGATGAAGACTGTGGATGAATCTCCTAGGACCACATAGCAAGCATGTGTCTGTGCTCGGAAACAGCAGTATTATTGGCTAGGATTCTTCAAGGAACAAAGAGAATAGGGTAGATAGATTAGATAGATTGATAGACAGACAGACAGACAGACAGATAGATAGATACAACTCTGGAGGCTGAGAAAGCCTATAACTCTGCACCTGGTGACCCAAGAAAGTGGTGTAATTTTAGTTTAAGTCCAAAGGCTTAAAAACCAGTCATACTACTATTTCAAAACAAACGTTGGGTGTCTGAGTTCCCAAAATAAATAACTACAACTAAGTTATGCTTTCTTTATCTTTTTTTTTGTATGATTTGGACCCTTAATGGGTTGTATGATGTCCGGTCGCTTTGGCCAGGCCAATCTACCTAGTCTACCTGTTCAAATGCTAATCTTCTTCAGAATCATACTCACTGACACTTCTAAAAGTCATGTTTTGCCAGTTTTCTGAGCAACTTTCTGATTTCAGTCAGTTTGACACATAAAAAATTTGAACCATCACACCAATGTGCAATGAGGATTATCTGTCTAAAACATTGTTTCATCTTTCAAATTGCCTTTGTGATGGAGATGTGTTTTGCTATAATGTTATTTAAAAAACTTGCTTAAAGATATCTAAAAAACATTAAGATGTTTTCTGGATCTGATATTTATAGTAAAAATCAGTTTTTAAATTTGTAATTTATTTTGATTTTTTTCTCATTCTGGTCTCTATATTTATGTAAATATGTAAATGACAAAATCGATATAAATACAGTTTCTTTCGATTGTTTAAGAATTAATACTAGGAACCTTGAAGTCAAAGCAGACACTCTGAAAACATTACAGGATGGAATAGGAGAAACCCTAGGTCTCCTTGGCTCAGGCCGAAATTTTTTGAATAGAGACCCGGAAACACAACAAATCAAAGAAAGGTTGGACAAATGGGATTGCATAAAGTTGCAGAGCTTCTGCAGGGCAAATGACATAGCTAGCAAGATCAATAGAAAGCCCACGGATTGGGAGAAGATCTTTACTAGCCATACAACGGACAAGGGTCTCATATCTAAAATATACTTGGAACTCAAAAAATTAACCCCCCCAACAACAAATCCTCAAAGAAACAACTGCCCAATAAATAAGTGGGCGAAAGACTTAAAGAGAAACTTCTCTGAAGAAGAAAGAAGGATGGCCAATAGACACATGAAGAAATGTTCAACATCCCTAGCCATAAAAGAAATGCAAATCAAAACAACATTGAGATATCACCTCACCACAGTTAGAACGGCAAAAATCAAGAACTCTAACGACAACAGATGCTGGAGGGGATGTGGACAGAAAGGAACCTTACTGCATTGTTGGTGGGAATGTAAACTTGTTCAACCACTTTGGAAAGCAGTATGGAGGTTCCTCAAAAGACTTCACATAGAACTCCCCTATGACCCAGCAATCCCACTTTTGGGCATTTACCCAAATGTTTACAAACAAGACCACACTAAAGCTACCAGCACAACAATGTTTATTGCAGCATTATTTACCATAGCTAAGATATGGAACCAACCCAGATGCCCCTCAGTAGATGAATGGATCAAGAAAATGTGGTATATATACAGAATGGAATTCTATGCCTCCATCAGAAAGACTGGCATTGCCCCATTTGTTAGGAAATGGAAAAACTTGGAAAAAATTATATTAAGTGAAGTAAGCCAGGCCCAAAGAAACATAGGTCCCATGGTTTCCCTTATATGCAATATCTAGTATATGTATGAGTCAAGTGGAAAAGGTCAGATAATGAGATGTCAGGAAAATAAACCCTTAGATATGTATTTTAATGTTTTTTTCTTTCATGCATGTGTTTCTAACGCATTTATAAGATTATCTCTTTGTTGCTTTGTATGTCCCTCCCCCACAGTATAACCCCTGCTTTCACTATATTTGATGTCAATATAACTTGTGGAGGAGATGGGGAAAAACCAGTTGTTTAAGGATACAGGTGGACCTGTTGCAACAATGAGAAGTACAAGTTGTCATGTCCAAAACGAGCTTTACAATGTCGGTGCGGGGGGGGGGGAGGGGGGGAAGGAGAAGGATTGGGATTGGGGGGGAGGGGGGAGGCTGGGAAGGGATGTGAATGGTAAACAAAGGAGGAGGATGCAATGCTTGGTAAGAAATGTACGCATTATCCTGCCCATGTAATTGTAACCCCTCTGTACAGTATGTTCACAAATAAAATAAAATTAAATTGAAAAAAAAAGAATTAATACTAGGAAATTAAGGGACCAATCTATGCTGTCCAATTTCTCATGTTGGCTTCATGGATTTTCTTTCAGTTTTATGTTTAACACATAGTAATAAAATAAACATGCCCTTTTGTTCATGAACTATTGTTTATTATAGAATGAAAAAGTAAAACCAAACAAATATGTCAAATAAAGAAATAAACATCTATTTTATGAAAGTGGTAATAAAGCCACTGATATGCTAAATAAAACATATGGTCTGCTTTTGATAAACTATAGTTAGTCATCAAATTACTTATTGTTTGACATGATATCACTTAGCTAAGATAAACTTGATTTGAATCAAACATATCTTCCTAGAAATATGGCTCTGCAAAAAGGGTGTCTGGTTACACTTTTCAATGAAAGTAAGGCTCTCTGTCTTAAAGTAGCTTGCCCATTTGACTGAAACCTATAGTCATTATAGTAAGGAAATGGGTTGATATATTATTCTGTGATATTTTTAACTAATTTCTAGAAGCTCATGTGAACTTATAATCAGTTATTTTATCACCAATTTTAATATGAGACTACAATACATTTTAGATATTCTTAGATTATTTAAGATTGTCTGATTATCTAAGATAGTTATTCTTAGAACAATTGGAATGTAGAACCAATGACTATATATTGACTAAATTAAATTGTTTGCTTATTAATTTTATCTGTCATCTTTAATTGCAATACTCACAATAATTTTTAAAACACTAGATGGCACTACAAATATATCATGACAGATTTTCTTGTTCATCAAGAGCTAATAATCTTCCCTCCCTCTCTCCCTCCCTCCCTCCCTCCCTTCGTTCGTTTGTTCGTTAGTTCCTTCCTTCCTTCCTCCCTCCCTTCCTTCCCTTTCTCTTTCTTCATTCTCCTTTCTTTCTTTCTTTCTTTCTTTCTTTCTTTCTTTCTTTCTTTCTTTCTTTCTTTCTCTCTTTCTTTCTTTCTCTCTTTTTCCCTTCCTTCCTTCCTTCCTTTCTTTCTCTCTTTTTCCCTTCCTTCCTTCCTTCCTTTCTTTCTTTCTTTCTTTCTTTCTTTCGTTCTTTCGTTCTTTCGTTCTTTCCAGTATGTGCTGGTTCTGGGACTTGAACTCAGGTCTTGGACACTGTCCTAGAGCTTTTGTGCTCAAGGCTGGCACTGTACCTCTTGAACCACAGCTCTGCTTGTGGCTTTTTGGGTGGTTAATTGGAGACAAGAGTCTCACAGACTTTCCTGCCCGTGATTCTCAGATCTCAGCCTCTTGAGTAGGTAGGATTACAGGCGTGAGCAACTGGAGCCTGGTTTACTTATGTTTTACATGTGAAATAATGTATGTAGTACTTCTTGACTATTAAAATAGCTAATAAGATTTCCTGACTGTACTAAAACACAATTCATAGTTAGACTGTCTGTAATTGTAGTGACCAATAGATTTGCTATATTCAAGTTTTTCTATCAGACAAAGATGCTCCATCCCTCAGTTCCCTCGGGAGACATATACTGCCAATAGAAGTAATGAGATTCCTGAATTGTTTGATAGTGTTATTAATCATAGGGTATCAATCATATAACACATTAGGAAAAGATTTAAATCCTTGACATGTATAATTCTTCCTTGCACAAAGATATCATAAAACTAATGGTATGCCACTACATGAGGACATCAGTGACAAATTGATGATCAATCCAAAGAATATTTGCAATTAGTCACTCTACAGGATAATTTGAAATGCCCTGAACCCTCTCACATTAAAGGCTTTCCTAAATTTGACAGTAATCTGAAAAATTCACGATCATCAATAATGTTTTGTGAAGCTGAAAGAAACTTTCGTGTCCTATCTATAATAAACAAAATCGATCTAGTATGCTAGACAGAATGCTGAGTTATTGTCTTTGTCACATCAAGAGGTGACGGAAGAGCATAGTTTCTCTAGTGTGTCAGGTTGTAAGGGCATCCAAACATCATGGTATACTTTCTAAATCTTGTGAATTTCTTTTAGTATCAGTCTACCTTAAAAAATGTTTTGGATATGTCATGACTCTCTTTTTCTCAATCTAAATATCTATTAACTTTTACATGTAATTTTGTAACTACTGACATCAAAGGGTCTTCTAGATAACTTTTACTGTGGTTTAGGTTTAATTTATGGTAAACCAAAAGATCTTGTACCCACAGCCCCTCTGCCAATTCATGACTAGTACTTTTTTCAGATTACCTTTTCTAAAATGGTGCTACAATGCTTTTGTTATTGCTCTAATTGTGTAAACATTTCAATTTAACAATATACCCTTCAATTTCTAGTTTTAATGCAATTTTATTCTTCAAACTGCAGATTATGGGGATGTGGTTTGATGCTTCCTCTTCACTTTGGCAATCAATGCGAGTTAATTTGCTGTTGGAACTAAGAGCACATGAAAGAATATATGTTCCACTCTCTCATTTTGTAAGTATGGGAATTGATGTAAAAATAGGTAAATGATTCAGTAGCTGATTTATGTTCACATGGCTTATTAACTAATTCATCTTGTTTGTCCAATTTATTTTCTATAACATCCCCGGGTATTCTGCATTCTGTCTGCAAAAGATGGGGGGGATTAAGGTATATTGAAAAAAATAACATAGATGAAAGCACAGAGACAAGGTCAGTTTGGAAAGTGGCATCAGAAGTGACTGAGGAGGCACAGGAAATAAAGACAGGCCTAGTTCAGTGGGCTGGCTCCACAGTCTGGAAACTGGTGTTGACAGAGAATGCCATGGCCAGTCTATCTGACTTGGGCACCTGAGGTCAAGAACATAAGATCCCAAGACAAGTATCAGGGCATGATCTTGATAGTACAGAATAGAAGTCAAATGAAGGAAAGAACCAGGAGGGTAGATGGATCACTTGTATGGATGCTGAAGACTTCACAAATAAGAGTGGAAATGATTTTATGGAAGATAGTAAGGTAAAAACCAAAAGAGGAACAGGAGTTAAGAAATACAAGATCATAGCCATATGGAAGGATGGTGGCGAGAAAAGATGATGGAAGGTAAAATTCAAATTAATATATATTGAAGACTCCCTCCCTCCCTTCCTTCTTCCCTCCCTCCCTCACTCCCTTCCTTCCTTCCTTCCTTCCCTCCTTCCTCTTGTTCTTTTCTGTGTCTCTAATACTATTTTCTTAAATTTCCCTTTCTTCCCCTTTCCAGCACTAAAGTTTGAACCCAGAGGATTGAATTTCCTAGGCAAGCATTCTACCACCTGAACCATGCCCCTGTCCCATTTTGCTTTAGTTTTTTTTTCTAGATAGGGTCTCATGATTTTTGCCAGAGCCGGCCTTGGACCAAGATCCTCCTACTTATGCCTCTTGCATAGCTGGAAAGAAAGGTATGGGCTACCATGCTCACCTTGATTGTTAAGAAGGAATCTCTAACTTTCTGCATAGGCTAGACTAAAATCTTGAGTCTCTTTATCTCTGATTCCTGAATAGGTTGGATTACAGGCATGGGGCACTATGTTCAGTCTTGCATGATGTTTTGAAGAAATAATGAAAGGAAATATGGAAGTGGTAATTGGTGGAAAGGTTACTTTCAATCAGGATGGCTTGAGAAATGTAGACATATGATTTATGTGTGAAGTCTTCAGAGAAGTACCTCAGTAACAAAATTGTATTCAGGTGCAAAAATTCACTTTATTTAAGATCTATTCATAATTGTAGACCTGCTAGATCTCACTTAGCTCTTAAGTGCTGTGGCAAGTCACAATTATTGCTTTTAGCACCTGAAGAATTCAGTTTAGCTTCTCAACATCTCATCTTTCAAATGTGTCTAATATGAAAATGAGTGCATGTGCCTTATTACTTAAAGTAGGGAGCATTCTTTTTCAACTATAACTTTGGCCTTCTTTTGTATTATCAATATACACATACTTGGGGCAAGTCCTAGGGGGTTCTGACTCTTCAACTTTTTAAAAATATTTTTATACTCAGTACTGAATGCATACTATTCTTTTTTTATTTATTTTTTAATTTTTTGTGAACATACTGTACAGAGGGGTTACAATTACATGGGCAAGATAATGAGTACATTTCTTATCAAGCATTGCAGCCTCCTCCTTTGTTTACCCTTCACATTCCTTCCCAGCCTCCCCCCGCCCCCCACCCAACCCTTCCCCCCACCCTTCGTTTTCCACATGACAACTTGTACTTCTCATTGTTGCAACAGGTCCACCTGTATCCTTAAACGACTTGTTTTTCCCCATCTCCTCCACAAATTATACCGACATCAAATATAGTGAAAGCAGGGGTTATACTGTGGGGGAGGGACATACAAAGCAACAAAGAAATAATCTTATAATGCGTTAGAAACAAATGCATGAAAGAAAAAAATATTTAAATACATATCTAAGGGTTCATTTTCCTAACATCACATTATCTGACCTTTTCTGCTTGACTCATACATACACTAGATATTGCAAATAAGGGAAACCATGGGACCTATGTTTCTTTGGGCTTGGCTTACTTCACTTAATAAAATTTTTTCCAAGCCTTTCCATTTCCTAACAAATGGGGCAATGTCATTCTTTCTGATGGAGGCATAGAATTCCATTGTGTATATATACCACATTTTCTTGATCCATTCATCTACTGAGGGGCATCTGGGTTGGTTCCATATCTTAGCTATGGTAAATAATGCTGCAATAAACATTGTTGTGCTGGTAGCTTTAGTGTGGTCTTGTTTGTAAACATTTGGGTAAATGCCCAAAAGTGGGATTGCTGGGTCATAGGGGAGTTCTATGTGAAGTCTTTTGAGGAACCTCCATACTGCTTTCCAAAGTGGTGGAACAAGTTTATACTCGCACCAACAATGAAGTAGGGATTGCATGAAGTTGCAGAGCTTCTGCATAGCAAAGGACATAGCTAGCAAGATCAATAGAAAGCCCACGGATTGGGAGAAGATCTTCACTAGCCATACAACAGACAAGGGTCTCATATCTAAAATATACTTGGAACTCAAAAAATTAAATCCCCCAACAACAAATCCTCAAAGAAACAACTGCCCAATAAATAAGTGGGCGAAAGACTTAAAGAGAAACTTCTCTGAAGAAGAAAGAAGGATGGCCAATAGACACATGAAGAAATGCTCAACCTCCCTATCCATAAAAGAAATGCAAATCAAAACAACATTGAGATACCACCTCACTCCAGTTAGAATGGCAAAAATCAAGAACTCTAACTACAGATGTTGGAGGGGATGTGGACAGAAGGTAATCTTCAACTTTTTTTTTTAACACAAAAGACTTTTTTTGGGGTGGTCCGGTAGTAGGGCCTGAACTCTGGGCCTGGGCGCTGTCCCTCAGCTCTTCAGCTCAATGCTAGCGCTCTACCACTTGAGCCACAGCGCCACTTCCAGTTTTTTTCTTTTTGCTTATGTGGTGCTGAGGAATCGAACCCAGGGCCTCAGGCATGCAAGGCAAGCGCTCCACCACTGAGCCACCTTCCCAGCCCCAACACAAAAGACTTTTATCCAACGCAAAATTCGTTGTCTTTAGTCTTCATAGAGTGTAGAGACAAGGGAGAATACAGTAAGAATGAAGGCAAAACAGGTGTTACTGTTTCTGCAGTTGATTATTTCATTTTTGCTATTGCTCAACAATATCATATTATGAATGATCTGTAAGGAATTTTTCATATAGTAAGTGCCTATCATCAGATGTATTTTACTTTTCATTTTTAAGACCATTCACTCTTCTTTGCTTAATGAAATCTCAGCAAGATGCATACAAAATAAATCATTGACATTTCAACTGCTTGTTTTCAGGCATAAGTGGTTTCAAATCACACTCATACCCAGAGCACTTGTCACACATTTAACCATACTCAATTCCTTTCATTCTCAGAGGCAAAAATCTCATTCTGAAGTTTTTTGTGTTTCCATCAGAGTTCATAGTTCATTGTAAAAATGGGGGAAAGAATGTGATCCTAATATTCAATACATATACTACAAAATTAGAAAATTGAGAGCAGATGTGGAGGGACAAGGAGGAGAATGATAAAAGAGGTTACATCACTCAAGATGCATTGTATTCATAAGCTGATTTGTTGAATGATAACTCCATTTACAACTATTTTAAAATAATAAAATATAATAAAAACAAAACAAGTCAATTTATACAGATATAAAATATGATATATTCAAATTTGTCAATAACCCCAATTGGAAAAAAATAAGATCATTTCAACAGCTCATGGATGAGTTAATAAAGAAAATTTAATCTGGGGGAATACATGAAAATATTTCAGCAAAAATTGCTTTTCAAAAGTAAGAATTGAAGAAATGAGCAATTCACAACAAAAGAGTGGATTAAAAATTTCAAATCTGATCTTTATAAAATTTGCACTCTGAAGAATTTACCAAAGATAGAGAAAAATACACCATAAATTCCTTTTCAAATCAAACATGATACTTAGGTGCAGTATTTATTGCAGTTTATATACGTCTGTACTTCATAGAGACCCTTGATTATTATCTCCTTTATTGGTAAACACAAAGGAATGATTGCCTCTTAGGTTGTCCATACCTTGCTGCATTTGTTAATAGTGTTTTATTCCTTTTTGATGTGTTTTAACCTAGAAATTAAATATATATATTTATTTCTTATTGCTCTGTTTCAGGATGTCAATATTCCCATTTCTGATACATCATACCAAAGGCTGGGGAATTCCAATTATTTCAGGAAGCAAGTAAAAATACCATTTGGCAGAGATCTTGAAAAGAAAAAAAATAGTCATCATGGGCTGGGAAGGTGGCTCAGTGGTAGAGTGCTTGCCTTGCATGCATGAGGGTCTGGGTTCGATTCCTGAGCACCACATAAACAGGAAAAAAAAGCTGGAAGTGGTGCTGTGGTTCAAGTGGTAGAGTGCTAGCCTTGAGCTGAAGAGCTGAGGGACAGTACCCAGACCCAGAGTTCTGGTCCCACGACTGGACCCCCCCCCAAAAAAAATGGTCACTGTGTTTTAAGTGATAAGCAGTTAGTCTGTTACATATTGACAAATTAAAAGAAAACCCTTAAATTGGTAGAAAGTGTTCTTTGACCAGACATAAGAAGAGTTTCTCTGTTAGTATACTAAGTGGATAATAATGGTTGGAAGTGGCTTCAGAATATATTTTTCTTATTAGCAAATCTTGACCATGCTACTTACGGTTTGAATGATCATAGACAAATGTACATTTCCTATATTTAAGCAAATAATCCAGATGCAGAACAGGTGTAGTGTAGTGAAGAATGTCTCTGTAAATGCAGAGATATTCTTACAAAAGACATTTATGGAATGTTCAATATGGTTGCTCCAAAGAAGAGAAATTGACTGTTAAAAGATGTGGTAAAAGAGATTTTAAACCAAGTGAATACTTTTTCTAGCTTTTTAATATAAGTAATAAAATTCAAACACTCTGTTATTGAAAGATTTCCCAACTAGGCAGTGGGGAACCACCTAGGTTTGTCAGCAGGGCAATAATTAGATAATTGTGGAGCTTCATGCACTTCCACACCTATTATAATAAAAGAGCCAGGAAGGCAGGCCTAGATAAATTAGTATACAAAAGCAAAGTACAGTCTATGCAGTTTATTTTTTGTACACCTTTTAGAAATCACACAAACATTGTATTCTGTTTTCTATACAAGTGCTCTTTCCTGGAAGGACATACAAAAAAACAGGAGGAATGCCTTAGAATAGTTTTTACATATACTTTTAGTACTGTTACTTAGTACATATTTAAAGCCAATTATGTTATGCTCCTGTAAAGAAATGTTCAATTTTATATTCTGTATTTTCTTAAACTGGTAAGAATTCAAATGGTGGATTAGCTAATGTTAGAGGAAACTCCAGTAAAAGTTTTGTAAGTAGCTTAATATCAGAAAGTCAGTTCCAGAGACTTTCTTTTACTTATTTAATTTTCACAGTTGTATTTAGCCTTCAAAAGTGATTTATTATAATTTTTTTTTGCATTTGAACAATTATTAGCAACAACAGTAGCGTAAGCATTATCATTCTTAAAAGTTATTTCTAATAACATATACTACTACATTTTTATTCATACAGTACAGTTTACTTTTTATTTTGTAAGTAATAAACCCTTGTAAGCTAGGGATAGGGTGGGTTGGGAGGGATGGGTGAGAATATTAAAGGGGTGATATTGATTGACATGCACCTTATTCAAAACTGCTTCACTGAATAGAAACTCCTTTGTACAACTACTTCAAAATAATACAAATATTTTTTTAAAAACTTTTGTTTCTTCCTGATCTTTAAATGAGAAATCCCATATTTTAATTTTCCTCTGGAACTATGAACTTTGCAGTCATACATCATAATAAGATTTAGCCATGAGAGGCTTCTTCAGTTATTTTGGACAGGATTTTTTAAAGTTAGCTAGCTGTGTATGTGTGTGTGTGTGTGTGTGTGTGTGTGTGTGTGTGTGTGCCAGTCAGGACCTGGCTGCTGACCGTGAGTTTCTTGCTCTAGTGCTCTACCACTTGAGCCACACTTCTACTCTGTCTTTTTTTTTTTGTCAGTTAATTAGAGATAAGAGTCTCACAGATTTGTCTCATTAGAAGTAGAAGCATTTCAGGTGGCAGAACATTCATTTCTTTGTCTACAACAGCACAATCACTAGCTATGTTCCATCTTGCCAGGAAACATTATTGTAGGTCCTTGACACTCAGCCTTCTGTATCTCTCTACTTATCTGCCTTTGGAGATTGAAAGTTCATTAAAGGTTTGATCAGTTCCCCATGTGCAGAGAACAATGTAGTTATAACTGCATTCATGAATGAAGGACTTTTCATAGCTTCCTCCTCCTCAATTTGATACTTTCTCACTGATTTACCTTGCAAGTCAGTGTCCACTTGATTAACATTATCCCAGTGCATTCTGGTCAGTCAGATAACAATGACAAGAGGCTCAGGTGTTTTGGTGGCCTTCAGTTTGAAGCTTGGAAGATTTATGTGTGGACAGCTGTGTGCAAAACCTTGTGCACATGGAGATCAGCAAATCCCCCAAAGATATAATGAATAAAACTAGAAGAATAATGAAGAAAAATGACAGGCTCCTGGAAGGGAATAAACAGGGTATGCCTCTAGTAAGTAACTCCCTGAAGGACTCTTAGAAAAGACTTACTGATTAATTGAACCCATCCATCATCCTTGGGATGACAGCATCAATTTGCAATCTTTTTTTTTTTAAGGAGGAGTTGCTTTTATTACTTTGCTCTTATAGCTTAAATTCATTGTAAGGTGGAATGAGCAGTTAACAGATGCAGTTCTTTGATTATCATGGTGCCACATTCTTAAGAAGTTTCATTACAAAAAAGGCTTATATTAATTTAAGTAACGATTTAGACTGTAAGAATTTCTACATGTTGCTTGCAAAAGATCTTTTCTTTCTGAAATTATTTCCAAATGTTATGTTTTAATGATACTTCAAAATTGTAGGCATGTTGCTTAATGGGCAAATTGGTGTTTTTTTTATGATCATAGTGTTCTACAGAATAAAAGTCTTCCTACTTTTCTCTGCTTCTCCTTCATTTTCTTTGTGGTAGTGACAGTGAAGTTATAACTTTCTACAGACTTTGGTGGTAAATATGATACTGGAAGTGTTTTCTACATTTGTTTAGTTGAATTAAAAGATCTAAAATACACATTTTTTCCTCTCCCAGCTATCAAAAGTGATTGTTCCAATATACTAAGGTTGTTTTTTTTTATGGACATAATATATCAGTAAAAGACTTTGTTTTTCTCTTTCTTGGAAGTTGGTAGAATATGGATACAATAAAATAAAGAGAAGTTTGGTCACAGATACTAAGTAATGATGAAAACAATAAGGCAATAAGGATTTTTTTTTGTAGGTCGTGGGGCTTGAACTCTGGGCCTGGGCACTGTTCCTTAGCTCTTCAGCTCAAGGTAAGTGCTCTACTGCTTGATCCACAGTGCCACTTCCAGTTTTCTAGTGGTTTATTGGAGATCAGAGTCTCATGGAGTTTCCTGCCTGGGTTTTTGAAATGTGATCCATAGTTCTCAGCCTCCTGAGTAGCTAGGATTACAGGTGTGAGCTACCGGTGCCCGGCAAGGCAAAGATCTTTATATCACTGCTTCTTAAGTATAATCCTTGAGTGCTGACTAAAACTGGTAAAATATCTGAAGGAAGATTTTCTTTAGGAATATAGAAATACTCCTAATGAGATTGCTTGAGTGATCCTAATATTTGTAATATTACCTGTTTACAAGTGTACTACAAGACAGCTGAAAATCTTCTAACTGAACATCATTTAGTAATAAACGTATATACTTCATATACTTAAGGATTGTTCTTTAAAAGAAATATAATAAAATGAAATGTATTTTAAAATACATTGAACCTAATATATTTTAAAATATATTGAACCTAATACACAATAATTTAGAAATATTTTTTATTTTTTGGTCGTGGGGCTGAACTCTGAGTCTGGGTGCTGTCCCTCAGCTCTTCAGTTCAAGTCTAGCGCTCTACCACTAGAGCCACAGCACCACTTCCAGAGAATCAAACCTAGGGCCTCATGCATGCAAGACAAGCACTCTGCCACTGAGTCATCTTCCCTGACCAGAAACATTTTTATTACTGAAGGTCACAAAAGGTCTTTCTAGTCTTGTTTCACATGAATTTATAAAAGCCAGAGGCAATCAACATGGTATGGGATTTGATTTTTGCTTTTCTGGACAGAGTTCTTAAAATAATTTTCCATAGAGTGACAAGTTACTTGCCTTTTCAAGATATATAGAAGTAATCTTGAGTAATTTCTGAATTTCTTAATTATTCTGTGTCTTTGTTTACTATTTCCACAATGAATGGATATGGATCTCAAAGATTTCCTAGAATAATTTCTCTTTCTGAATTAAAATGATCCACTCATTATATGAATGGATATACAATGTTAGATATTTGCTTTACTTTTAAAAAATACTTACCAAATGATACCATAAATTTGCTTGTTATTTACCAAAGTTATAATCTATATAACTGAGGCATCCATAAGTAGGGCTGTTTTCATTAGGGTATATACCTATGTAGATATGCCTGACCTAGTAATAATTATTTCCTTTGACCTGAACCTGAAATATGTATGCCTCTGACCTCACAGTGTAAAGCAACATCCTGACCGCCATTCACCTCTACTAACCATCCTTTTGACACACGGCACAAAGGTCAATGTGGGTTTGTTTGTTTACAAAGCTCTCACACTGGAGCTGAGAAATGAAACACTACAAGTTGGACTTCAGATTCTGGCCTCAAAGCTTTCACCACTTCTGTCAGCTGCAGCATTTTGACTTTTGAGGGCTAACATGTGTCTTCGAGCAGCAGAAGTGAGCATGCAACCTCCTGCAAAGCCTGCAGCAGAAGTAGCCCGGCCTAAGGGCTTGTCACCCTCCTAGGCCCTATGGGGAACTTCAACTGAAATGTGGGGCTAGACACTCAGAGCCACAAGACTTCACCCTTTCTGTGTGCCTTTCCTACCTCAAGGTGTCTCACTGTAGTTGTCTTCTGTTAAGCAGCAGTATTGTAACAACAACAACAGAACAATAACATTATATTGTGTTATCAAAAGGAAATTATTTCAAAATTATATATATGTATTTCTAATTATATATCATATATATCAACTTTATATGTATGTACGTATGTGTGTGTGTGTGTGTGTGTGTGTATATATATATATATATATATATATATGTATCAGCATTCCTGGGGCTTGAAGTCAAGTCCTGGGTGCTGTTCCTGAGCTTTTGAATATATTTTTTAAGTAAAATAAAACTACTTGTTGAAATTGTTATTTTTTTTTTGTCAGTACAAGATGTAGGAACTGGCACTTGATTGGCTGCTGCTTTACCACTTGTCTGGGTTTCTGCTGGTTAAATTGGAGATGGAGTCTTGAGGACGTTTGTTGAGGCTGGCTTTGAACTATTACCCTTTGGGTTTCAGCTTCTCGAGTAGCTAAAAGTATAACCATGAGCCACCCAGGTGCCTGGTTCTGTTGAAATAATTATTTTTTGTGATAAAACATTTTAAATAATTGAACTTAATTTGTCTATTTGCCCATTTTTCTTTATACTTTTAAAAGAATTATGTTGGAACTTGATGCTTTTATTATCTTTAAATAGTCCTACAAAAGAATTTCCATGTAAAAAAGCAGTTTATGAATACATTTTGATCAATGTCATCCTTTCAATCTTCTCACCCCACTGCAACCCATCCCTTCCCTTAGTTTTCTTAGATTATTTTAAGTTTGATAAGGGAGAGTGATGAAAGGGGTGGGTTTAATCAGTGTACTTTGTATGGAAGTGCCATGAGGAAACTCCCCTTGTACAACTAATAGAGTCTAAAAAATATTAAAGTGAAGTAAGGAGGTCAGGTGTGGACGACGCCATATTTGCCACATGGTGGATGGTAGGGTCTTCATGCTGGGGGAAGAAAACCTCCTGTCTGTCACCTGCCTCCCAAGTGATGGACATGTCTGGATCCCTGGAGACAGGGGCAGGCACTTGGCTGATGTGTTACTGAATCTGTAGGTGCAGTGCCTGGGACTGGGAATTTCCTGTGGACCTGCCCTCCTGCGACGACCTGTTTAGGCCCCAGATTAGCCTAGCCGCAAGAACGCCATGCCACAGGTGTCTCCCTGATCGCGTCCTGTGTCCTGTCTCCTGGCTCATCTTCAGTCATCATGGTGTCCCAATTCAGCTCTCCTTTGAAGTTGAATTGGCTTGTTGGTATTGTTTTTGTTCTTTCTGTTTTTTAAATTTTTTGGTACTTTTTTATTGTAAAAATGCCGTACAGAGGGGTTACAGTTACATGAGCAAGGTAATGAATACATTTCCTATTGAGCGTTGTTGCCTCCTCATTTGTTTTCCCCCTACGTTCCCTTCCCTCCTCCCCCACCCCCAAGTTGTAAGGTACGTTTTCAACATAGTGTTTTGTGTTCTTTCTTTCTTCGCTAGCTGTGGTATGTGTATTTGTGTGTTGCAGGCCTTTGTAACAACTGGCTCCCTGCAGCCTCTTAACTGTGTAATAAAGACTCCAATATTCTATATAGCTTCTGGGATGATTCACCTTACAACAAAAGAAAGCAAAAACAAGAAAAAAAGAGAAAAATCTCGTGTATGAGTTACCATAGATCTTTAATGCAGTGGCCTAATAGCTCTGTCACCTATTAGCTTGATGCTAACTCTAAATCCCAGATAGAAGGCAAATATGTTCTCTAGATCACAGTATGCCCATGGCAGGCAATGTTCTAAGGGAACCCTCAGAGTGGAGAGATATGAGAAGTGATGCAAGCACCTACAGCTGAGCTTGGATGGTGTCCTGACCCTGCAGTTTCTTTGCAGTGTAGTTACATCCTTGTTCTGCATAGACATCAGCAATGCTTTCATAGAAATTTAATAGAGTTTCCCCATGACTAATATAATAATCACACACACCTGTCAAAAACAGTAGAGACTTTCAGGGATGGCTCAGAAAACATAGTTGGGTTTTTTTTCCATTTATTTTTTAAAATGCAAATTACACTAGTAAGTCAAAAAAATCACTCTGTTAAAAATACATTCAGAATTAACAAATGCAAAAGAAAAAAAGGAGACACATCAGGATTGTAACTCTTGCCTTCAGAAGATTAGGTTTATAACAAAAGCTCAGCCTAGAAAAATAGCATTCTTCACCAGATTTTTGGGGAGGATACAGCTGTACAACTTTGATGTTTTCCCAGATAGAACCACATTACTGTGCTTACTGCTCCCGGAAAAGGCCTGTCCACTGATTACTTTTTAGTAGTCAACAACTGTTTTTAAAAGTTTTAGTGGAGATGGCAGTAGTGATTTGGTGGCAAGTTGGCTGCAACTGAAAACAGAAATATGAGGGCTAATATTCTGTATCCATACACATGAGCCACTAGGAGGAGTCTCATCACTGCATGGATGCCAGTGAAACCTCATTATAATAATCACATTAGAAGAACTCCTGGCATGTGTAGTACCTATATTTTAGGAATCAAAGGACAATATATTGGTAAATAGTTTGCTCATACATTAAACATGCATGTCACTATAAAAACATCATATGAGGTTTCATTGACATGTTTGTATGGACACACATCTACAAGCCACAGAGGAGATTCAAGCATGAAGGCTTGAATCTTTTCCTTATGTTTTGCTTATGTTGCAATGGTAACTTTTTGTTCCTTTGTCAGTGTGTGTATGTGTGTGTGTGCGCGTGTGCACCTGTGCATGTGCGTGTGAATATTACAAACATCCATGCAGACACAGGGATGGGAATATTTTATGTAGATTTGAATGGGCTAAGATCCAAAGGAGGTTAACCCAATAACTGAAACTTCAGAGAAAGGAAAGAGTTGCTACATGCCAATTTATAACTTGCTCAGTCTGAATTTTACTGCAGTTAAAGATGAGGTGTTACTTTAAACCAAAAGTGATTTCAGTGTCTCAAGTGGATTCAAGAAAAATAATGTGACACATTGGAGTTACTGATAAGCCTGAGCTAATTATGTTTTCCACTAATGAAAACCAAATAATGCTTGAAAATACCAAACAAAATTTCCTAGGAGTTCAGAATATCCCATAAACACATTGACCTACTATTAAGTTCCCAAAGGCATCTTGTTGCCAACTACGTTTAACAGCACAGTTTTTCTGCCACAATAATACAGGAGGATTGAAATACACTCTAACACACAACAGATCCCCCAGATACCACAAAAAGATCTCAAATATTTCACCAAGGTAACTATTGCTCCCATCCCACCCCACCCAAAAAATAATCTCATACGCCGAAGTTAGAAAAGAAAGTTCACCTACATCGGGTCTTCATTTGAGTTAGATATAAAAGAGTAAACATAGCTAATACATAGTCAGTTGGCCTCTGTTGATAGAAATCCATAGCTGTTTTCTGTGTTAGTAAAAGACATTTGTAGATACTTATAAAAGCACCTAAAGTGCAATAAATAAAATCAGTGAGTTAAGCCATTTCTGCTTCTAGTAGCTTAATGAGTTTAGTAGATTAATAAATATTACTTTGCTTCACCCCAAACCCAGCAGATCATACTTAAGCATTATGAAGATGACAGTGGTCATTTCTGTTGTCATTGGTACTTGTCTCATTTGGGTCACCACATGGGCTCAGTGGTAAAGCACTTTGCTAAAAGCGGCAGTTTTCCTACACAGACCCACACAGGAACTGCTGGCTTTTCAGTCTTGGAAGTTGATGTGAAACACGCAGATATGGACTCATTCTGAATTAATAGCAGTGTGTTAGCCTGAAGGAAGTGGCTTGGGGATGTTTGCACTGAGATTCTTGGGCATAGACTTAGGTGGGTTAAGGCAAGTACGTAAGGTATAGCCTTTAGGGCAAACAACCTGCCATTTTAGACTTGGATTACAAGGTCATAATGGCAGGTTTTGTTTGTTTGTTTTGCAATTACATTGCCTAAGTAACCAAGATGTGCACGGAGTGCAGAAAACAGGGCTTTTAAACTAATGTGCCTTGATGACTTTGCTCACAGAGACCTACAGGCAGGGCTGCAGAATTAGTAACGGCCGGTAGAGGGTACCAACACGTCTCCTTTGGAACTTTGAAAGGCCTGGGAAAAGACTCCTGCTTTCAGGAAATCTAGAATGGGTGTGTCCTGCATATTTCAGTTAAAAGGAGGTTAAAAGTAGAATGGTGTATGTGTTTGTGTGTGTGTGTGTGTGTTAATTTTGAGTTTTTTTTCTGGTAATATGTATATATATGTATGTATACACACACACACACACACACACACACACACATACTCAAATTCACTCGCTTCTTGCTCTTCATAAAATGCAGGAGGCCACTGCGTAAAAAGTTCTTTGAGAGGTTCTGTGCTGGTATACTGGAGTCATCGGAATTATTTTGACCTAAGAGAGAGAGAAAACATGTTTTTAAATAAAGAGTGTAGCACAGGTTTTGGTTGCTTCCCACGTTTTCTCATGTCTCTAAGCACAACAGAAAACAAAAAAAAAAGAGAGAAAATTAAAAAAAAGAGAGACCAAATTGGGTTTCAAATAGGCAATTCTTTCTTTACTCAGTGCAAACACCTGCATAGAAATCTACTTATGGTCACTCAAACTCTATTTCTGGGTACAATGAAATGAATATATTTGTCGTACGAAAATGAAGTTGTCAGAGAGAATGCAGGGTTTGAAATGTATCTAGCACCCTGCATGACAGGATTACAGGGCTGGCAGTACCATCAGACTTGTCCTGGCTCTGGTACATAGGCCAGTGGGGGGTCCAAACAGGTCAGTTTTGTTAGAAAATTAATATGGACATAACATTTTAGTGCTGTATCTTCATTGCTATCAATATGTTCGAGAGATTTACCAAACTCTAAAGAGTAAAAACCCAAAGCCTTTCCATTTGAGATGGGACTATAGCTAATCTAAATAATTGCAAATAAAGGAAATATACAACACTTAACTGAGAATAAAGAGAACAGTGCAATCATAGACTCCAGACACAGCACCATCAATGTCCTTCTAAGTCAATAGTGGCAGAGAGTCGGGGATTCTGGCCATTATTTACTAGGTCTGATGGATGTCCAAAGCACATTACTTTTCTGTTCTTTCTTTTCTTTTCTTTCTCTTCCTTCCTTCTTTCCTTCCTTCCTCCCTCCCTTCCTTTCTTTTTTCCTTTCTTTCTTCTTTTCTTGCATTTGCTTTCATTCAAAGAAGCAGCTTTATTTCCAGTTGCTATATAATACTGTTAGGGTGCTTGAACCCGTGTTAAATCCCTTTTACTTTACAAGACATAATTATGGTGAATTGACAGGAGAAGGAACACTCCAAAAGACAAAGACAGAGGAGACCCCTCAGGGCTGCCTCTCCATAGTGAGTGAGGTTTACAGGTGAACCCATTCTGATTTTTTCCCCCATAGGATTTGACTAGGCAGTGGCAGTAACAGCACTGATTTTGAGGATTACAAGGCTGAAATGCCCTTCATCCAACACTTCATAGTGCAAAATCAAAAGGGAATAAGGAAACTTTAGATAAAGAGGAGGGTGCAACCATGTATGGAAATATGGCAGTTGACTTGTTGTAATGTGGACAAATAAGTACAATAAAAGCATGGAATATAATACCAGGTTGAACTCATAGTCCAGTGGAGATTGTGAAAAGACCACCATACTAAGGGTCAGGAAAAGTGATTGATAATACCAGATGTATGCATTCCCAACAAGCTATGTGAGTTTTGTTTCTCTGTCTCTGTGTGTCTGTCAGACTCTCTCATTACTATTTGAAGTCCAATCCTTGAACTTTTAGGCAAGGACTCTACCACTTGATCTGTGATTCTAACCTGTTTTGCTTTTGTTATTTTACAAATAGGGTCTTGCTCTTTTGTCCCAGCCAGCCTAGGACTGTGACCTCCTTCCTCTACCTCATATGTAGCTGGGATTATAGGCTACCAACTCCATACTTGCCCTTTTCTTTTCTTTCCTTGATTTAGTTTCCTCATCTGTAAAGTAAAATCTTTGTGCTCTAGGATTTGAGGTTTCTGATGGGATATTTCCCAAAAAGGATGATAGTAAATTCTGTCAAGTAACTATTTATGTATCCTAAGTATTCCTACCTTGCTGAATTGAATTTCATTAAACATTTATTGCCTAAACACTGAAATTTTAAAGCTCTCAAAAATGATTTTACCATCCTCTGGTAGTAAAGAGAGAAGCTCCCCCTTTCTAATATACATATATATATTACTTATATATAATATATAGTATAATATATTTTATATAATATATATATATATTATTTTTACTTGACTGTCATAACATCTATTTAACAAAATAATGGCAAGGTTTTTTCTTCAAGAAAATATAATTCTTTATAAATATGTGTCTTTTTAGTGACCAATGATAGAATTATGTGAGTGATTTAAAATAGCATATTTGATTATATTAACTATTATATTAGTTATTATAGTTGACTGTTAAATGAGTGGTTACATAATATTGTCATAAGTAAGCAATTGCTAGCTTTGTAGTTATTTAATCTACTCGAGCACAAATCAATAGTCATTTATTACATAAACATATCATATGTCTTTTATAGAAGAGATCTTCTGGGAAGCCAGTTGGCATATGTTGATTTCTGATTGGATAAAGCTTTTTCATAAGTAAGAGTTGATAAACATTATTTATATTACTAATACTATTAATAAATTACATTTATTAAGAACTTTTTCTGTGACATGTTCTAGGTTTTATGTGCTAGGAAAATATTATTTCCTATAATTTAAAAATAATTACATGAAGTAGGTGCATTCAAATGTATTTTGTAGGTAAGGGAATGTAAGGTTAGATAAGTTTAGGTAAGATTAGATAAAATTACTCAAAGTTATATGCCAGAGGTCATAAAATATATCATAAAAATTTATCTTAGGTGGTCTATCTTCAATAGGTCATTCCAGTCATTAAATTAAAGGTTGCAATAAAATGCTGAGAAGAATGTAAATAATGTAAAGTAAGCAAGTTATGGTGGCATGTGCCTGTAATCCCAGTACTTTGGAGTTGGACAAAGAGGATCATGAGTTCCAGGTCAGCTTGGGTTATATATCAAGATGCAGTCTTTTTTTTTTTAAAGGTAAGAGCTGGGCACTGGTTATTCATGACTGTAATCCTAGCAACCCAGGAAGTGGAGATCTAAGGATTGAAGCCAGCCAGGGCAGGAAAATTTGTGAGACTCTTATCTCCAATTAACCAGCAAAATGCCACAAGTAGAGCTGTGGCTCAACTGGTAGAACACTAGCTTTACGAGAAAAAGCTAAAAGACAATGCCCAGACCTCAGGACCTGAGCTCAAAGGGAAGTATGAAAGGATGTAAATAATTGGATATAAATAACATATTTTTTTGGTTGTAGCTATCAAATTTTTTGAGCAGTTAGGGAAAGTACAGTGTAAGTGCAAACAACTGTAATATATGCTAAAAAGAAAATAGAAAAATGAGAAGAAACAAATTAAGAAAATATTCATATATTTTAAGATTAAAAATTGAAGGGTAATGAGATTTTTAAAAGGTAAAATTAAAAGAGTTGAGACCAGACATCAAGAGAACAGCATGGAGAATTGGGAAAACTACTTTTTTTTATAGTATTCGGTTTAATTCGTGGCTTCATGTTTTCAGGCACTCTACCACTTGAGCCATGCTTTCAGCCTTTTGTTCTAGTTATTTTCTTTGATTGTGTACCAATAAGGGAGCTGAGGAGAGTTCCAATTCAGGGCTTCCTCTTCTTGCTCAGCTTGCTTGCTCATTGTTCATGCTCTAACACTTGAACCATGCCTCCAGTCTATAGGACTCCAGTCTCAAGGACTTTTCTGCTCAGGCTGGCTTCCAACTTCAATCCTGAGAGGCTTAGATTAGGTATGAACTCCAAGTGCTTGGCTGCTATGATTGTTTTTCAGAAAAGGCTATCACTTTTTGTTCAAGTTGTCCTGAACAGTAATCCACCTATTTATGCCTGCATTAATAAGATGATTTTTCTTTTAAGATGGGGTTTTATGATTTTTTACCAAACTGTCCTGGAATGATGATCTTCTCTATCTCAGATTCCTGTATATTTAGGGTGTCAGGTGATCACAACTGTACACAGCTATTGTTTGAGATGGGGTGTTATGATCTGGTACTATCTTTGTGCCTATCCTGGCCTTGAACCATGACCCATGTGTTCTCTGCCACTCAAGCAGCTATGATTATAGGTGTGAGCCACCAGCTCTTGGTCTGTTTCTTTCATTTTCTTTTTACTTTATAGAGTTCCTGGGTTGGAACTCAGAGCCTTATTCTTGCTAGATAGGCACTGCACCACTTGAGCCACACATCCAGTCCTATGTCTCATATTTGAAGAAGACAGGTTTATAGTTTATAGAAAGAAATGGCTCGGTGGAGCTTCCAGATTAGTTGTCTCCTCACTAGATGAAAAGCTAAAGAAGGGCAGAGCATATTGAGCATTTTATCTTCCTAGTAACATCTAGGACCATCTGCCTATGATTGGGACTGAGAAGTTATTGATAGTTAATATTTCAATAGAACACTGAGGCTAGATGGAAGTAGACATGCAGGCTAGGGCAAGGAGTTTGGATATAGTGTAGCACATAATGGGGAGTCATTGATCACTTAGGGGCAGGGAGTAAAATAATCAGAGTAGGGCTGGAGGAAGATGAATTTGGTAGCGGCCCTGTGGAGGATGGGATTCTGGAAATTTTAACAGAAATGGCTGAATCAGGGCAGGGATTGTGGGGATGAGAAAGGAAGGATGTGTAATTCACTGTTTACAGAGGCAATGCTTTGAGTGACACATCATCTTTTCTATGTATGTTGTTAGCAAATGCTTGCAGAAAACTACAAGGCCACAAAGTAAAAGGCAGGCACATGCATAGACTCTTCCCTTTTTAAAGAGAAGCTTGAAAGGATTGTCTAAAGATTACTTTAAGCTCTTAGGAGGAGACACCCCACCCCCAAACTTTATCGATTATCCTATTTACCAAAGGTATTAAAAGGGAGATGACTTAATGGTAGAGGACAATGACAACAAACACATATCTTCAAAGAAGTGCACAGTTTAAAATGAATTGGAATCTTACTTTCTATTTTGATCTTCGCTTGCAATTCAGCATATCACTTGATGCTGATATATACAATTTGTTATCAGTTGTTTTCCAGGGGAATTTGCCTAAACACAGATATAAAAATCAGGCTCTGATTGTTTCTCTGCCCTCTGGAGTACTAGAGTTAAGAGGTTTGGTAATTTTCGGTGTTAATGTGTTCCAGTTTCATCTTCACTTTCACATTTGAAAAATGATCAAGTTTTTATTTTTATTTTTAAATACCTCCCAAATCTAGGGTTAACTGTGATTTGTTATCTAAAAAGAACTATTTTGAGAAAAACATGGAAGGCTAATAATTATACCAAGACATCTGGGGTACATTTGGACCAGCTTTGGCAAACCAGAAAAACAGGAATTCTATATACTTCTATATAACTCCTTATGTTGTTGTATCACTTTTCAAATTTATAAAAACGTTTCGGAAATTCAAAGAACTGATAAATAAATTAGGCCTTTTAACCATGCAGGTGATATAATACTCATGTAAGACTAAAAGTAACTTCAGACATTTCTTGGAAGTCCAACTTAAAGAAAACCATGAAGAAAATATTTCAAGAATGACCTTATTTATAATGCTATAAATAAAAACATACTGGAGGCATATTACCAAAGTAGAGTTATAAGCCATGTGTCTTGTGCCATGATACAAATACTTGGCCATCTTTTTTGTTTCCCAGTAAAATACCTTTAAAGTACTTACATGTACATAGGCTGTAGTTGTAAATGAGATGTCTTTTGAGGCCCTTGATAGCCGTAAGAGTCAAAGCCACCTATGAAATCAACTGAAGAGGGACAGTTTCCTTCATTAGTGAATTTTCAGAAGAGGTACACATTCATAATCAAGGTCCACATAGATTACTAATATAAATCTTTTAATAATCTATTACACTGAAGTGACTGATGACGGAGAAGCAAAGATCGTTTCTTTGAGGTCGCGGCTTCCTCCCTCAACTCGGAGCTTCAATTATTACTTTACGAGATTCTAATCACCCAGGAGAAGAAACTATGTACTTTTCTCAAGCAACAAAGACCTAATTGGAGTCATAAAATTCACTTACACATGGAAGATGCTATCTGCCTTTTTGGTTAATGTGGAGATTTTTGTGTAACACATTGCAAATGTTATGCCATTAAAAATAGTAGTAACTCAGGTGTATGTATCTGTGTGTGGTTGCAATTATATGTTCTGACTGTTAAGGACAAGATCCTTGGTGAATCTCATGGAAATTAAGTACTCAACATGGTGGTCCCTTCCATTCTGTGTTTGGTAATCTGAAACAATCAGAGGTAGACGTGTAAAGTCTTAGCATTCAAATATAATATGCGCCAAGAGATTTAAGCCCAAAAAGCTATAGCAGGAGTTACTGGGGCAGATCCTATTTTCCAAAATGACTGCAACAATATGTCCTATTTCATATGTTCTGACAATCTGACCTTAACACTCTCCTTCAACCCAGCAGTTTGTGTCCTGGTTCTTTCTCGTTGAACAGGAAAAGACCTTTGTAGCAGCTTCGAGTATGGCAGAAATGAGGGCAGGACTAGATCCTGAAAATATTTGTCACTTTCCTTGTACTTTTGAGATTCTCTCTCTTGTAACACAGCCACCATACCATGAGGAAAACGAAGCTAGCCTATAGGGAGAGACTGGTACCCATTGGTAAGTGTTGTGATCAGCAGGCTAGCTGAGGCCTCAGCCCCAGAACCATCATCCACATCCACACAGGCTGGAGAAAAGCTGTGTGTCAACCCAGTCTTGGAGCCTTTCCAGTGTAGGTACCTGACATTGGGAAACAGAGACAAGCCATTCCCCCTATGCCTGGCAAAATTATTAACATACAGAGAATCTGAGTATGACCAATGATTGCTTTGATTTAACACATTTGGGAGCAACAATGGCTGAGACAGCAGAGGCAAAGAGTGTTGTGGAAACATTTTCATTTCTTCTCCTTTTGTGATTTCTGGTTGGGAAGCAGGGATAACAAGACAAAAAAGAGCCACAGATTACAGGAAAAAAGTGGGGAAGATAAAGACTGAATAAAGATATTCTAGGATACCTTCTCTAGTTTGTTTTTTGCTCTTTTGTTAATATCTAAAGTTCTACAGATAGTAATGAAGCAGGGTGAGGTAAAGGCTATGATGTTTGTGTGGAGCAAGTATAGAAAGGACTGTCTTCTTTAAAGAAATTTCAGATTTACAGAAAAATTTAACAGAAAGTATATATATATTTCCCATAGACATCCTGCCCTTCACAACACAGCCTCTCCCACTGTCAATATCCCACACTACAACAGCACTTATCTACAACAGATTCACCTGCATCAACACTGCATTATGGTTTGCATTAAGGTTCCTCTTGATGGCTTATATTCTATGGGGTTTGACAAATCTGACATGTGTATGTGATTATAGTATCAAAAAAATTTCAGTGTCTTAAAATGTCCTATGTGTTCCTTAATACCCTTCCTTCCCCCAATCCTGCCAGACCACTGATCTTTTACTAACTCTATCATTTTACCTTTTACAAAATGTTATTGGAATTATGTGGTATGTAATCCTTTCTGACTGGCTTCTTTCACTGAGTTTTAAGTATTTAAATTCCCTTTATGTGTTTTAATGACATGATCATAGATCTCCTTTTACTGCTGGGATTTTTTAAAAAGAGTTTTGATGCATAATTTCTCTTTTCATGAAAAGTGGAAGAGTATAATAAAAATTCAGACCCTCTGGAGCTGGGCACTGGTGGCTTACACCTGTAATACTAGCATCTCAAGAGGCTGACATCTAAGGATCCTAGTTTCAAGCCAGTGAGGACAGGAAAGTCCATGAGACTTCAATTAACCAATTAATCACCAGAAACTCCAATTAACCACCAGAAAACCAGAAGTGGAGCTATGGCTCAAAGTGGTAGGGCACTAGCCTTGAATGAAAAAAAAAAAACAACTCAGGGACGGGGTGAGGCGCTGAGTTCAAGCTCCATGACTGAAAATAAAATAAAATATTCAAACACTGAATTTAGAAGCACCAGAAATCAAATACCATTTTTCTACTTGCCAGCTGTATGATCTTGGGCAAATCATAATCTTAAAACTTGGGATAACAAAGCTATTGTCACAATTTTTTTTGAGTAATAGATGGAACTTCTTTTGGTTCTCAATTGCTTATATTTCTACCCTACTATAGATAGTATCAAATGACTACAGAATAATTAAGTGGCAACATATAGAGTTAGTAGTTTGAGAAGTTAATTTTCAAGACATCAGTTTAGTACCTAAATTCCCTTTTGTATAACTGGGCTCTTCTCAAAAATTGGAGTGAATTAAGAACTAATTACCTGAGAAGAATTCATGAGGCCAGAGCTTTATTGCTCTGAGGTTTCCCTTTTGATAGGGTAGTTACTCCATGGTGTTGGGGAACAGGGTGCTCTAGAGTAGATCAAGGTCAGGACAGAAATAAGCAGTGAGGTTTTCTTTACTAAAATTGAGTTCTAGCTTTATTAGTGTTTATTATTGTTGTTGTTGTTTTGAGATAATTCATTAGCTTGTTTCCAGGGTGTTGAGAGGGAGGGAAGAAGAGATGATAATTATGAATCAATGATCTTTGGGCTCTACCATGGGATAACCTGTAGAAGACAAGATATATCTTCAAGTCTAAAAGAATTAGAAGAGAAAAACTGAGAATAATGCTTGAGTTAGGAGTAATGTAGACCTATCCAAAGCACAGGAAAGGCCAAGAGGGAATGAATATGCACTTATGAATATCTGGAGCATGTGGCTTATTGATTGCAGCTTAAGTTGCTCTTCTTGAGTCATGATCTCCTGATATGCTGGGAAGGTTGGTAGAGCTAGCTTACAACTACCTGATTCAGTGGCTATCACTAAAGCTCTGAAGAAAGGAGAACATTGGAGTGGCTCCATGACTCTAGGTAAACCCTTTTATTTGAATGTAGCCAGGATAGGTTTTTACCATTTCACACATGAGGAGACATTGAAATTTAGAACGAGAGTACATTTTCCATAGTGTACTTGAAATATGTGCCTGGGTTCACAGTTTAACAGATTGTGGCTGGTCCATTTCCTAGGGCATTTATTCTCAAAAACCATTTGGATGTCTGCAAATGACTTGAAGGAGGAGATTAGGAATCAACTGGACCCAGTCAAGATTGCCATGGTCAACATAGACAAATTCAGTAACTCTAAATTTTTATGAAGGATTTTCAACCATGCGTGGAATTTTTAGGGTGCCACACAAGTGGGTAGAAATAGATAAAAATACTTTATTTAAAAGATATATTTAGTATCATTTTTTCAATTTTTTATGTGTAGTTAAAAGATATAATTAATATCACTTTTTCAATTTTTATGTCATGATATTTATTCAGGCTCTATGAAGGCTGTATTTAAAAGATATACTGAGATATATTCAAAAGATATAATTAATATTACTTTTTCAATTTTTATATAATTATATTTATTAAGGTTTCATAAAGGCTACTGCATACTGTAAAACTTTTCTGAGAAACGGAGGTAATGTAATAATCTGACAGATAGTTCATAGCTAACCTCTGCAATCTTCAGTAAAAGAATGTTTTTTAATCTCTTTAATTTCTGAAAACAAAAATAAAATAAAGCCCTGAGAATTGTAAAATCCTTACTAGTTCCTAAGGCCCTTTCAGGTGAGATCATTCATCTTTATGAGATTACTGTCAAGTGAATATAAATAATTATCTTCCATTTACAAATAAATACAGGTTTATTGCTTCAGGCTGTTACCAGCTGAGGATGGGGCTAGAAGTCAAGTATTTTATTTCCTTCCAAAGTATATTGGAAAAGTGATTTCTGCTTTTTATTCATGCCATTCCAGCAAATACCTGGAAGTTTTTCAAAGGTGATTGGGGGGATTGAATCACATTTTGCATTCAATCTAAAATGTACAGGTCTTTATTTTCTTCCTATATTATTTACTAAGCAATGTTATTTGGGCTCTTTATTTGAGCCCTCTACTGATAGACAGCATTTAAAAATTATTTATTCTCCAGCATCCTTATTTCGCTTTATCTAGGAAAACTTTCTTTCATATTCTCCCCATTTCCAATCAAATATTGTAGAATATCCTGAGGCAAACAGAAGCCACCTTGGCTGTATTTGCCAGAAAGAGTTACTAATGAACAGTTTTTTTTTGGTAATGTCCTTTAAGAGGTGAAAAGGCCACTATCAGACAAATTTTAATGTGCTTCTATTATTATTCCAACTAAGCACTGAAGTGGTCTTTTTTTCCTGGAAATTGTTGATATGATCAGCACTGTGTTGTATGATTCTGATTACAGTGAAGGTTTTTCAAAGGGCCAAAGGACGTGTTCTTTAGAGAAACTTGGCACGTGATCGATGAACCAAATAAGAATGAATTATTAAAAACTGTGAAGTACTGAGTTAGAATTAGGAGAATGAGAAAGGAATGATATCTGTGAATGCAAGATAAATGGACGAAGAGACAGAAATCATAAGCTATGTCAAATACTTGAATGTGGAAAAGGAAAGCGTTAAAGTTGGCTCCCAGAAAGTTGTTTGCTAGGGTAATGTTGTTTCCATCAGAACCAAAAATAGCATGAGAAGGAAGCTGGTGGTTGGCTCCCTTTTGGAAATGTAGTATTTAAGTTATAAGTGGCGCATGCAAGTGCCAAGATCCAGGAAAAAGGCATGTAGCTGTAATTGGTGCAAGGCAGACTGAAGACTTGCTGAATTCTTAGAGATGAATTTCTGTCTACTCTCTCAGCTCTATTAGCCTTCATTGCATCCTATCTGCACCTGACATCTCCTTGTTTATTTGTTGATTGTTTCAACCAGTATAGTGTAATGTCTATGAAATTTAATGTTCTATCTTGTTTACTACAGTAGCCTCAGCACACAGAACAATATTTGGCTCCTGGAAGACACTCAATTCATATTTACTGAATATGCTTCAAGTTGCAGAGGAAAATCAGGCAATCCATCAGAAGGTGGAAGGGATTTTTGAAGTTTCCAAGTGAAATTTGACTGTGGGTTTTTAGCCTTTACCCCATAAGGCTCCATAATTAAGAGAAGGTATAGATCGTTAATTTTTTTTTCTGGAGTGGAGTGAGATAACATTTTGTGAATAAATAGTTTATTTACTAATAAGAAATGGCCCTTGAAACCTCTTTGGCTAAAGCATTAGACGAAAGAGGACATGCTTTAACATTTACATGACTGGAATGGAATGCCCATTCATTAGTGAATGCTATCAGTTGTTATACATATTGATAATTGGTAAGAAAACATTATCCTCTTTCTGGACAGTTCATAGAACCCTAAACAGAAGCATACAACTGGGTAGAAATCCATAAGATAACATTGTGTGTCAACTTAATCTTTGGTCCTCTGAAGGCAATTCAAGAATAATTTTTTATGGCTTTAAAATACCTAGTCATATTTTATAGACTTAATTTGATGAATTTGAGCATTTACATGCCCACAAAATCATCACAATAATTGAGATATCAAACATATATGGCCTTCCAAAGAATGAAACTCAAAAGCATGATTTTCTTCGCAAATGCTACAAGGTTTACTCTTGAACTTATTTTTCCTATCTGCAATAAGGGTATGTTTTCTGACTGATGGAGGCATGAGTGAATTATTTTAAATTAGGAAAGTACCATATCAGTTTAATAGCGATGATTTAATAACACTACTTAATAACATTAATAATAGTGGATTTTAGAAATTATCCAGTAAGAGAAAAATGCTTCTTGCATAAATATTCGTCACTACAATATCTTCCCTGTGGCGAGCCTTCTTTTTATTTCAACCTCTAAATCACGAGTACTCAGATCAGCAAACCTAAAACTACCTTTATAAACACACGTTGGCAGTGAGGTATTATAACATAAAATTGTCCCTTGGTTCTTGAAGACAAAGCCACTAGTCAACATACTCTTTTTTGGAGACAGCTGAAAAAAAAAAACCCACAAAGGGAAATTTAGCAATGCAGTTCACAGAAAGCAAAGCCTAAATATTTAGAAGAACTCATTAAAAGGCATTATCGAATTTGTGTGGGCCCATGAAAACAGTGTCTCTCCATTATCTCTGCAGGTATGAATTTCAAGGGTACTTACCTCTAGTTACACAAAAGGAATTTAGAACGTAACTAACCATAGGCCAAATTGAAAAGAACAGCCTCCCTCCACTCAAGACTTACTTGGTGGCAGAAATTCAAACTGATTGTGGAACTTGAGGTGTTCAATCTTGACTAAAATCCCAGAGTGGTCTCTGAGCTATTTTTCTTTTTTTCTTTTCTGATTAGGAAAGCACAGTCATTTTTAGGAGCACTTTATCTTATTGCCCTGAAAGGTCACTGAAGTGTTATGCTACTAAAGGCTTTAGGCAGGCAAAGCACACACTGCATGAAACAAAGCTTATTAGCTAACTCACTGCACATGCTTCATTTCCTAACCTTCTTTATCAAATATATATACATATATATATATATACACATATATATACATATATATGTGTATATATATATATATATATATATTTTCAGGGTCTTAGTAACCTATTTTTCATGTTTAGCTGTATCAGAAGGAGATCTGTAAATAGGGAACCTGGAGCCAGGTACTGGTAGCTCACATCTATAATCCTAGCTACTCAGGAGGCTGAGATCTGAAGATTGAAGTTCAAAGTCAGTTTGGGCAGGAAAGCCCGTGAGATTCTAATCTCCAATAAACCACCAGAAAATCAGAAGTGGCGCTGTGGGCTAGCCTTGTGCTGAAGAGCTGAGGGAAAGCGCCTAGGCCCAGAGTTCAAGCTCCATGACTGACAAAACAACAACAATCAAAAAAATCAAAAAAATATTATTGAACCTGGAAACTTCACATTCTAGAAAATGAAGGTATAAGGCAATAGTGTCATAATAAATAAAGTGTTTAGCTGGGAGATATTTGAATAAACATCTTCAGCTTTTGACTCTGAAAACTGAAGTGAAAGTTCCACCTGATGCTCCTATTTTTCTTGTCTGTTTCTGCAAGTTCTCAGGAAGGCAATACCATCAGTGAGATTTAAAGAAATCTAAGATACTTTCTGCTGAGAGTAGGATTTAGCTATCATATTGTCTTCTCAGAAAATAGTCGATATGCCACAGAGAAACTGTGGGGAAAAGATCAGGGACTTTGGAGAGAGAAAATCTGGAGCAGGTTGGGTCTTCGTTCCTAGCACTAGTATCTCTGTGTAGGTAATATTTACACTTAGCTTTCACTTCTTTCTTTGTAAAAGAAGAAAAAGATAACAATTTTGACTTAATAAAATTGAATCAGGTATTTTATCTCTGTAATGTTTAGGAATTTGTATATAAAATATTCTATAGATGTATATTTGGGGAGAGGGTCCCCTTTTTGTTTTTAGAAAAAAAGGTTTATAAAGAAGAATCATTTGAATTGTAAACTACCTATTTGGGATTTTACTGCTGGAATTAAAATTTTCAAGCCAGCACAGTAGATGAAAAGAAGGTTCAGAGAAGAGAACTCTGTACCTGAGTTTTCTAGAATTTCATATGGTAGGTCCTAAGGGTAGAAATCATCAGCAGAAAGCTGAGAACAGAGGTAAGTTTATGGAGATGCTTCTAACACCTATTTCCTTAGTTGACAGCAGTCTGACAAGTATTATGTGATATAATTAGACAAAAGGAAGATATATTATGTTAAAAACTCAACTTTGTGGTACTGAGTTTTCATAGTTTAGATATTTTTGGAAATCTCCCTATACATTATCAGAAGAGGCTGAAAGAAGCTTGTGTCATTTTTTTTTTGTGTTGTCTGTATAGGTTTGATGTGTATGGAGGCAAAAGAAACTAATGAAGCCAATAAGATTCGAGACTGTGAGAGCTGGTCATGCTGGATTCAGCAGAAGGTCAAAGCAAATGGATGGATTGATCACTGGCTTTACAGAAGTGTCTACCTGTTCTTCCCAGATTTCCCCAGGGCTTCAAGGAGACAAGAGTAATCATTTCCAGTCTAGACAGTGATTGAGGTTTAGTGGTGGTGATGGGGGAGTTGAATTTATGTTGATAATCTTGATATTCTCAGATTTGAGTACTTGACTTAAGGAGCCTGAAAAGACTTGATGTTCCAAGGCCCTATGGAGAGTGGACCACACTATTGACAGGAGAGAGAAGGCTTTGCTGAGCAGGGCTCAGCATCCATTCGAACCTGGCAAGCACATCTTCGCAGCTGGCTTCGTGACGTTCCCTAACAACCTATAGCCACCCAGGATTAGAAATGGACGAAGTGAATCTGAGCCTCATCAGGTGTGGATGCTGAAATCAGAACATGGGAAAAGAGCTAGGGAGAAAGGACATGAAATGCACTGGTGAAAATACTGATGCCCGGCAACTCCTGGAGGCAGGTGATGGGTAGCAGGATGTAAAAGCATGAGGAAAATCTGCTTCCGATTCAGGGAAGCTCCCAAATAATGGCCAGGAAATCTTTGTTTAGGAAAGAGGCAGGAGAAAGAAAAGATAAAAGAGAGTGGGCTGAGAATGTGGTTTAGTGGTAGAGTGCTTGCCTTGCATGCATGAAGTCCTGGGTTCCATTTCTCAGTACCACATAAACAGAAAAAGCCGGAAGTGGTGCTGTGGCTCCAGGGTTAGAGTGCTAGCTTTGAGCAAAAGAAACTAAGGCGCAAGTGCCCAGGCCTTCAGTTCAAGCCCTAAGACTGGCAAAAAAAGAAGGGTAAGAGTTCACAGGCAGAGAATTTCTGAGGGAATAAATGGATACAAGCTTTCTTCCATAGTGAAAGCGATCTAAGCACAACATCTAGGATGAAGAGGATAAAGGAGGGACAGGTGAAGTGAAGGGTATCCAGTGAAGGAATGCAAGTGTCAGAAGATTAGGTATCTACTTATCTTTCTATAAATGTAGAAAAGCATGTAGAAAATGATAAAATAACTAAGCCAACTTCACTTTCAGTGTACCTGAGCTTGCTATGTGCCATGCTATTGAATAGATTGGAGTCACTAGACTATTTTGTTCACCCTGTTAGAATTGCTTTCATGCCTTTCAGAAAAAAAAATTGGAAGGAGCAGTTATCATAAGCTATAGGTCAGCTAGTTATATGAGGTGTGGCATGTCTTGTCAGCTGGCATTCAGGATATATTTAGAATGCATAGCCTATTTAAATGCAGCAGTTTTAATTAGGATTGTGGACACATTAATGTATACATATTTAGAGAAAAATGTGCAGGCAATAACCTACCATTGGAGAAATATTCGTTACTTTGTAATTTTTTGCCAACATAATCTTTATATAATTTTGCAGCCACCATGAAGGAAAAAAAATTCACAAAACTACCGGGCCTAAATTATTCAACTTACTAGGTAGCAGTTTTGGGAAACAGAATGTCCAGTGCTTACTGTCTAACATTTTGGAGCAGATTGAAACTAGAGTTACTATTTTGAGAAATATTTAGAGTTATTCTGTACCTTTGGCCAATATGGATATGAAAAGTAGCCTAAAGTAGCTCTTTAAAAAGGCCTTTTTTTTAAAACTAAATTCTGTGAATCTTTTTGAAAGATCCTGTTCTTGTCTTCTAAATTACATGAGATTGATGTGGAGTGCGTTTCTACTGCAGCTCTGCTTTCCTTGTCTGAACTCCCATCACTGATATTCTTCGTCCTGGGAATTGTATAATGGACTGTAGGTGCTGTGAAAGCAAGGATGATCGGTGTTTGTTTCCATGCTTCATCCACAGTACCTGGCACAGGTACTCAATAATTACTTGTTGAAAGCATCTATCTCAAGAATCAGGGTGAAGTGATAAGGAAAGAAGCATCTGGAGACCCAGTTCTTAGTCCCGCTTCTGACTTTAATGATCAATTGACATGAGTAAGACAACACCAGTGTCCCTTTCTTTGACTTGAAAATCAGGGGAATCAATTAGGCAATTGTTAATATTTTTCATAGCTTTCTGCTTTTGCTCAATTTCATACATCTGGAATTGTTTATATATCAATGATGGCAACAAAAATATTCAAGACCAGCAAATCTACAAAGTGATCAAGAATAATAAGCATGAAGGAGTTATACCCACTTGGCTGATACTGTTGTGCATTTACTAAATACATTTCCAGGGATACGAACTGCAGAATAGAATTTATAGAGTTGGTCCTGCACAACCACAAATTCCACATCCCCAAATACAAACAGCCACAGATTAAAAATACTAAGGAAAAGAGATGATGTCTATACTGAACATTTCTTCTTCTTCCTCCTCCCTAAACAATATAGAATAGCAACTATTTCCATAACATTTGCACTATGTTGGGTATTATAAGTAACTTGGAGATGATGTAAAACACACTTGAGGTCGAATGTAGGTTATATGCAAATACTATGCCATTTTACTGGAAGAGGTTTCAGCATCCACATATTTTGGTATCTACAGATGGGGTGTGAGTAGAGGAGGCATCCTGGATCCACTCTTCTGGAAACAGAAATGGACCGCATATGGCATTTGGGACCTGAGGCCTAGACAGTCCTCAATGGAAAAACAGTGAGATAGAAAGTGAGGCCTGGGAGCGGACAGTGGGATTGATAGCTTTGGAGCCCATACAAGAGCTGCCTCATTTCAATTGAATTGAGTGATGATGAGGTACAGATGCATTCCTGTGCGCTTCCCATTGCAGCCCCACTCTTGGGAATTCCTCAAACATCAGCTTCATTAGTTACAGAAGCAGCAATCCATATCCAATTTTCCTTTTGTGTCAAGATTGTTCATGTATAAACAAGGATCCTTTGTTGGGAACATTTGTGATTAATTCTATAAACAAACAAACATATGCAAATTTAACACTGCCTGTCCCAGCCAACCCCACTGGCTGGTGGCTTGGTCACCTATTCTACATAAAAATGAACTGAAATTCCTACTCCAGACCTAACCTAATTTTCAAGCGATAATAGGCATACATTCCCAGAAGCTCTGTGTGCCTCTTGATAGTAACATCCTAATTTCCCTTCCTGGTAAATGTTTTAAATAAGATTTTCGCACCAAAGGAAATTAACCTTTAAATTAATTGTAATTATAAAATGCCATCACTGATTTTTGTCTTCAGTCTAATTACTTTCTATTATTTAAACAAACTGCACCTCCTGTGAGTTTTAAGTTTGTTTCTCTTTCACTCTTTGCCACACAATACCAGCCAATCATGGCTTTTTTCTGGACTCTGCTAGAACAGTCTCATTTAAAAGTCACAGGGGGTAGTTTGAGTATTGGCATAACACTCAGATCCTGTGTGGAAGGCTAACTCTCTTCAGATGTTTTGATTTTTCAGACCTGGCAGCCATCCTTATAGATTCAATGTTTTCAGTCCTCCTGCTGTTAAGAAAGAGAGGTCTAAGCTCAGCCTTCTGTTTCTTTAAGATGACACTTCCAAAACTAAAGCACAGCTGTTCACCAGCCAACATCATTTATCCAAAGATTGACTTTGAATGTCATCTGCTCAGCATGTCTCTGACCTGGAGGTCTTTGAGGGAGAGAGAAGTTCAGTTTCTTGTGCCAGCTCTTTGTCTTGCTGTCATTTATTCTTTGGAGCCGGGACTGAGCGATCTCAGCAACTTTATTTTATAAGCGTGTACATGAACAGAATGGAGCTAAAAGACAAGTCTTGTTTTTCTTCAACTTGGCTGCATTCTTCCCTGTTATTGTCTATGTGAGTATAGGGAAAGCTGATGAGGTAACAAGCACCAGGCAACTACTTATGGATGACAAAACTGTGCACCAGGAAGACAGTGAATGATCAAAATGGAAGGTTTTCCTTTCAGTCATTTTCTGAAAATGTCACCACATATTCCCTATTCATTCACAGGCTTTTGACTGAAGCCGATTCAAACAACTTGCACACTCTTCATCTACCCTTGCTGCATGGAATACCACCTGTATGTATAAAAGTCCTCCTCCACTGTTCTAAATATGGTCAACTCTACAGTGATTCTACAGAAGAGAAGTCCTCATCACTGTGAATGGACAGATTACAAATCAGTTTATTTCTCCTCGTATTTCTGACTCAAGTTATGTAAATATGAATATAGTATTGTGTGTGCATGTGTGTGTTTGTGTGAAAAGCAACATAGTAGAAGGGCGATAACAGGAGAAAAGGGAGAAAACAATTTTTTTTATTTTTGAAGAAACAGTCTTAACTTTTTTTTTTTCTGGTTGTGGGGCTTGAACTCTGGGCCTGGGCGCTGTCCCTGCGCTCTTCAGCTCAAAGTAAGCACTCTATCTCTTGAGCCACAGGGCCACTTCTGGTTTTCTAGTGGTTTATTGGAGATAAGAGTCTCTGGGACTTTCCTGCCCAGGCTGGCTTTGATCCACGATCCTCAGATCTCAGCCTCCTGAGTAGCTAGGATTACAGGCATGAGCCACTAGCGCCCGGCAGTCTTAACTTTTAATTTGAATATCCTAATTTAGGAATAGAACTTATAGGTTTTCTCATAGGTCATAGCAATTGAGGAAAATACAATTGTTGGCTGGAAACAAAAACCAAAAACAACACCTGTGTTGGCTAATTTTGGAGGCAATATATTCCTGTTAGAGAGCATTGTTGTTACTAATAGGAACTTGCATGTGATTGACAAGAGGCATATGCATATACAAATGTGTGTCTCAGGTATTAATCACGTATCTTGCCGTATTTTCATATATATGTATAAAATATATATTCTGATATATCAACACATCTTTATTCTTATCTTTTCTTCTGTAAGTTAAAAAAGGCAAAAGTACTTAGTTCTAATTGGTTATTCATTTACTTAAAATAAACTGGGGTTGAAGGAGATGTCACACTTTCTTATTAATTTCCATACAGGTAAAAATATTTATGGGGAGACAGTTGATGTTTTCCTTAGTTCTCAACAGACTTGAGCATTTTCCTGCATGTGGAGATCTATGGGATGCTGAGGATAAGGAAGGGAACAATAGGTGTGAATGCTGATGGTATTCTGGGAGGATCATTTGTGGATTGCACAAATGAATTCCATGACTTTGAATACGTTATTTACGTCTTGGGGTCTACAAAATTAAGGTGTTGAAGTAGAGGAGGGGATGGCAGTTTTCTATCATAGTTCAAAAAATCAGATTCAAAAGAACTCTTAGAAAGAAGAGCAAAAGGATAGGACGTGCAAGGCTTCTGTGTTTGGGTGGGGGATGGGAGAGAAAGAAGTGAGATCTCCTTTCAGTTTGTCCTCACTAGAATTCTGCATCAACCACATGCAGGACATGCAGACTCTCTAGTTCAGGCTGTTTTTTTGTTTTTTGTTTTTTTTTTTTTTGTCAGTCGTGGGGCCTGAACTCTGGGCCTGGGCACTGTCCCTCAGCTCTTTAGCTCAAGGCGAGCGCTCTACCACTTGAGTCACAGCTCCACTTCTGGTTTTCTGGTGGTTTTTTGGAGATAAGAGTTTCATGGCCTTTCCTGCCTGGGCTGGCTTTGAACCACGATCCTCAGATCTCAGCCTCCTGAGTAGCTAGGATTACAGGTGTGAGCCACTGGTGCCTGGCTTCTAGTTTAGGCTTTAATGACACCTGATCCTGTTCAGAGGTGAGGAAAGTTTTTGTCTGATAGGAAATTAGCAGATGAAGACAAGATGATTTTCCCAAGTCACTTTCACATCTCTAAAACAATTATAAATGGATTAAAAACATTAATATAATAGTGGCCTATTAGGCTTTCATTTGATTGCTTGATTATAATACTCAAAAAAATGAAAAGAAAAATATATAACTCCTGTACCTGTGTCAGTGAGGCACCCAAGAGGCACGGTATGTTTTCTGAACTGGTCATTGTCATCTCTGAGGCTGTGTTTTGAGTGATTTGTAAATAACAAAGTAATCTCAGGTTACCAAACTGAATGTATAATAGGCCAAATAACCAGACAAGAAGAATGATAGATTACAGATGGAGAGAAAAAACAAAAGAAGGAAGGGCAAAAGAAGGAAGAATGCAAGGAAGGAAAAAAAGGGAGAAAGGAAAGAATGAAAACCAGGAGACTCATACCCAAACAGTAATCGTGTCATTTGCTTTTCTTTTTTTTCCCTTTTCTATCTATGTGTAATTCCAATACATTTTTCAGGAAACTTATAATCCTCTGTATGCAGAAAAAAACCATCTTTTTTTTTTTAAGGAAAAGTGCACATCCTTGCTCCCATGAATGACCTTTCCATAAGTGATAACTTGTGAATTGCATTCAAACTTGATATTCCTGACTAACCAAAGGAATAATCAAACATGCAGAAGGCAGTTAAATAAACAGAAGTATATGGCAGCAGGCTTTAGAAGAAACAAATCAACAAAAGTAACAGAAAATTACTCTCAGAGAAGGGAATAATTTTCTGTGGTTTTCTTTTGAAATGAAAGGTTGTATGAAATGACTGTGACTTTGATTCCTAGACCACTTGGCTTCATAGCATGCAGGAGGGGTTTAAATTTATTTGTACTTAGTTGGGTCTAACATCTACAATTCAGTTTTCAATCTTGCCTTCAAATAAATAAATCCCTGAGGACACTATTTTTAAATTGTATTACACATATTTTTGCAAATATCTTAATCTCTATTAGAAAAGATAATGATGATAGTAATTTTTCAGTGTATCTATATATGTGGGGTTTGCTTTAGGACTTTCTTTTGTATACCAAAAACCCATGAATGTTCAAGGACCCTAAATAAAATGCCTAGTATTTGTAAAAAGCCTAAAGCATCCTCCTGTATACTTGAAGTTATCTCTAGACTATATATAATACCTAATACAAATAATAGTACTCTTTTATTTAGGGAATATTGATAAGAACACAAAAAAATCTGGACCTATTAGTACAAATGCAAATTTTTCCCTGAATATTTTTGACCTGTATTTGATTGAATCTATGGGCACAGAACCCATAAGTAGGAATGGGTAATTGTATTTAGAAAACAATGGATCCCTTTAGAAGAGGACGAATATGTAGGTTTAGCTTTAACTATTAAGGAAAATTTTTTTATAAAAAATATAATAAAAATGGAGAAATCATAAAAGGATACAGACTTTTCCCCATCACGAATCCATGACATTTTCCATGGATGCATGGATTTCTTTCAGTCACTAACAACACCAAAGCTGAGAGATACATTCTTAGTTTTATCCCTGAAGTGGACAGCCCCCTGCTATGCTGGGGTACTGAAGACCAAATGAAGAAGACAAGCTACATATATGATAAAAGGTACATCGTCGCAGGAAATCTGAACATTTTATTTCTTTTACACAATAGTGTAAGAGAGAACAAGTAGAAAGAAATAGAAAAGACTTGGGGCCATAAGGAACACTCAGCATGGCCAGCGACAGATGAGACAGTGAAGATCTCTGCCACAAAGACAGCACAGCACGGATGCCTGATCTCCTGCAGGAAGTATTTTCTTCGGAGACAAATTGCTGGACACATAGATAAAACTTTGTTGCAATAGTTGCTCTGATCAAGGAGGGTGCAAGACGAAGGCACACCATCCTTGTTTTTCTTTTCTTTTTATTTCTCATGAGGAACTCCTCATCTAAAAGTAGATCATGCCACCGTTGGAGTGCTGGCTGGGAACCCCCGCCTTGGGGCCATAAGCAAGCAGCCAAGCCGAGCAGCATGAAGGCCCCAAAGCTCTTATCACAGGCATAGATGGGTCAGCAAACTGAAGCTAGCTCGACTCTATACCTCATAGTCATTTTCAAATGTTCAAAAACTACCTAGTGCATTTTGTGTGTGTGTGTGTGTGTGTGTGTGTGTGTGTGTGTGTGTGTGTGTGTGTGCATGTGCGTGGGTGTGAAGATATGATTTATTATGGACTGAACTGTGTACCCCACAACTAAAAGTCTTTAACTGAGGGCTTGGTGCCCTGTGTGACTGTAGTTGGAGACAGAGTCTTCCAAAAGCAAATTAAGCTTAAGTGAGATCGGAAGCTAGGCCTCCCATCCCAAAGATCTTGAGTCATTAGAAGTACAGGAAGAGACACAGTAAACCATGTAAGGGAATAGGGAGAAGGTGCTGCCTACAAGCCAAAAAAAAAAAAGAGGGCTCAGGATATACTAAACCAGCTAACACCTTGCCCTGGAACTTGCAACATCTAGAACTGTGAAGACCCATGTTTCTAGTGTTTCTGTTTTTGTAGCCTCTCACACTGTGGAGTATTATTATTTAACCCCTACACAGGGCAAAGAATAGGGGAAGGAGTATCCATGTCTTTTTCTGCTGCAGGGAGCTGGGTGCCGTAGGCTGGTAGGCACAGCAGATGGCAGCGGTGTTCTGTGAGCTCCCAGTCAGGCAACTTGCCAAGGCTGCAGTGCTGGCTTAAATAACTAAAGGGTCAGAGAACTCATTTTCCATTGGAGGAAAAATGTTGCATGAAGGTGGCTATTGTGGTGTGAATGTTTGTGTCCCCATCAATTTCATATGCCAAAACCCAATTACCAATGTAACAGCATTTGGAGAATGGTTTATAGGGAGTGGGGACTCAGGAGCGGGACAAGTGCCTTCAGAACAATAGTATCAGCCTTCCCTCTTCCACTCTTGGCCCACACGGCAGGAAGGGTACATTTGTGAACCAAGAAACAAATCCTCACCAGACCCCAATTCTGCAGACACCTTCCTCTTGATCTTCTGTGAGCAATAGGTGTTGCTGTTGTTGTTTTGTCTAATCTATTCTACTTATGGTATTTTGTTATAGTAGCTCATGGATGAATACAGTGTCTACATAAATGTTACTTCAACTGAGCTGTAGACAAGCAAATGAGATAATGTTTTAAATGAGAACTAAGGAGAACAAAGTTTCAGTCATTCCTGTGTGTTATTTGCTGCTGTTTCATGGAGCCCGAACTTGAGTCTTTGCTATGTGGCTCCTTGAAGGGTTCTGCATTTTTTTTAAAGGTTTCCTGGATGCCCTTCCAGCGATGGCACCTGTAATCAGAGCTGGGCCTGCAGCTGGTTAGCTTCAGATAGTCTTCAAAGTGACTTTATTCATCCAGTTGTCATAATTGGGCTCTTATCAGTACAGTGCATTCGTAGCGTAAGTTATAGAACCAAAGCTATCATTATTACCTGTTCTTCATACTGTTCATAGGAGTAGAAGCACAGGTAAATTGATAGGCAGGTGACTGGCACCTAGTTTTTCCACTCTAGCCCTGTCAGGACACTTCATTGAAAGTCCATAGCAGTTTAAAGTAGCTACATAAAAGTCCCTCAGTGCTTACATATACATTAAACCTTTCCTATACTACGAGGATCGCTGAGTGCACCATTTTAAATTCACTGAGTTTTAGCAATCAAGATATTTTAGGGGTGGGCACTGGTGGCTCATGCCTGTAATCCTAGCTACTGAGGAGGCTGAGATCTGAGGATCATGGTTCAAAGCCAGCCCAGGCAGGAAAGTTTTGAGACTCTTATCTCCAATAAACTACTAGAAAACCAGAAGTGGCGCTGTGGCTCAAGCAGTAGAGTGCTCGCCGTGAGCTGAAGAGTGCAGGGACAGCGCCCAAGGCCAGAGTTCAAGCCCCACGACTGACCAAAAAAAAAAAAAAAAGATATTTTAGGGACCAATATATTTTTCTTTATCATGCAATTTCCGAAAGTTAGAAACTTCCATCTTTCTTTACATTAGTGTGTTGGAAGTCAGCTGTCTTGGCAGTGTCTGAAGCTGAACATGTAGACAAAGGGTTAAGAGAATGATAACATATAAAAAATACTAACCAAAACATTGTACTCAACAGACACTGTATGCCCTGCATGAATGATTACAAGTAAATTAAATAAATATTAAAGCTTTCTGGACACAGAACCAGCCCAAATGGACCTGTAATATTAGAGGGCTTATCCATGAGAAGTCTGAATAAAGGCAGATAAGGGTTGATCACTAAAATATGTAAAAATGAATGTACATTATTTTGAACCTTTGTGGAAAAAGAATATTAGATGTGACATCATAAATCTTCCAAAAGATACTAATGATTTCTGACTTTCTCGGATTTATATGGTTTGGAGCACAACTTGATCAAGGACAGAATTCTCTAAGACTAGAATTCTGGTCTTCTAATGCTTTTCTGTTTTTAAATGAAGAGGTTCAATATCCAGGAGTTTTGTATTAATTATTTTTGTAAATTGAAGGCTTAACATCCTCAAAAAAGATCACTGGTTCCAAGTAAACTTGACCCACTTTAAAACATCTAGAGACATTAGGTAACCACATGCTCTTGAACATGGATTTCCCAAGGTCACCACATTCAGACTAACCAAAGGCTCCACACTCACTCTTGTCTTCAGACTGCCCTTGGAGATTCTCCTGAATGTTTCAACATAGCATGCTGTGTTCTCTCCCGGGAACTGAGAGTTTAATAAAGCTGTGAAAATCTTTCTGTTTCTATCTTTGTTGATGTCTGTTCTCAACCTACCTTACCAAGGTAATTTTAAAACAAAATTGAACTAAGAAAACTGGACATACTTTCTTACAGTACTCTCAGAGATGTCAATATGTAAAAGAACATTCTAAATTTCAATGACAAATGTACTCGAGAATCTTTTTAGAGTATTTCAGGGATCCCCTTGGAGAGGGGAAAGATGTTTATTATCTATGGGATGTTTATTTTCTATGGGAGACCTGGTAGGCAGGGAAGTGATATCTAAGAGCCGTAAGCTCTTCCTTCTTTAAGGATTTTCATATAGGAACAGAATGGTATAATCTGAATACATAATTAGAATTCATACACTTAAAAATCTGTTCATCTTTTCTCTTCCTAGTTTTGAATAAATTTTTTTTTGTTTAAGATGAGTGTGTACTAAGTATCTTTTCTTGAGGTACCACGAACTCAATCTATTTACATTGAATTGATTATCATATCCCAACATTATTTTCTTTAAGTGACATGTTCATCAGCCTATTCATTCAGACTAGACATCTAGGAATCTAGCAGTGTCTCCCTTTTCCCTTACACAGTAATGAACCACCCTACCAATCTTAGTACTTACCATACAGCTTCAAATGTTCATACCATATTATTTCTTCCTCCTAATCTTTCCTTCATGATGATGTCACTGTAAACCCTCTAAACTCCATTTCTGAATTATGTTATTCTCTTCTTATAAACTATCAAGTGATTTTCCATTTTTCCTTATAAAAGGAAGTTTAAACTCTTTATTCTTTAACACTAGCTTTCCCAAAAAGAAAAGCCTTGCTGGTTTTCTCTGGCTGTTTGCTTCTAGTATGAGAAACAATTTCACTCATGTTAATCTTGCTGTGAAATGTTTAAGTGTTTTTTCACCTTCCATCTGGGACCACGTCGATCACACACCAGCTACCCAACATGCATCTTTTTATCATTCAAGACCAAGTTTAAGATAATTCAGTATAAGTACTTTCTGATTCCATTTTCCTCTTCCCTTTTTGTGCACAGTTTTATTATATTAATTTCTTCGCATATTTATTTTACCTTACTAGATGGCAAAATTTTTGAGCTAAAAGATTATCAATTAGTTTTCTAAAATCTCTTAAGACTGACTTATCACCTGATACATGGAGGAGTGTTTTACAAATGCTTACTTAGTGAAAGAATCATTATTTCTTTGTGCACACAAAACAATAGAAACTATGTACTATGTTTAAATCACATATGATTAATGATTAAAAATTACCTCTTGCAAGTTAATCATCTGATACTACTTTTTCCTTGCAATATGATTAGAAAGTAAAGCAGAAACATGTTTTGGATCTTTCCTTTGCATCCTCATGTAAAAGAGAAATGGGTTCTCATGATCTACCATTATTTCAATAACCTTAATCCTCCTTAATAGTTTTGAAATTCAAGAAAAAATATTCCCCACTCTGAGTTCTTCTCAAAGTAAATAACTAGAACTATATGGGAATCCATCTATGATGATACTAAAGAGAATAGAAGTGCTTTCTATCTTTTCAGATCTGTAGGACTGAAAAGAGCAGTAAAACCTTCCAACAAATTGTGCTTTAGAAGAGGAGAAGGCAATGGAGCCTTTCTGAAGCTGGTACAGGAGACCACTGCCTAAACTTTGGACCAAGAAATTGGCCTCAATGGTAAGACTGAGAGTTCTAGCCATATGGTTCAAGTGGTAGGAATGTGCAAACATTTGACTCCACAGAGACACATTTCCAGAATTAATTTGAAGCAACGTCTTAGGAGCATTTTAGGAACTATTGTAAGTTATTGATTGTTGAGCTTTGTGGTCCTTGGTGAAACTGATTATCTATTAATACTTAATAAATGGTTTATAAAAGAAAACAATCAATTTAAAAACCATTTTCACAGGAGGATTTGGGAGGGAAAAGAAAAGGGAAAGGGAAGACAGGAAAGAGTAATAGAAGGGGAGAATATACTAATCAAAGCATTCTATATGCATATGTGGAAATGCTATGATGAAACTCCTTATCATGTATAATTTAATGTACACCAATTAAAAATTTAGAAATCACTTCCATCTTTAGTATTCCTCCTGTATACTCTACCATAACGGTTATAAGAAGAATACATTTAAAAAGTATCTTCAGTGAAAAGAAAAATGTATGTAATAAAAATGACTGCTTCCACCTTTCTTTAATATGCTGATTCTTTTCTGAAAAAGTTAATTTGATGGACTCTAGAAGTGTCATCCCTTCCTAAAAGAGGGGTCAAGGGACACTGAGGAGCAGGAAGGCTAGGTGTAATTCTGTAAGGAAGAAACTTTGAGGTGAAAGAAGCAGAGTAGAGCTTTGGTACTTACAGCTGTCCTCTTCTTCAGTTATACATTTCACAACATAACAGGCGTAGATGAACCCTGCCAGCTGAAACAAAACAGAGATGCTTTTAACATCAGGAAAAAGCAAGAGTGCCCAGTCTCATTGGGAAAATGGCCTTTCAAAGATGAATGATTTATCACCAGGTTTGTAAGTCCAAATGGTACATCAGACTGGAACATGATTCCAGTATGGATTTTTGGCTCTAGTGAAATATTGAGAAATATGCTGTAAATTAATATATTGCTTTATTTTTTCTGTGGTGCTTATGTGTGAGGTTTTCTAATTTCAAGGCAATCCAAAGCAAATTATACATAAAGGGAAAAAAAGACCTTGACAATTCATGAGTGGATTTAACATTTTCACTTGTGCCAATTGACTTCTACTTTAGTTTTCCCTCATTCAGGGGTTAGGATTCTAAACTGAACATCATGAAAAAGTTTTGAGGTGAAAAAAACATCAAGGAGATTCCATAGAAGTAAGAAGAAGTAAGAAAAATGTCGCTGCACCTATAACGGAAACCAGAGCATTAGGAGGTCTAATTAAAATGAAATGTTACAGCGAAGTAATGCTTTCCATCAGCAGCACCAAGACAAAGCACACAATTCTGGATTGCATGTAACACATCATCCTTCCCAGCAATCAGGAAGGCCCCTGATCATTGAGACTGATGCCTGTAAATGAGCATAGCAAAATCCTATAGAGAAGTTTTATTTTTATTTCTTCTCATCAATAACAAATACTTAATAAAATTTAGAGCTCTGGTAAAAGGAAGCAAATATCATTTCCTGATGAACAAAACCATTTTTTAAACTTGTTTAGAGTAATCTGTCTTGAGTGAATTCTTTAAAATGTAGCATCAGACCCACTGAGGAAGTTTATTCATTTCAGCTTTGAAATGATCTGCTTGGGTACTGATCCTGTAAGATCATATTTGAGTTGGGGAAAAGGAACCTTTCCCTATAAGAAAGGCTTTAAAGTCTTCAATCAGGTTGCTAAAGCACAGGGAATAAACGAGCTACTGTAATAAGCCTAGTGAAGTTGTTTTTCATTAGTGGACAGATAATGATCTTTTGCAGGATGTGGGTGGAACATTTTTAAGTCAGAGGGTGCACTAGTAGCTATTTAATGAGCACAAGATTGTGGGGACAAAATGTGGTTCAGTTACAAGGTATGCTGAAAAATGTATTTAACAGGATTTGAAAAAGAAAGCATTTTCTGGAATAATCTTGATGTGTGAGAAAGAGATGTAGCAGAGCATTAAAAAAAAAAACCCGTTTTCACTGTATTTGATCCCGTTGCCCTGTATCTTGTGTATACATATTTATAATTTGTAGAAGGGAAGGGAAATAACAAAATGCTGAAATAAGGATACAGGTTGACCCATTGTAACAATGAGTTGTACAAGACACTATGTTGAAAATGGACTTTACAACTTTGGGAGAAGGGGGAGAGAGGAGCTGGGGAGGTGGGGAGGGAAGGGATGGTAGGGAAAAAAACAAAGGAGGAGGTAACAATGCTTGATAAGAAAGATACTCATTACCTTACTCATATAATTGTAACCCCTCTGTGTGCATTTATTATTATTTTTGTTGTGAAAATACTGTACAGTGGGGTTACAATTACATGGACAAGGTAATGAGCACATTTCTTATCAAGCAATGTTGCCTCCTCCTTTGTTTCCCCTTCCCCATCCCTTCCCATCTCACTCCTCCCCCTCCCCACCCCCGCCAAAGTTGTAAAGTTTGTTTTTCGACATAACGACTTGTACATCTCATTGTTGCAATGGGTCCACCTGTATCCCTATTTAAACAATTTGTTTTTGCCCTTCCCCTACACAAATTATACCAACATCAAATACAATGAAAGCAGGGGTTATACTGTGGGGGAGGGACATACAAAGCAAGAAAGATATCATCTTATAAATATGTTAGAAACAATCACATAAAAGAAAACACATTTGAATACTTATCTTGGGGATCATTTCACCTAACATCAACTTATCTGACCTTTTCTGCTTGTCTCAGACGTATACTAGTTATTGCAAATAAGGGAAACCATGGGACCTATGTTTCTTTGGGCTCTGTGTGCATATATATATATATATATATGCATATATATATATATATATATATATATATATATAAGAAAAACAATAGTCATGCTGGAGAGAAGAGGTCACTGTAGCCACAAACAATTGGGTCTTTGTGTTTGGTTCCCAATGAACAGGAATGTGGACCTTGTGATTACAAGAATGTAATCATCCCAAATGTAATGTCAGAGCTAGCGCATGCCATAAAATACTGAATAATGTACTACTGATACTATAGGAGTAAAATAATTTTCTTTTCAATATTTTGGGAAAGTCATCAAATCAGCATATTTCTCTTTGAATTATATGTTGCTATTGGCAAGAAGTTAGTGATAGTTAGAATACTCTCTTATATAATAGAATAATCAGGATCATTGTGAGACATGTTTAGAATGTAAGGTACTAGTTAAAAAACTAGTGTTCCCTATTTGACTTTAGCAAAAAAGTTTGATTTGCCTAATCAAAATCACATAGTGATTTCTGCAGTTGTGTACGTATTAACCTTTTATCTACTAGGAGATGTGATAGTGCTCTGTTATCTGAATGGGCCAGTCTCCTGAGTACCTTGGTACTTGACTTTTGCTGTGGTTAGTTAAGGAGTTTGGTTAAATCTCTTGGGTCTAGCCTGTAACTCTTCACCTTCTCCTAATTAAGTTCTTCTTTTTCTTCTTCTTCATATTTTTTTTTTTTGTCAGTCATGGGGCTTGAACTCTGGGCCTGGGCGCTGTCCCTCAGCAGTTCAGTTCAAGGCTAATGCTCTACCACTTGAGTCACAGTGCCACTTCCGGCTTTTTCTGCTAATGTGGTGCTGAGGAATCAAGCCCAGGGCCTCATGCCTGCAAGGCAAGCGCTCTACCACTGAGCCACCTTCCCAGCTTAAGTTCTTAATATATGTAACGGAATGTTACTAATTTATCATCTATTCTTTTCAGCTCTAAGCACTTGTGAACTTATTTGTAAAGCAATCTTCTCTTAGTCACAATTTTTAAAAATTCTAACCCTTACTCATTACTTTGAAATGAAAATCTAGGTAACAAGTATTGATAGATTCTAGATTCTGGACCAGTAAGTTTAAATTCCTCATTAGAGTGCCTCTAGATTGAAGATTATTAAGTGTACTCTAGCAGAATGCAGCTAAGGACCTGCTTGCAGCTTATCAGTGATCTTTTAATTGTATTCAGTCACATTCTGTAACTATCAGGGAGCTCCTTTGATAAGGTAATTCCTGCTGCATTTCATTACAGAAGCTTGCTGATTAATAGAATGTTAGCTCCTAAACTGGTCACCTCTAAATACAAATGGAAACTTGTTTTCCTCAAATTCATTGAAATTTATAAACTCTACTATCTTCTATATTTCCTACACCATGTAAGTAACTAATTTAATTTTCACTTCCCAAGAGCAGTTTGTAAAATGTGCCTGAAGAAAAGGCAATTTCAGTCATTTCTAATAATTGTCAGTGCTTATGATGAGCAACTTGACTAACTGCTACCTGGGCCATTTATATGATGGAAGTAAATTCAGGGCTTCTAAATCTTTTCACCATTGAAATTTGGGGTTGGGTGGTTCTTGGTGGTGGAGGCTGTTGTGTTTTAATGTGTATAAACAGAAGTTGTCTCACTGCATCTAAGATGAGACAATCAAAGATATCTCCAGATATTGTCATATGTCCCTCTCTAACAGGGCCAGAATGTCCTCTCTTACAGCTACTAGTTTAGATACAGTTCCAGTCTTAAGGAATTTGTGATCTTGAGGTAGATTTACCTGAATTGTAAGGAAGAGAGGAGTACATTGTATATTCACTAAGTGACAAACCCGATAGGGGTGCTTTTCTGCATTGGTCCATTCATCTTGCAGTCACTCATTATGTGTCTGCAGAGGACAAGCAAAATGAGACTGGTTTTTCCAGTGTGAGATCATCAAGTAGAAAAGCTATGAATTGTGTTCAGGTAAGAGTCAGTATTACATCTGATGAAAGTTTGAAGATTCCTTCCTATAGAAACAGAAATCAAAACTGTGTAGGAAAATCAGGGCCACTTTCTGTGCACTCCTGGTGTTACAATTCTCATGCTTCTGTTTTCCTACAGAGCATATTTAAAGGGTACCCCTGCAAAAACATCACATTTTTTCACTAAAAGATTCCTTCCTGAAGTGATGTTTAGCTTCTGTTTTGTCCCTGTTTCCTCTGCACTCCACTCCTAGTCAGAACTGTTGTCTGTAGTGAGTTGATGGTTTGCTGGCAAACAGCCGTTGATTTCCTTCGTTCCTTAAGTCATTTTCTCACTTGACCAACCAACCTCAAATGCTAATTCTCTATACCTCCTTTTTCCTTGCCCCACTAAGCTTTGAACCTGAAGTCATCTGATGTCTTTCTTTAAGACTGAATTAGATTGTTGCTTCTCTCAAGAACTGGCAGTCCATTTTCAGAGTAGGTTGCAGGTTTTGAGATTGATCCTGAGAGACAGAAAGACTTTGAGAAGGAGTTATAGAGAACATGAGAGAGGTAGAAAGGATACTTTTCCCTTTCTTTCTTTCTTTCTTTCTTTCTTTCTTTCTTTCTTTCTTTCTTTCTTTCTTTCTTTCTTTCTTTCTTTCTTTCTTTCTTTCTTTCTTTCTTTCTT
>NW_012267313.1:47687-55725 GCF_000151885.1 Dipodomys ordii | reverse complement strand
TCTTTCTTTCTTTCTTTCTTTCTTTCTTTCTTTCTTTCTTTCTTTCTTTCTTTCTTTCTTTCTTTCTTTCTTTCTTTCTTTTTTGCCCCCTTACTGTGCTGGTCCTGGAGCTAGAACTCAGTGCCTGGGATTTGTCCCTGAGCACAAGGCTAACACTCTACCATTAACATGAGCCTCAGCAGTCCCATTTCCAGCTTTAAAAACATGAATGTAGTACATACATGTTTCTAATTTTGGAGGGGAAGGGAAATAACAAAATGCTGAAACAAAGATACAGATTGTATATACAAGATGTAGGGCATCAGAAGAGATGGTAGGGGAAAAACAAAGCGGGGAGTAACAATGCTCCATAGGAAATGTACTCATTACCTTACTCATGTAACTATAAACCCTCTGTACAGTATCTTTGCAATAATATATATATATTAAAAAAAGAAAAAAGGATACAGATTGACACGTTATAATAATGAGAAGTACATGACTCTCTGTTGAAAATGAACCTTACAACTTCGGGGAGGATGGAGGGAGGAGTTAGGAAGATGGGGAGGGAAGGGATAGTAGGGGAAAAACAAAGGAGGGGGTAAAAAATGCAAGATAGGAAATGTACTCATTACCTTATTCATGTAACTGTGACCCTTCTGTACAGTATATTTGCAATAAAAATATTTAAAAAACAAAAAAATCCTTTTATTTGGCAGTTAATTGGAGCTGAGAGTCTCACAGACTTCCCTGCCTTGGCTAGCTTTCAAAGGCAATCCTGGAATCATAGCCTCCTGAGTGGCTAGATTAGACATAAGCTACCAGAGCCTGGCAGATAGGACATTTTTCTAAACATGGAAAAACATGGAAAGTGTTTTCCAGTACAATGAAGTTGTCTAGTTCAGAGTGATTTAAGGGACTCCAAACCAAGACTAGTGCTTCTTATTGCATGGTAGGTCTGAGTTCCTGCAACTAAAATGAAATATTTTTTTTCCTTGCTCCCCCTTTAAATTCAGCTAGAATAGTAACAGAAGGCACTTGGGGCATACTATTAGGCTTAATGCACAATTATCCACTACTGAAAAACAAAATGTTTCAGTTGTTTAGTCTTTGGCATTCAAAGCAGAACTAAGACAAAATCTTTTTATTTTTATTCATCTTTTCACCTTCATACATTTAATATGATTTGTTCATGTATAATTCACCTGGCAGGGAATTACATATCATCTTGATATCATTACTGACTGAAAGGAAATGATATTTTCTCTCTATAACTAAATCAGATTAAAATTCTTGTTTGCCTTCACAATGCCAAATTACGATCATGTGTCCCAGAAATTCACTTAGGAGCTAATAGGTAAAAAGGAATTGAAGCTTTTTGTTAAGTATTTAGAAAGATTCAAATGTAATAATCTAAAATGTAACCACCTCACTGTTTAAAATATTATAGTTTGAACTTCTATTTCCAGTAAAATGGAATAGTGGGAGGTATTTTTCCCCCTCTATCCTTTATACTAAAAACAATTTAGAAGGTTGGGCATTTTATATGTAACAAATCAGAAGAGTCCCCAAAGTAGAAGGCAGGCAGATCTGTCAGGTACATCAGGGACTCTTGAGATTCATGAAAGGCCATGGGGGTAAGTTTCCCTTTATTCTTATTTTTGGTCCTATCTGTCTGTCTGTCTGTTTATTTACCTATCATATCTGTTTCTATTCTCTCTTTATACTTATCATCTATTTTTGTGATTTTTTTTTTGTCAGCCATGGAGCTTGAACTCATATCTTGGGCACTGTTTCTGAACCTTTCTGCTGAAGGCTAGTGCTCTATCACTTTGAGCCACAGCTCAAAAAACTATTTCTGGTTTTCTGGTGGTTAATCAGAGATAAAAGGACTTTGCTTCCCAGACTGACTTTGAACTGCGATCCTCAAATCTCAGCCTCCTGAGTAGCTAGGATTCTGGGTGCGAGTCAGCATTGCCTGGTTTATTTTTGTCATCTTCACTAGACTTGGAGCTGAGATGCCCACAACCTAGAAATGTCGATGGACACAGATCTTTAAAAAAGTCAGCCAAAACCTTGTTCTCTTGAGACAAAGGACCAGGAGAAGGACAGCCTTGCCAGTCAAAATATTTTAAGAAACTATTGACTTATTAGGCAATACCCCAGGTAAAATAAACTGAAATAACTGTAGTAATCTCCTTTGACTACAGAAGTGAATTACAGGGAACCATGACTTTCTTCCTGGCCAGACTGTGGGGTTCAACAAGTCAGGCAAGGATTCCAGATTTTCATTCATGCTAGGAAGTATATAGGACCCTGTCATCCCTCGAACCCTAGGGACAGTGAAGGCCCATGGAAAATGTAGGGTTCTAGCCTAACTCTGCAGTAATAAGGTGCTCCTGTTCTCCCCATGGGGTGAGGTCAGAGAAGAGTTGGTAGCAAGTCAGGATATTTTACCAAAGTCGAGCGGTAATGAGGCTAATCTTGGCCCCGGGATGACAGCAAAACAACCTTGTGCAGTAATGAGGCCCTCTTAGCTCTCCCAGTTGTGGTGCTGTCAGGAAAGGGCGAATGGGGCTGTGCCTCAGCCTTACTAACAAGCTCTTCTCAGCTTGACTCTCGAAGGAGAACTTCTATCCCCACTTGCCCAATATAAGTCAGCATCCCTCCTTTACCCACCACAGCACTCTTAGAGGAATCATCAAAAGAATAGGACCTAGAGTCCTAACTATTCATGTTTCAATTAAAAGTTACACACCAAGCCAATAAGAAGGCTCTCACTTTGAATAGAGACACTCAATGGGGACTAACAAGAGGCAACTGATATGAGAATTACTTAAGCATTTTAAGCTAGATACCATAAGATGCTTCTGTTAACAATTGGAAACACACTTGAAATAAATGAAAAAAGTCTTAGTGAGGTAGAAGGAAGAAACAAACAGTATGAATGTAGAAATAGAAGAAATGACAAAAATAGAAAAACTCAATTGAAGAATAGGAAAGTCCTAGGTAAGAACTGGTAACCATGACCATAGCACAATGAAATTACCTCATTTGGGCAACAAAGAAGTAGTCCGACATCTATGACTAAAAACTCAGGAACTCATGAGATAATAAAGTAGCTTTGATGCTTGCATCATTTCTGTCTCAGAAGGTGAGGAGAAAGAGAGCAATATTGAAAAAGTGCTCAATAAATCAAGGACTAAAATGTTCCTAAAGTTTACAAAGGATATACATTTATAAATTCAACAAACTAAGTGAACTTCAATTAGGATAAATCAAAATTAGTTTTCACCAAAATACATGACAGTAAAACTTGTGAAACTAAAAACAAAACAATTGAAAGTATCAAAAAAATTTATGTACAACTATAGAAAATAGATTTCTCAAAAAATAGCATGCAACTACCATTTGACCCAGAAATTTCACTTTTGGGCTTTCATCCTAGAGAAATGTACAGATGTAGATAGAAATCCTGAGCATCAACGTTTATAGAAGTTTTATTCACAATTTTCCCAAACTAGACACAAAATACATGTCTTCTGTATATAAATTAGCAAACTGTGGTATGTCTACACACTACTAAGACATTACTCATCAATAACATGGAAGGGACTATTGACATGGGCAATCCCCATGTCTGTAGCTTTATATTATTTGAAAAAAAGCCAATACAAATATATTCTACAGTATTCACATATTATAAAGTATACTTTTTGCTGTTTCATGAGACAAGATCTCACTATGTATCCTAGGCTGGCTTGGAATTTGAAATATTCCTCCCTCAGTCTTCTGAGATTGTATGTATGTGTCAGTATGATACAACTGTAGAGATGGAGGACCGATTCATGTTCATCAGAGGTGAATAAGGGATGGGTTCAGAAGGAACGGGAGATGGCAACATGTATGATTTTTCAGTGATGAGTTGCTCATATCTTGACTATAACCATATTAATATCAGTAGTGGTATAGTAATATTTTAAAGCATGTTTCCATTTGGGAAAACTGGGGAAAGGGTGGTCAGGGTGTCTCATTAACTCACATAATTGCATGTTATACACAAGTATCTCACAATATAAATTTCCTATATTTTAGCTGGACTCCAGTGGCTCATGACTGTAATCCTAGCTACTCAGGAGATTGAGATCTGAGGATTGAGATTCAAAGCTAGCCCAGGCAGGAAAGTCTGTGAGACTCTGATCTCCAATTGACCACCAAAAACTGGAAGTAGCACTGTGACTCAACTGGTAGGTAGAGTGTTTGCCTTGAGCTGAAGAGCTGAGGGATAGCATGTAGGCCCAGAGTTCAAGACCTATAACCGATAACAAAACAAAACAACCACAAAAAGTACTATATTTTAGAGTGCAATTATTATTTTTCTAATATAATTTTCCAAATATACATTTTAACAGAGTACATATATTGCTTTAAGTAAAAAAGCTATACTTTAATTTTCAGTCTTTAGGCCAACATGGAAGCTCACAATAATTTTGGATGTTAATGCTACATGCAATCATTATTCAACTTTTTTTTTGCTATGTGTGGAGGTTGTAGCAACACTATATTTTAATCTGCAATTATCTTGTATTCTAAATGAATGAGTTCTATGTCTCATTAAAATTAACTAATCTCTTTTTGACTGAATTAATAATTCATTTGCTCTAAGCCCATCCTTTTTGTATTTGGAATTTGAACAGAAGGATATTATGTACTAGCTAAATATACTTTTAAGTTGCAGACAATTTTTACTTGCTCCTTTTCATCATATTCCATTTACATAATTTGCGATTGCTCTAGCAAAGGATTTTAATGTGATTATATTGGTGGTTTTAATGAAAATCTTTATGAACTATTACATGGGATGATGGTACACCATCTTGATTGTCTACTAGGTGATGTTTTTCCTATTCCACTGGTTGGACAATTATGGAGCATGTGAGTTTTCTTTGATATAAGGAATTCAGATGTAGTTATCAACTTATAACTCAGGGAAGATTTCTCATAAGGTTTATTGTGAATGTTGAAGCATACAAGGCCAAACCAGCTTTCCAGAGGATCAAAAACATACCATAATTTGAGTCTTTAGGCCTTGTAGTATGTCATCAAGTAAAAATATATCAAACACTTTTTAAAAGATGAGATACAACTAGCCATACTTGAAAGTTTGTATTACTACTTAAGGTTGGAAAAAGGAATGAACCAAGTCCCAACACTGGCCTAGCCAATCATCTTAGTCTCTGGGGTTTGGTAGATTTCTTTAGACAAAATATACCAAATAATTATTTAATTTTAAATGAGCCTGATGAATTATTAATAAAGTTGGCAGAGAAGAAGGTATTAAGACAGAGTGAATGATGGTTAATAATATTGAAATGTTGCCATGGCTAATAATTCTCACAAGGTTGAAGTATCAGATCAATTAAAAAATTGAATTGCAACTAATCTGATCACTTTGTGCATGTGACAGTTAAGAGGTGATCAAAGAAATGGTCACTGATATCCAATAGAACCATTTGTTACAAATTCTTTCCTTTTAGAAGTAACAGGTAGTAGGGAATCTTCAGCTAAAGCTGTTCATTGAACACAAATGGGAAATACAAAACCAAAACAGCAACAACAACCCCCCAGCCTGATCAACAAAATACACTATTTCAATATTTACTATTTATATGGGACAGCTAGATTTACAATTATGTTTTAATATATAATAAGAGCTTTGGATGACTTACATGAATCAAGTAAGGCAGAAAGCACATTTTAAAAATACGTTGTAAGCGAGCAAAGGGGTGACACTTTTCAAAAAGACATGTACCCACACTTGACTTACATAACTATAAACCCTCTGTACATCACCTTCACAATAACAATAATATATATTAAAATATATTGTGAAAATATAAACAACAATGTCCTGTAGAATTTCTGGACAGAATCAGCACATTTCTTTATAAGTGGCATAAATTTTATTTGTTAATTTAGGGCAAACTGATAGCAAAATTAATAGGACAAAAAGTAAGGCATTTGCAAAAATAAATGAGCTCATGTTAGGTATTGTAACATTACCACAAAGCTAAAAATTAATCAGTATATTTATTGGACTAGATGTGGTATTACAGTTTTGACTATTGGAAAACAGGCCAAGTTCTTCCAAAGAGAGTACAGAATAGATTATTTGTATTAGATATTAATTGCAAAAGTACCTAATATTATATATGTTTCTATGGAAAAAGGTACTAAAACTAAAATAAAATTGGAATCTCCTCAGAAGTACCAAATTAAGGATAAATAAAATGTAGAGAATGTATTGCGCCAGAGACCTCAACACAATTATGCCAATATATTGCCAGAAACTGTAAATGAGACCACACTATGAGGATGTAGCATAGAGACTATACAGTGGATCAATATCTGCTTAAAGACATATGCTGCAAAACCAGCAATGATACAGAGATGAACTTTGAACTGCAAAGCAGTTTAAACAAGTATGCATATTGAGGAAGTACAATGAGTGGATGCACAAATTTGGTAATCATGTGGGAGATCCCAAAAAAGCAGTGTGTTCATGCATTACCTAAAGAGGACCGTCAAACACAAAGGAGATAAATAGTCCTAGTTTCTTATGGGGTAGCCATGATAAAACTGAAGAAATTTGTGCACTTCCTGCACCATTACTGAAGTGTGGTACTCAATGGAGTTGTGACCACATTGAGAAGGCAGTTAGAGGAAATTTATTAAGAGTATGAAGTTCCTGATCCAAAGAATCTTCTCAGAAAACATTGGGATGAGATTAAGGATGGCTGTGGTGGTGACTATCGCGTCAAATTGATGGTTGACTGCTTCCGGAGAATAAGCTCAAAAACCAGATGACTTCTATGTTCACTCGTAAAAGTAAATTATCATTGTTTAGTAATAAAAATTTAGATGTTTTCTGTTTAAATAAACTGTTAAAGAAACATTTGTAAAAGGAGAAATACTGAATGTATCCTCTATGACAGATTAAAGAATTTCCTACTTTTTCTCTATCTTTAAGTAATTGATGAAATATAGCAGACCATTTTATATTTTGGAGATCGGGAATAGGACATACTCTGGGTCTCTAAGAGCCTATTCTGTCCACATCCCTGGAAATTTGTATCTAGTATCCCTAGAATAATGTAGCATATGCTACATGTGGACAGGTACAAGGACTTTGATGTAGGCAGGAGACACTTCTTCTGATTTCATCTGAGGTCATTAACTTGGATATACTATCCTAGGAATGTATGTAGAAGAGACCAATCCTCATCTTCTGGTCCAGAAGTTGACTTCCAATGAAGTGTTCACCAAGATGGGCTGAGTCAAAAAATGCAGATTGGTAATCATCATGCTCATTAGGCAAAGTATAATCTGACCTCACACCACCTTGCTGGTCTTATGATTGCTTTGCAGGTTGGGAAACAGTCCATCACCTCATAGCCCAGCAATTTTGGTTGACTGATTATATATGGAAGAATATAGGAAAGAATTAATGTTAGTTAACTTAAATAATTCTTCACAAATTCTTCCATTGGCAAGATGAACACCAGAAGAGATGTTAAGTGATAGACTCATGATTGTCAAAAATAATTCATTAATTAAATAAAATGTATTTAATTTGTAAATCATAAAAATAAGAATCATGCCTCTGAATGCACTAAATGAAAGCAACCAAACCCTAACAACAAATCCTCAAAGAAACAACTGCCCAATAAATAAGTGGACGAAAGACTTAGAGAAACTTCTCTGAAGAGGAAATTAGAATGGCCAATAGACACATGAAGAAATGCTCAACCTCCCTAGCCATAAAAGAAATGCAAATCAAAACAACATTGAAATACCACCTCACCCCAGTTAGAATGGCTATAATCAAGAACCCTAACAACAACAGATGCTGGAGGGGATGTGGACAGAAGGGAACCTTACTGTATTGTTGGTGGGAGTGTAAACTTGTCCAACCACTTTGGAAAGCAGTATGGAGGTTCCTCAAAAGACTTCACATAGAACTCCCCTATGACCCAGCAATCCCACTTTTGGGCATTTA
>NW_012267313.1:0-47607 GCF_000151885.1 Dipodomys ordii | reverse complement strand
AATGGAATTCTATGCCTCCATCAGAAAGAATGGCATTGCCCCATTTGTTAGGAAATGGAAAGACTTGGAAAAAATTATATTAAGTGAAGTAAGCCAGGCCTAAAGAAACATAGGTCCCATGGTTTCCTTTATTTGCCATTACTAGTATATATCAGAGACAAGCAGAAAATGTCAGATAAGTTGATGTTAGGTGAAATGAACCCCAGGATAAGTATTCAAATGTTTTTTCTTTCTTGTGATAGTTTCTAGCATATTTATAAGATGTTTTCTTTGTTGCTTTGTATGTCCCTCCCCCATGGTATAACCCATGCTTTCACTGTATTTGATGTTGGTATAATTTGTGGAGGGGAAGAGCAAAAACAAATTGTTTAAATAGGGATACAGGTGGACCCATTGCAACAATGAGATATACAAGTCGTTATGTAGAAAAGCGAACTTTACAACTTTGGTCGGGGGTGGGTGAGGAGTATCTGCTAAGGGGGGGCTGGAAGGGCGGTATGGGAAGGGATAGGAAGGGGAAACAAAGGAGGAGGCAACAATGCTTGGAAAGAAATGAAATCATTACCTTGCTCATGTAATTGTAACCCCTCTGTATGGTATTTTCACAATTAAAAATAAAAGATTGTCTAAGCTTACACTACCTAGACAGAACAGTTGCTTCAAAGTGTTATAATAAACTCAGATGTATTATCAGTGTTTGAAATATATATTTATCTAAAACCTTAGAGCAACCGGGTCTCTTTCCCATGACGCATGTGGGGAGAAGTTTTGCCTTTTATGTAAAGGTGTTTTATGTGGTGTGTACAAAGCTTGCTTCCATAGGAAACTACTTGCTGTAAAGGGTGGCCAGGGAAAGATCACTGGGAGTCAAGATGGCAATGGAAGCTGTCCTCAAGGGGAATAAGATGTGGATTGGGGAAGACACACATTAAAGACCAGTTTTTCCCCAAAGCAATTTTAAAAGGTAACAAACTGAATTGAAAGTGTCACTTAAAAGTCCCATCAACTTTCCCCTTGTGGAATAGTGTGATCCAGTTGGACTGAATGACTTTGGAGTCAGACTTGGATATGATTGCTGTTCCTCACTGACCCTTCCTAAGTTTCTGTTCTTTCCTTTTTTATTTTGTTCTACAGCTAGTCACTGACCCTACCATCTCACATATACTCAGCTCTACGCCTGAGCCATTCCACAACCCTTCCTAGATTTTTCTTCTTTCTACACAAGTCATAGACAAAATGAGCGAAAAAGTTGGGTGAACTACTACTGAAGAAAGGAATTTAATGAATTACTTGTGACATCATTTTCATTTATAATATTAAACTAGGAAAAACTACAACTCTATTTGTTTTACTATTATCGATATTATTGTTGGTATTTGTGATGCTGAGAATTAAGTTTGAAAACTTTTGTATGCTAGGCAAGTGTTTTACCTTGAGCTATACCCAAAGCCTTACTTCTTAGTTTTTAATATTTAAACATCTAAGTTAACTAGTCATCAAACCAATCATTTACATATGGGTTTCAGACAAGAGATAGGAAAGGACAGGAAAATGATTAATATATAAAGGAATATTGAGTACTGTGAAAGTGGCCAATGACATGGTGAATATATACTAACCTTTATAGTTATCATAAAAACTAAAAAAGTGTTCCTCTTGTTTATTACAATTTACAAATGAGAAAACTGAGGCTTGGAAATTAAGAAATGTCACAAGATATGAGGGAGAGGATTTATTCCTAAGTTTACAGACCCAAAACACTATGTTCTTTATTTTGAGACAATATTGTTAGCTTATTCAGTAGGTGACAATACTAGTCAGGATAAGGTATATAACTTCTGACGATTAGTGTGAACTCACATTTAATTTTAAAAAAATCCTAAAATTAAGTTAACCTAGTTTTCCTATTTGAATGCAGAGAAGAATACTGAGATTTATATTAGCAGCGCTTCAATACTAGCAAGAAATAAAATGGCTCAGTACCAGACAAACCACGAAAGAGTTTAATGCCACTTGTGGGAAACTCTAGGACACCGAGAACTAGAGAGCTCCTCCCACTCATTTAATTACCATTTCAATTCTCTTTCAGTGGCTCCAACTCATCATAATTTTATAGTCCTCCTCTGAATTGTATATATGTGCATCTACACATCAGAGTGGCTTTCTTATATTAGAACTATATTGGTGAGCCACTAATTACCTTGAGCTTACTTCCAGGATCAAAGAAAGCCTCAAATTAAGTGAACAGTCATAAACCTGGTATGGGTCTAAAAGCCAGAAAGGTTATCAGTTGTTCTTGCTTATAAGATAGATAATTTACAATGAAGTATTTAAGGGCACTTATGATTGGCCTCAAGTTCAACCTCCCAGCCTTAATACTGCATCTCTTCCTTTTTCTTTCACAGTAAATCTCTCTGGCAGTTCTCATAATAACGTGCCATGGTATTTGATTCTTTGTTTGTTTGTTTCTATTTTTCTTTCTTTCTTTCTTTGTATGTATGTGCGTGTTGGTCGTAGGACTAGAACTCAGGGCATTGTCATTTAGTTTTTTCTGCTCGAGTGGTGCTCCCACTGGAGACATAGCTTCACTTCTAGCTCATTTTATTGTGGTTAATTGGAGATTAAAGTCTTATGGATTTTCCTGCCCTGAAACAATATCTTCACATCTCAACCTCCTGAGTAGCTAGGATTATAAGCAGAAGCCATATGCCTTGCTACTTTCATGTTTTTGAATATGGTGTTTCCCTCATCCTACCAACAAAATATAATGCCATGCAGTGAGTTGGATAGATGAGTTGTGGACAACTTCAAGACTATTTTTTAGGGAAGTATATCTTAAATGCCAAAAAATGAACATAGGTTCTATTCCCTCTGTGCTCTTAGAAAAACTTAATTCAAATTTATTGTAATTCATTTATGGATATTAATTCTTTAATTGGGCTGTGAATATTATTGAGGCTTCAAGAATGTTTTATTCCATAAGTTTTCTTTTTAACCCTTTCTGCCTCCTATTCCCTAATTCTGACACTATCCACCGGGAATTACTATTAGGCTTTTGATAAGTAGAGAATAACTTTTCTGGTCATGAGCTGCATATAGTATACAAGCTTAATATGAAGATAAAAAGACATTATAACTATGATGAGATTTTGAGCTTCTAAGAAACAACCACAGTATTTGTTCTCAGACTCTTTTAGCCATCCCTACAAAAAGGAAGGAACTTTTCTACTTCTCTTTTTAAAAATCTGTAATGTTAATTCAAATATTTCTCTCTCTTCTTTGGCAGAGTTTGAGAACTCTCAGCCAATTCAGAGATTTTTAGGGGTAAACACTTTCTTTTCTTAAAAAAAGATACATATATATATATATGTATATATATATATATATATATATATATAAAATCTGTTTTGTTTTAATCATAAAGAACAAATATTGATACAAGATACTCCTAAATACAACAATGAAGTGTCTATAGTGATATCATAATGAATTCATTGTCCCTATTGTCTTGTTATGTTTTGGTCTTTTCTATCTTTTTGTTTGTTTTGTGCCAGTCATGGGGCTTGAACTCAAGGCCTGGGCACTGTCCCTGAGCTTCTTTTGTTCAAGGCTAGCCTAGCACTCTACCACTGGAGCCAGAGTGCCACTTCCTGCTTTTTCTGTTTATGTGATACTGGGGAATTGAACTCAGGGCTTCATGTATGCTAAGCAACCACTCTACCACTAAGCCACAGTCCCAGCCTCTTATCTATTTTTAAAATCTTTAAGTAGTTGTACAAAGCAGTTGCCATTGAACAAAGCAGTTTATAAACACAATTCATCCTACTCAATGTCACCCCTTTCAACATTCTCGCCCATCCCTCCCAACCCACCCCTTCCTTTACTTTTCTTACTCTTGTAGGATATACATTGAATACTTGACTGAATTCACCCCCTCTTCTCTTCATCTACCCCTCTCCCTTAAGACCCCACCCTACTTCTTTCAAGTACCTATTTCCTGGTGTTACTTTATTATTATGACTTTGCCTTCTAGGGTATTAGACTATTGGACTCTTTTGAATCTATCTGAAATCATGAAATTATTATTGGAAGGACTAAGAGAAACATTAGAACTCCTTGTTAACAATCCTAATGGCAAGCAGGAACTTTCTCAGTAAAGATCCAGAAGCACAGCAAATTAACGAAAGGCATGATAAACAGGATTACATCAAGCTAAGCAAGTTTCTGCATGACAAAAGATACAGCCAACAAGCTTAAAAAAACCTACAGAATGGGAGATTTTGTCAGCTATACATCAGACACAGGCCTACTATACTGAGAGCTCAAAAAAATTAAATGCTCAGAGAACCATCAACCCAATTAATAAATGGGCTAATGAGCTAAAATAAACTTCTCAGAAGAAGCAATAAAACAGCCACAGACATATGAAGATACTGTAAAGGAAATAGAAATTAAAACAACCCTGAGATTCCATCTTATCGTAGTTAGAATGGCCATTATCAAGAAAACAAACAATAACAGATGTTGGAGAGGATGTGGCCAAAAGGGAACCCTAATACATTGTTGTTAACAATGAAATGTAGAAGTTGTTATGTCAAAAAATGAACTTTACAACTTTGGAAGCTGGAGGGGGGTGGTGATGAAGATGGGAAGGGATGGGAAGGGGAAACAAAGGAGAAGGCAACAATGCTTGATAAGAAATGTACTCATTATCTTGCCCATGTAATTGTAACCCTTCTGTATGGTATTTTCACAATTAAAAAAAAAGAATGTAAACTCTGAAAAAAGCAGTATGGAAATTCCTCAAAAAACTGAACATTGAACTACTTTATGATCCAGAAATTCCTCTGGGAATTTATCCAAAAGATTACAAAGCAGGATACAGTAAAGCCACCAATACAACCGTATTCATTGTAGAGCTATTCACTATAGCTAAGGTATGGAATCAGCACAGTTGCTTCTCAATGGACAAAATGATTGAGAAATGTAATATATATATATATATATATATATATATATATATATATAATGGAATTTTATGCATCCATTAGAAAGAATGGATGTGTAATGTAAGTCAGGCCCAGAGTGATAAAAGTTGTATGTTTTCCTTCATATGTGGAAGCTAGAATTACTAAATAAACATGTAGTAAGATATGTTGGGTGGTATGCAAATGTACAAATGTATTAGCTAAAAAACACTTTCTAAAAAGAGATTTAGTATATTGAGGTTATATATGTTTTTTCTTCATTCTTCCCCCCTCAGTTTTAGTGTCCTCTGAAGGTATTTACACATCCTTTGTTGGTAAATATATTTTATATTTCACCTCTAACAAAGGAAGTACAATATTTATTTTATTTATTTATTCATGTATTTTGTCAGTTGTGGGGCCTGAACTCGGCCTGCACGCTGTACCTTAGCTCTTCAGCTCAAGGCCAGCACTCTAACAATTGAGCCACAGCGCCACTTCCGGTTTTTTCTGTTTATGTGGTGCTCAGGAATCAAACCCAGGGCCTCATGCATGCAAGGCAAGCACTCTACCACTGAGCCACATTCCCAGCCCTGGAAGTACAATATTTATTGATATCATGAAAGAAACAGAAGATGAGCGGGGCACCAGTGGCTCAAGCCTGTAATCCTAGCTGCTCAGGAGACTGAGATCTGCGGATCACGGTTCAAAGTCAGTCCTGGCACAAAAGTCTGTGAGACTCCTATCTCCAATTAACCACTAGAAAACCGGAAGTGGTGCTGTGGCTCAGTGTAGAGCACTCGCCTTGAGCGGAAGAGCTGAGAGACAGTACCCAAGCCCAGAGTTCAAGTCCCATGAATGACCAAAAAAAAAAAAAAAAAAAACAGAAGATGGAGAGAAAACAAAAGAGAAAGAAAAGGCCTTGCTAAATCATAGAATGAAAAAAGGACATGGATGGATAAAATGACTTGTATGCAGGAATTTTTTAAAGCATTATTTAAAAATTGCAAGTAAGACTTTTAAAATTGCTATAGGAGTGTGTTCTCATTGTGCTAGTAGACTTGTAGTTTTATTCTCCTTAATTCCAGGAAAGTATTTTTTCCATTCTATTATATTTTTTCTTATTATATTTGAAAAGATGTGGGAAACATGTGCTTTATAACCACAGTGTCAGCACTCTAAGGAAAGAAAGCTGTCTGCATTTTCTTTCTTGTATTTGGAGACATTATCGATAGTTCCTCCTGAAAAGTGAGGTTTGATGACAATCTCCACTTTTCACCTCAACAACTTCAGAGTTGTTGCAACCTCATTATGGAATGTCACATCTATGTATGTGTGGGTGTGAAAGTGGGTTATAATAAAGAAAGACTGAGTGTGAAATAACATTTTGCTGATTTTTTAAATCTCTAATGACTGATGATCAACTTTTTCTAAAATTAGTCCCTGTCTGCTTCTGAAGATCAATTTTCTAGAATTAGACACTTCAGGAGTTGTTTTTTTAAAAACCTCACTTCTACACTCCAAAGTCCCCATTTAGAATTCATTTGTGACTAAGTGTGATTCCTTCTAAATCCTTTTCTCAGATAGCTATGATTTCCAACCACTTGTAACTTCACTCTTTAGTCTATACTATAAATAGCCTCTGTAGCCTTCAAAAAACCCAGTAGAATTTGCTACTCTTCATATCAGATAAAAAATCAATCCGAGAGTCTTAGAATGGATATGTATCATTTATTTGCTATTCATTCTGCACCAGCAATTATTCATCCATAAACTCCTTCACTTGACACAATCACTTTACAATTTCAGCATAATTATTGTATCTTTTTACTTTTTATTAGCATATATTTTTATTGTAAAGATACTGTTAAGAGGGGTTACAGTTACATGAGTAAGGTAATGAGTACATTTCCTATCAAGCATCGCTACATCCTCCTTTATTTTTCTCCTACCATCCACTCCATCCCTACTTCACCAACTCCTCCCTCACCTTCCCCAACTGAAGTTGTAAAGTTTGTTTCCATCATAGTGACTTGTACATATCATTGTTAAAATGGGACAACCTCTATCTTTATTTTCACCATTTTGTTCCCCAAATTAAAAAAAGTATATATAAACAAGATGCAGGGCATGGGAATCAAATTCAGGGAAAACAGGGGTTATACCATGGGGGAACAGCATCCAAAAGAAACAAAAAAAAACCACACAGTACATTATAAATACGTTAAAAACATCAGCAGCAAGATAAAAACTCTTGTGTCTCATCGTGGGGTTCATTTCACTTAGCATCTGTTTGTCCGAGACATATACTAGTTATTGCAAATAAGGGAAACCATGGGACCTATGTTTCTTTGGGCCTGGCTTACTTCACTTAATATAATTTCTTCCAAGTGTTTCCATTTCCTAACGAATGAGGCCCATGGGACATTCCTCAATATAATAAAGGTTATGTATGACAAACCTACAGCCAGCATTATACTTAATGGCAAAAAGCTAAAGCCATTTCCTCTAAATCCAGTAAAGATACAAGGATGTCCACTCTTTCCACTTCGAATGCCTTGCTCCAGCAATAAGACAAGATGCAAACATATAAGGAATCCAAATAGGGAAAGATGAAGTAAAACTCTCTTTGCAGATGATATGATCTTGTATTTAAAGAACCCCATGGACTCCAACTCCCAAGTTATCGTATCTTTTTTAATAGGCAAGGAATTTGGGATTTAAAGGAGTGAAAAGGCTTCTCCAAAGTCACTGCTAAGAAGTGTTGTGGCTGGCACCCATATTCAGGCTAAAATAGAGTCCATGCTCTTAGCCAGTACCATGATTACTGTGGTGGCACAGAGACTTGTTTGAATACCCATCTCATTTACTGAAATTTCTCCTTTCAAATGTAGCTGATTGGGAAAAAATAAATATAAATAATTGCTTAAGAGCAAAACTTCTTTTGTTAGGAAATGGAAAGACTTGGAAGAAATCATATTAAGTGAAGTAAGCCAGGCCAAAAGAAAAATAGGTCAGATGGTTTCCCTTCTTTGCAACATATGGTATATGTCTAGGACAAACAGAAAAGGTCAAAAGCTATGTATATATGACCATATAAGATGATGCTAAGTGAAATGAACCCCAAGATAGAGACACAAGAGGTTTTATCTTGTTGCTGATGTTTTTAATGTATTTATAATGTACTGTGTGATTTTTTTTGTTTCTTTTGTATGCTTTTCCTCCATGGTATAACCCCTGTTTTCACTGTATTTGATTCCCGTGCCCTGCATCTTGTTTATACATTTTTCTAATTTGGGGAGGAGAAGGGAAATAACAAAATGCTGAAATAAAGATAGAGTTTGACACACTGTATCAATGAGATGTACAAGACCCTAAGTTGAAAGTTAACTTACAACTTGGGGGGCAGAAAGGCGGGGGGAGTTGGGAGATGGGGAGGGAAGGGATGGTAGGAGAAAAACAAAGAAGGTGACAACAATGCTTGATAAGAAATGTACTCATTACCTTGCTCATGTAATTGAAACCCCTCTGTACGGTATTTTCACAATAAAACAAGCAAAAAAACAAAGGAGGGATAACAATGCTTGATAGGAGATGTACACATTACCTTACTCATGTATCTGTAACTCCTTTGTACAGTATCTTTGCAATAAAATACATATTAAAATAAAGCAGAACTTCTGAGCTTTAGAATTATTTACTTAATAAGTTATTCAAACAACCTTTGTATATTTATATCTTTAGAAAAGTCTAAGAAATCAATGGTAGGAGAAAAACAAAGGAGACAACAATGCTTAATAAGAAACGTACTCGTTATCTTGCCCATGTAATTGTAACTCTTCTGTGTGATATTCTCACAATAAAAAAGAAAAGAAAAGAAAAGAAGTCAAGCCTGCACTGTGGCTCATGTTTGTAATCCTAGCTACTCAGGAGTCTGAGATCTGTGGATCGTGGTTGAAACCCAGCCCAGTAAGGAAAGCCCATGATACTCTTATCTCCAATTAACTACCAGAATTCTGGAATTGATGCTGTGGCTCAAGTGGTAGAGAAGTTGACTTGAGCTGAAGAATCCAGGGACAGCACCCAGGCCCAGAGTTCAAGCCCCACCACAGACCAAAAAAAAAAAAAGTCTAAGAAATCAAATCTCTTGACAACATAGTTTTTATTACATTTTATTTTGCCGAGAGAGGGAAAACTTCATATTTACATCAACTATTTCTATTTACAACAGACAATTAATGGAATATCTAAGCCTTTAATTTAAACAGAATATCCACAAATAAGATGAAAAAACTCTATGATAAATTATAAACACCTCACTGTAGAAAAATTTCACTAATGAAAAATTTAGAAAAATGATGTGGCACAAAATGCCATGAATAATGACCAATCTCAAGTAAGTAACATTTTTTTCCCCTGTGTTGTGGGGCTTGACCTCAGGGCTTGGGCACTGTCCATGAGCTCTTTTGCTCAAGGCTGGTGCTCTACTACTTTGAGCCACAGCACCATTTCCAGTTTTTGAGTGGTTACTTGGAGATAAGAGTCTGACAGGTACTTTTCTGCCTGGGCTGGCTTGGAGCCATGATCCTCAGATCTCAGCGTTATGAGTAGCTAGGATTATAAGCCTAAGATTCCAGTATCTGGCTTGAGTGCTTAACATTTGAAGCTTGTAATTTAGCTATTGTTAGAGACATAAAAACAGAAATATACTATAATATTGTAATAAAAGATAGGATGCATATGTGTTTATAACATAGTAAGTTTGTATTAAGTAACAGTATAGTAGACTACAAGGTTATCAGCAGAAGCAGAATCTGTCATCCTGTCCTCAAGAGCTTTAGGTATTTTGGGGGCAAGAGAATCCTCCATCCCTCTTAACATGTACACATATTACATACTACTTGTAACTGAGCATAATAAAGTCTGGCCATATCATTCATTTCTATTATATATTGGAGATTTTAATTCCTTTTTTATTTTGCTATTTTTACTTTTACCATGAAGAGGTTAACTGAGACACTGGAATTAGGATGAAAATAAGGTGAAATAATCCACTTTGTATCCTTGAATTTTCTGGCCTAGAATTTGTGCTCTGTATTAAACTTAAAAATCAGTCTCAAGCCTTATGTCATCAGCAAAGAACCAGTGGAGAGTACAATAAATCCACGAGTTACCAGTGCTACAGTGCTGAACAGACATATGAAGCCATTAGTTTAGGAAAAATGCCTGTGGAGGCTTCATGAACATCTGAGCCAAAATAGCTTTAACTTTATCCCACAAGAACAACTGAGTATGAACAGAGAACTCTATATCTTATTTCAGAACAAAAATTCACCAAAACAACATTGCCAACGAACCCAGAGGTGAAAAGGCTTAATGTTCTTTTTCTGCCAAGGATGCCAGCCTCCCTGCAAAGGAGCCAAGTGGTGAAGCTGGCCAGGAACTGGGGTGTTTTCACACTCCTGGGTCTTGCTACACAGACCACTTCAGACTTCTTTTTGATCTGCTTGGTCCTGACTCTTTGGATATTATCAGCATCACAACAGCTTGACCTCCCTGAAGGATCAGAAATGTTCAAGATAGTCCAAGGAAAAAGAATCTTTATTTCAACTAAACCAATGTCAACAGGGTTCGGTGGTTGCCCAGTACAATAACCTTGACTGGTAGAGTTTGGTTCCTTGAAGTGTTATCGTCGCTAAGATGGCAAGGTCACTCCTCTGGCTGAATAAAAGATTCGTGCTACTTCCCATTTCATAGAGAATATTTTCTTTACGTTCCTGTGGAATGACAATATTTTTTTCATGGAAAATTGCAAAGTCTTACTTTTAAACAACTCAAATGTCTTTGATGAGGTTTAGGGGAAAATGAAATGGAATTAAGCAAACAGACATAATTCAGAGTTCACCAGGTGGTCTTGTTTCCTAAACTCATCAGAAATTGAATATGTTATTTGCAGAAAACTCAAGCATATAATCTAGTTTTTTTTGAAAAAAAAAAAAAACGTGGTCCTGTACAAATGTTTTAGGTAAAACCTAGACCAATGAGTGAAAATAGAAGCTCCTTAGTAAAGATTAGAGGCTGCCTTCATTACCAGACAGCTGCAAATAAGGCTCAGAATAACTTGGCCACATCAGGCTCCTGGAGAAGTGGCAGATGCACGGTTCCATTCTGGGTTCTTTTTCTGCCTGTCTCAAAAAATTGTTCAACTCCCTGCGAAGGCTTCATTCTTCAATCCATTGACTACTCAACATCCCCAAAGCCTGCATTTAGAAAAAATAAAATATTTGCCCTTCATAAAAGAATGTGCCTGAATTATTCAATGATTAAATATTGACTTCTCCCCTTCTGTTCACGTTAGAAGAGAACAAATCCCTTAATGGTACTGTTGGAGAGGCATACTTGTATATCCAAATGCCCAGCAGACCTGTGACATCTCACCTGCACATGCACAGAACAAACATCCTGATCTTTCTACTTCCTGAATCCAAAAGCATTCTGTTTCAGGTAATGATGATGTCATATTTCCAGACTTTAAACCCCAAATCTGTAGACTCCCTTTTTATAACTAACTATAAAACCAGTCTGTCAGTAGACACTTTTAGTTTTGTTCTCAAAGCACATCCAGGACCTGACTAGAAACATCTCCTCTGCTCTCTTCCAGATTCAGGTTGTCATTTCTTTTACCTGGATGCTTTTACTTGGTACCTTCCTGTTCCCAAAGTCTGTTTGTAACATGATCACTTTAATATGTAAGAGCATGTCTCTCCTTCATTCAAAATCTTCTCTGGCTCTAGTAAGTAAGTCAAAATCTTTCCTTGGTCTAGTAAGAGTAAACTCCAACATTATTACAATGGCTTCCAAATGGGAAAGAATCTTTATACCTTCCATCACCTTTCTGATCTGATCCTGTCCTCATGTTCCCTTTGTTCACTTTTCTCTAGCCCTTAGTTTCCTTGCTATTACTTGAACATACCTAGGTGTTTTTTTTTTGTTTCAGCTGTTACTTTCTCAATGAGGCTTAACATAATCACTCTATTTAAATTGCACCTTTGCTGGCACTTGCAAAACCTCTATGCCGCTCTGTTCTTTTCCCACAGTAATTTAACCTGTGTGTGAAATCCTTTCTATTCTTCTGGTTAAGTTAATTGTGCAGTTGATAGGGTTATGTTGACACTAATAATCTGAACAGAGATATCCAAGTCTAGTTCCTGTTGGGGAAATCAAATATAACTTCAAAATTGGCCATTGTGTTATACCTAGAGAAAATTTCCCTAGCTTTCTTCTATATTACTTCTATTACTATCCAGCCTGAAGGCCTGTGATACCATTTCCAAGATGGAGCCTTTATTCTAGGGGCTATATTTTATTCTTCACCGTGGTGTGGATTCTGTATCCTCCTGTTTCTTTTTCTTTCATGTATTGCTTATCTAAATCATCACACGGTTCTTATCCCCTTAGAGAAAAATTCTAATTTTAAGCTCTCTTTCTCTTTTTTTTAATCATTCTCTTTCTCTTCTCTCTTTCCCGTTTGCACTCAGGCTTGTTGAAGTACACTATTTTGCTCTTCATATGTCTTTTATTCCACAACACAAAACAGTAAAGATTTTATTTCCCCCTCTTCATTAAAATTGTTCTCACTAGGATGATATCCAATGACTTTCAAGATTATAAGTCAACAGACAATATTTGAATCTTATTTTATTAGGCTTTTGTGTTTTCCAATATCATTGAAAAAATGCCTTAAATTTTCATGGGTTTTACCTTTAGACTCATACGTTTTCCTATTAACTACATATGAATTTCAAGCTTTTTTAGGGTTCTTTGTTTTTAACATAAATGACTCATGATTCCAATTGTTATGGCATGTATTTTTTATATTTATTTCATGACTTTCATTGTCTACATACTTAGTATCTTGAATAGGCTGGCTAACATTTTAGTATAGTTTTAATTTAGAGAAGGTAGAAGCCTGATTCCTCTGAGTTGTGGAATAAGAACAATGGGAAGAGCAAGTGTTCTTTAAAAGCCCAGCTTCAAATGGGAAAAAGATTTTCAGGTGCGTTTCCACAGCTAGGATTTCTGTGCACTGCTCCGGAGTCTAATATGCAATTTCCCACTGAGTGGCATCACTCAGGAGCTAAGGGTATCTCAAGTATTGAGTCCTCCTTCTACTCAACGCTGACCCATATCTCTTATACCATGTCTCAGGAAATAGCATCTTTTTTCCCCCATTGGTTAGCATGCATCCTATCATTGACAACTCTTGTAGCCTACTAAGCCTCAACTTTCTATCCTAAGGATGTACAAACTAGGTTCTTTATTTTCCAATTGCATTGCCTTAGTCTGAGATCTTGTCAGTGCTTGCAAGTACTCTAATAAGCTGTCAATTCATTTCCTACAGTGCTGCATGGGTGATCTTCCTTAAAATACAGCCCTATCACGACAGTCCTCTTGTTAAAAAAAAAGTCCTTCCCATTCCTTTAGGCCAAAAATTGAACTCTTTTAAGTAGAATGTGTGGCATTTCAAAATTTGCTTCCTGCCTGTCACACTAACTTTATTTCCATTGCACTGTACATTCTCGCTGTACAGAAGTACTTGTAGTTGTTCGTAAGTACCATTCTCTCTGACAACTCTGACATCTGACAGCCCCTGCCCCTATCGTTGCCTGAAAGGAAACTATTGCATTTGCCTGGGGAATTCGTTCCTATATTTTAGATATGCCCTTCACTTCTTAGTTTTTGCTCGGTATCCTTATACAAAGAGAGAAATCTCTCTTTTGAAAATTTAGATTCAAAGTTCATTAATTCCAAAATCAGCACATAATGGCTATAAAAAAGCAGAAAGAAAAAATAGAGATTACTCATAATTCTTGTATTTATTTAATATCTGTTAACATACTCTATTATCTCCCTATCTATTTTTATCTCTATCTTCTTCAATATCATCATCATCTATCCAGAAAACACATCCATAACATTCATATTAAAACAAAATTTTGCAAAAAGGTTAGATATTGTCCTATTATATTTGATAGTTAAATTCACTCAGTAAAATATGAACATTTTTTGGTTGATAATAAAGGGAAATCTTGCTTTTTTGTAATGATTGTGCATATATCATACATACATATTTGTGCATACAGATGCAGCACAGTTTACATAATCCTCTATTACTTTCAGGTAGGTATTAAAGACATATTCTATTAAGACATATATAATGTTTCAGTTATCAAATACTTTATATATGATACCTTATTTAGGGTGGGATTACTGGGTCATGGACACTGACAAATTTCATATGATTGCAAATTCACTTTTATTTCTGTAAACAATGTACTTAAAGTTTAGCCTAAATTAGGAAAATATATTACAATTTTGAACTACCTTGAAGGTACTGCTTATCTAAAATGCCTGAAAAAAATTTAAATGAGTTCATGTTGAAGTTTGTAGCAAGGGCCAAGATGAAGATCTTCAGGAGAGTCTAGGAAGACCTGGAAAGTTTCAAAACAGGAATTTGTCACTCAATAGTCAGTTGTGGTTGCTGCTAGTTTGGATGGCCCTTTCTAGAAGTATCCTTGTTCTCTTTTCTCAATAATATTTTTTGGTTGAAGTAAAGAAATGACCTGTGTATATGTTTGTGTTTTGATTGATTTTGTGTGAGTTTAGTCTTAAGGATCAGACAGTGTGTACTTTGAAAGGAAGTGCTAATGACAGCTTTTAATAGAAAGAGAACCACTAAGCTAAGTTGAAAAAGCCAGTCAGTCCTCTGGCAGTTTGGTATTCTCTTAAGTAGCTTCTGGTGGATATACTCAGGTAATAGAGTCAAAACATTGACTCAGAGACAATGGTTAACAGAAGACAGCCTTTATACAGTAAAGAGAAGAAAGGAGGTAAAGTAACAAGAAGAGAGGAAATTAAAAATATGTAAATTTACAATTAAATGTTGAAATAATGGAATACAGAGGTAGTTACAATAAAACATAACACTTTGTTGGAAATGGAGGAGGAAGACAAATTCTGTTGGAAAATATAAATGAGATTTAAAGGTGTTAACAGCACATTTTTCATACATACATACATACATATGTATGTATGTATGAAATTCTGTATGTATGAATTCTGATAAGAACACTTCCTTCCTTAGTAAGATTAAAGTGATCTTGAGGCTGTGAATGGAGACCCCTCCCCGTCCCCCAAAAATAAGACAGGAAAAGGAAATAACCTAGGAAAACACTGTCAAAATAGCTGGATTTCTACTGACACACAAGGGATACCAATATCATAGTCAAGATTTACTCAGTTATTTTAAAATTTAAAACCTGATGCTTTTATCTGCTTAAAAGAACATGCTTAGCTTGTTAATGTTTTTCTCTTAGTCTGATAAAACAAATATGTACTCTATTTTCTCTAACCCGATTGCCTCTGATTGCTCTCATTTGAGAGAGCTATTGAAGTGCTGACAGGAGCTGTCTCTAGGGAGGGCTGCTACCTGCCTTCAACCAAGCTGAAGACAATAAAGGCAAAGGCATTAACTCATGAATTTCCAGATGTTGAAAGCATAAACTTATATCCATGATTCCTCCATTCTCCCCACTCCTTTATTTGAAATGAGAATGACAATATCATTGAGCTCCAGGGACTTGATGGTCTTCTTAAGTCATGAATCTTTATATTAGGTTTAGGATGAAACATTTGTTTTAAAAAATGCAGTCAAGAATCAAATGTATATCCTACAAAATTAAGAAGAGTGAGGGAAGAGGGGTGGGAAGAGCAGGGATGAATGAGAATATTGAAAGGGGTAACACTGATCAGTATGATGTATTCATGAACTGCTTGGTTAAATAGCAACTTATCTGTTTGATTACATGAAGATAATAATAAAAGGCTGAAAAATGAATCAAATGCAAAGAGAAAGAACAGAATCTACAAATTCAATGTAACATGTATTTTTAAATATATAAGTAAAACTTACAAGCATAAAAAAAACAACTAATAGGTCTTGCCAGGTAAATCTATCAGTCAATTGTAATTAGTCTAGCAGGCTTAGCTATATTGGATGCATGTCTTTATTTTTTTTACTGATTAATATGCCTCAATTACAATAATAAATGAGAAGAATCAGTAAAATGAATGTATCATTTCATTATATTTTGTGAAACAAGGAAGACAACCTTCATCAAAGAAAGAGTAAACTCTGAGCCCTTTTGTCATATTTGAAAACTACCTAGTTTATATTTCTCCCAGAAGATGAGGAAACGAATGTAAAGTAGGCAGATATTTAAAAAATTCTCACTCCTACTTTTCTGAAGTCTTTGTTATTATGAAGATATATAGAGACAAAAGTATGAGATGGAGGGACACAAACACACACATGGTATGTGTGTGTTCTTTTCTCGAATGCTATTTAGCATTACATATTCAAAATGTTTCCTTTTTTCCCTGCTTTGTCTTTAGGTAATGCTGTAGAACGGTTTAATCATCTGGTTTTGGTATCCAACTGTCTAGGGCAGCTGTAGCCTTTCTTATCATTCTGTCTCACTGTGTGTCCTCTTTCCCAGAAAACTATAGGATCAGGATAAGAAAAATTGTTCCTTTATGCTGTAGATCTAACAAAACCACCCACTGCTCACAGCCCAACAAATGAATGTATAGCTTTTAAAATCGACCTGAATTAAATGAAGCAGTTGATTATATAAATGCCAGGCACTCAATAGAGGAACTGTGGCTTAAAAAAGGAACAACATAAGACAATGGATTGCTTGTTTTGCAAGAGAGGAAAAAATCTGATGCTATGACCAGAATGAGATATCTGAGGGGCGAAAGCATTCCAATGATTGTGGGGATCCAAAACTGCTTCATAAATGTGACATAATAAAACGGGTATTTAAATGCTGTTTGAATCAATATTTCTCTTCCTGGTAGAAACACAACCTATCAACAGACCAAGAATAAATTTTTACCACATCTACCATGCCAATTATTAAAATATTGCAGGCAGGTGGTGAAGACTGAAGGTTGAAGCATGAGTAATTAGACAATTCATAGAGTTAGGAAATGTTTGAGAAGGTGTATTTGGTGACTGACATCTATTTATCATTACAGCAGAAGTGTATATAAAGATTGTAATATTGCTTTTTTAGCTTAAGAAGCACTGGAGGATCAAGATAGTGTAATTCATTATTTTCCTGGCAGTAAGAGTTAGGAGTCTGGGCTCTTGAGCAGCAGAAAGATGTTTCACAGAATGGCCAGTGAGTGCTGCTAAGATGACAGATTAGATTGATGTCTTGCTGTAGAGGAAAGAACTTAGCTGAGATGGCTGTTCAGCTCTCAGAGGAAAAATTCATTATTTCTCCACACAGACAGAAATGAGGAGCTTGTACATGCTTTCCTTTGCAGCAAACGTGGATTTTGAAGCTAATACAGAGTTAATTAATTCTATCCTGCTTTGCTATACTGAGTACTTTTGTATTTTATTATAATAGCCCATCTCCAAATAATATGAACTTATGTACTTATATTTAGTAAAAAAATGCCCTGGAATCTATATGATTAGCATATTTATTTTGTATGTTGTAGATCAAGGACTGAAATATCTTACAGTTTTTTGAGGATTCAGGTGGTTATAATTTTAATGAAAATAGTAGTTGCCATAAGATAGAACACAAAATATTAATAATCAGGCATAGAAGTTCCTATGTGGTACAAATGCCATGATGTTTTAAAATATGGTGATACCTGAGAAGGTTTCAAGAGATCACAGTTTAGTGAGATAAACAAGAAAAAATATACATGAGGAATGAATGGGCATCAACAAATAAACATCAGAGGATGGGTGTGGACCCATCAAAATATCTCAAAGGAAAGAACAACAGTGAAGATGTCAAAATCTACCTAAAAATCCTTCAATATTCAGAAAGTTCAGCGAAACCCCGAATTATATGTGTTCATATAAAATTCTAGGTGGCCCAGAGAGAAAACCATAAGCTGGAAGCCTAAAAGAATAGAACAGAGGCTTCAACTGCAGACACCAGAAAATTTTGTGTGTGTAAGACTCACCCTGATAAGCTAAAGGGCTTAGCAAATACTACGACTTTCCACATATTAAGAGTAAAGGCAATGTCCTGTGTGAATTCCTTAGGATTAGGAAACAAACTGAAATAGTCCTGCAGTAACAAAACACAAAATGAAACTGCTGCAGAGTTCATCTGCCAACCATTTCATCCCCTGACAGAAAAAAAACTCAACAGAAATCAGGGGGAAATTAGTAAATGCTAAAATTCCACAGTATCTGATGTAGTATGTCAGAAATTACTTAGTACAGAAGAAATAAGAAAGTGGGTGAAAGACTAATAGAGAAAAACAGAAACAATTAAAAAGGACCCAGGGTTTATTAAACGAGTAACATTTAATGCATTATTATGAATAATGTAGTAAAGACATTATAGAAAAGAAGACTGCTCCAGTGGAAGGGAGATTTTGGAGGTTACTTATGACTAGAAATGAGAAACATTGGAATGTAAAGATTGAAAAAGATGCAATATTTGAAGTCAAATATTTATTGAACAGGACTAATAGCATTTTGTGTAGCAACAGAAACTGGAATCATTATACTTGTAGAAGTTCAATATTCATAAATACCATGCAATTCTAAAGTACATTGAGAAGAAAAATGCAAAGCAATGGAGAGAGATATTCAATGATGTGTGGGACAGTATCAAGCCATTTTATACAGATAAATTTAAAGTAATGGCTAACATGTCTCCAAATTTCATTTTCAATAGGACCTACAAATCAAATATTCTCAGTGAATACCAAATAAATACAAAAATCCAACATGAAATGTAACAAAGAAAAATATAACAGTAGGTCAGGGATAAGTGATAAGAAAATTGCCAACTTTTCTTACTAACTGTGGAGGGTAAAGGGCAATGACCTTTTTTCAATTAATGAAGAAAAAAACCCAAAGCAAAATAAGCTATTCATCTAGATTTCTATCTTCAGAGAGAGATAAGTGAAAATTGGGCAAAACTGTGGCTAAGAAATCTGCACCATTAAAAATACTAATAGCAAGGTGGGCCTGGTGGTTCTAACATGTAACCCTGCCAATGGGAAGGTTGAGGCAGCAGTACTGTAAATTGAGACTATATAGGGAGCTGTCAAATAGAATCAGGTATTGAGCACATGGCTTGTTGTGAGAGCACTTTACTATGTGGAAAGCCCTGGGGTTCAAGCTCTAGCACTGGGTGGGCAGGTAGGGGAAAGATTAATGGGAGTTCTCTCCATTGCAGAAAGAGATAAGGACCAGAAACAAATAAAAAAAAGACACATGAGATACAAATCTTACATAGAAATACAAATTTTAAAATACTATTCTAAATCTATAGGACATGACTAACCAATTGTAGCAATAATGGCCATGATTTTTTTTGTATATCTGAGCACAAATAACTTTTCACTAACTCAAGTTTTTACCTAGTATAAATAAAATAATGTATAATTCAATCATCTAAATTTTAGTCCTTGGAGGAACTTTGTAAATTTGTGTAGTTTGTGGAACAAAAATAAATACTGAGCAGAACTGGCTGTGATGAGAGGGATTGAAGAATATTCTGCAAGTGAGGTAAGTATGTGTTTGGGTATGACTGTGTGTGTATATGTGTGGTGTGTATATTGTGTGAAGGGGTATGTGAAGAGCATTTATGCAAGGCTGGACAAATGGGAATGAGAAATGCCTTTGAACACTTGACATCTTAAAATATTCCTGCTCTAGTACTCAAAAACAAAAAAGAGTGTTCATTGACTCAGTACATGTCCTGGAAATGTCCTGGAAAGAAATTGGACAGTCATCTGCCTCCTTTCCATGAATATTATTGGTGGAAAAGATCTTATGAAATTGCCATTCATAATATAGTTTATGCTAAGAAGTGTTTTGGAATAGTATTGTCCAAAACCAAACAAATGATCAGTTCCTTCTTTTCCTTTGCCTTCTCCCTCATCAACACCTTAAGTACCATTGGAAATTGTCATTAGGCACAGCTTGATAAAAAGAAAATGGTTCTTATATTTCAAGTACAAAATACATCTGAGTTATAATCCCTCTGTACATCACCTTTATAATAACAAAAAAGTAAATTTTAAAACCTATTAACATGCAATAACAGAAAAATACATCTTAGGAAAATATTCAAAGATGAGTAAAGCTTCTCTGTCATTTGTTGAATCTTTTGCCTCAAAAATTTAAACTTTTACTCTGTCAAGTCTATTAAAATATTTAGTTCAATTGAGAAGGTTTTAATATAGATTTAATACAGTTTTGGTGTAATTTTTTTTTGGTTGGTCGTGGGGCTTGAACTCTTGACTTGGGCCCTGTCCCTGAGCTCTTCAGCTCAAGGCTACCACTTTAAGCCATAGCAACACTTCCAGTTTTCTGGTGGTTAATTGGAGATAAGAGTCTCAAGAACTTTCCTGCCCAGGCTGGCTTTGACTCGCAATCCTCAGCGCTCAGCTTCCAGAGCAGCTAGAAGTACAGGTGTGGCCCAATAGCGCCCGGCTAGACAGATGATTTTTGGCAGAGCACACAATCTGGGCCTTCTCTCTTGCTCATGTTGACATTCTACCTTACCAGAAATCGTGTCAGCAAACAGGGAAACAAGCAGTGGCTTGTTCAGGGCCATGCATGCTTTTGTAGCCTCTCTGATCTGGACAACATGTGAAATCACTTGCAGGGTAGGGAAGTGAAAGCACAAGGTTCAGAGGATGCTTTGAGCAGGAAGATTAATGATGTAGTGATCTGGGCTCTCATACAGGACCCCACTATGGTTTTGTTCGTGCAAAGTGGAGAAGACATGTGGGAGGGACAAGTGGCTGGGAATGACTAGGTTTTGGGAGTTGGTTTGAATGGCACTGAGCACCACAAACTGTGGGCTGCTCACTCTTATGCTCCCCTCATACAAAGTAACTACAGTCCTTCTTGGCTCTGGTTTTGAATCACAAATGTAAAATCTTTCCCGACAATCACAACAGATCTAACAGGCACTTTAAAACGAAGAAGCCTCTACCATTTCCCATACGTCTAGACATTTGAGTTTTTGCTGGCCCTTTATAGAAAGTGGCTATTTGGAACCAATATAACATGAGTTATTAAACTTAATGTTTTCTTTATACATTATTTTCTTACTTGTGGCAAACAAAACATTCTGATGGGAAAAGGTAAAAAGAAAAACATGAAAGATAATAGGCTGGGTATGGTAGCCCATTCCTGCCATCCTAGCTACTTGGGATATGGAGGTAGAAGGAAACTGAACTAGACAAAATCATGAGATCCTGACTGAAAAATAAACTAATGTGGGGTGACATTGATCAAGACATACTCATAATCTGACCTGTTGCATTGAAATCCCTTTGTACAATTACTTAAGGATAATATTAATAAAAAATGAAAACAGAATAAGGGCACAAGACACTGTAATCACGTGTCATGACTTAACTAAGAGAGCACCTCCTAACACATAAAAAGTCTAGAGTTCAAGCCCCAGTCACCCCTCCTTCAAGAAAAATTAAAAATAACTAAAAATAATGCTACTTTTTTGTTTAAAGTGTAGCAAACTAGAATAACGTCAATTACTGTTATCCATAGTCACAATATGTCTGGTCTAAGAACCTTCTCTCCACTCCTATGTCTGATTCGACACCCAGCACAGTGACAGAGTTATCCCACATTTAACACATGTTTGGGGTAGTGTTATTGCTTTCATTTAATTAAAGAAACGTTTTCAGTGTTAGGAGATTCAGGGTGCTGACACACAATAGGCAGAATCTGCAATGAAAGTCAGTTAATCAACCAGGAAGGCTGGGGAGGAATAAGCATGAATGCTTCTGCATGAGGCATGCTCATTCTCTATGAGGTCTTCCAGGCTCTTTCAAAAATGACTGAAGAGAAGTGTGACTTCATCTCAGGCAGGAATAAAGCCTGAGAAGATTATTTAATTGGCGAGACATAAGAGGATCCACAGTGACTCTGAAATGGTATCCAAGTCACACAAGCGTTTTTCAGGACAGAAGTGCTGTGCAGCAGCTTGATAAAGCCCAGTAATGCACTGAGCCAAGAAAGAGCAAAACATACATTTCCTTCTTGATTGTTGAGTTTGTCTGCAAATGCAGTGAAATTACCCAGGGACACTTTATATATTGTCGGAATAACTGGCCACGGTCTCATTTGATAAAGCCATTGGAATTTCAGCATGCTATTCATTGGAACTTTATTGCTTCTCTCTGAAAGAACGAGAAGTTGAATCTTTCCAATGTAGGATGTATTGTTTGCATTTTCCTATTTGAAGATCAAATGTTTCTTTTCAAGTAAGAATCCTGTATGTTTCAGTGAGCTCCAATGATGATTATCTTACTTTCTACTCTATGTAGAAGGTTCCATCTGAGAAGACATTATCTCATTACTTTAAAAAATATGATCCAGAGGTTGTTTAAGTGAAAACTACATTCACATTTTGTCCCTAGTGGACCTAGCTTTAATGATGTGCCAAAATGTTGCAAACACTAAAACATCCCGCTGATAAACCCATTCAATACACTTAATTTCACTTTAATGTAACCCACATCAAGAGAATAAATATTTTTTTCACTAACACTTAATTGATAGAATTTTCCTTAGTAGACTTTATGTCTCTCAAGCTGATTTCCTCCTGCCTGTTCTGACTCCAGGGTAACCTAAATAAAAGAATCCATTTACAGGCAACTTTCAAATGATAAGAAGCTATCTAGGAAGGCTCAGAGGTATTGGCTCAAAGAACTGTGATAAATACAGGAATAGATGGTTTAGTAGTCAAAGTAAAAGCCTAAAACAGCAAGGAAGGGCAAGACTTTAAGGCAAGTCTCCTGCCCCACGATTTGATGAACAGCTAGACTTCCTCTGAAATAGTTTCTTAACCATTTGTATCCTGTATACAACTTTGCTTATCTTTTGCAGCTTTATGGACTGTTTCTTATAATTAAATGAATGAAACTAAACTCAGCTAATATGAAGAAATCAATAAAATACGATAGTCACCAAAATATTTAAAAAGTCAAAATATAATGTTATTGGTGACTTTTTGCTGCAATAAATAAGGTTTTATGGAAATAATAAACATCAGGTTTGATATCTTGTAATTTTTAGTTAATGCTGTATGTAACAGATATTTGTATTTTTTTACAATAATTGTAATGCCCTATGAAATTCTGTTTTCAGTGGAAGGAAGAAAACAAATGTTAGAGCAAAATAAAAATTAAGATCAGAGAAGAAAACAAAATGATTAATGAGACTAAAAGGTCTTTTTTAGTGAAAAAATAAAAATGACAAATTTCTGGATAAATTATCAAGAAAACAACAGAAGGAGGAGAAAGAGTAAAGCCCAATAACTATGTACAAATGACCACATAAAATACTGCTAATTGAAATGATCTCCATGATACGGACACAGAGTGGTTTTTTTTTCCTCCTCTGGTTTATTCCCCATGGTTACTGTTTCTGATTTCAGTACCCTTTGTCCTGTATATAAATTTATCTGATTTTGGGAAGGGAGAAGAAATCATAGAAATGGTGGGACAAAGGGTGAACAATGCAACAGTTATACTCACTAGACTCTATGATGGAAATGAACTTTACAACTTGGGGTGGGGGGGAGGGCATGGAAGAGAGGAGGGAAAACAGGAGGAGGGAGGAGGTGTTACCTTACCTTACCTTAAAGGTAATCCCTCTGTCTATCACCTTTACAATTAAAAATTTTAAAAAAAATACAGACATTAAAAAATTAAAGAGAGAGAGAAAAACTGATGACAAAGAAATACAAAGAATTTCAAGAGATTCCTATAAACTACTTTACAGTACTTCACTGGACAACTTTTAGAAATCTGAACTGAACAATTATGGGTATGGAGACTGAATCAGCCTGTCAGGCTGGAAAATATAACATGTATCTTAGAAAAGAAGCCTGTTTTAGTTTTGGACTCACGCGTTCATCTCTAAGTTGGTATAAACTTGCATGAAGCAAGTTGGTGTTATGCTTGCTTTTGTCACACCTGACCTACAATTTCCTAAGCGGATTAGTTTGCTTTCTGAAAATTTAGTTGAGTAAGATGTAAATGGTAGCATCTGAATCTTTCATAAGCTATGTGCAGCTTGGAAATTTGGAATAATTTTTTTTATTTGGTCAGTCGTGGGGGTTGAACTCTGGGCCTTGGCACTGTCCCTCAGCTCTTCAGCTCAAGGCTAGCACTCTACCACTTGAGCCATAGCTCCACTTCCAGTTTTCTAGTGGTTTATTGGAGATAAGAGTCTCACAGACTTTCCTGCCTGGGCTGGCTTTGAACCTTGATCCTCAGATCTCAGCCTCCTGAGTAGCTAGGATTACAGGCGTGAGCCACCGGTGCCTGGCTGGAATAAATTTAAAACAAAACAAATGATGGTGACAGATGTGCTGACATGTGCAGAATAGAAGTCTCTCCATGATCAACCAAATAGACTGTTCAGCAAATGGAAATGCAGGAAAAATGAATGTGGAAAATAAAAAGAACTGTGCATCAAGACCAGATAAATAAATGTAAAATATGTATTTTAAGATAGTAAGCTGTCATCGTATAATTGCAGCACTTGCGAAGGTAGTAGGGTTGAGAGCCTCAGACCAACCTGGCCTACATAATTTTGTCTCCGAAACAAAATGGACAATGGCAAAACTAATCAGACATAAAATGATCTCAAACACAAAATCTCAACCTATTGTCAGTAGAAATGTTCTATGCAGAAAAAACAAAATACTGTGTGAGGGTGGGGAGTTGAGGGAACAGAAAAAGTATCTACAAATGAATGTATATAATAATTTCAAGAATGTCACCAACACTTCTTCAGACCAGCTTTTGTTCTGAAAACCCAAATTGAAGCAAATAATTCACTTTGGACACATTCGTGAAAAAAGAATGAAAGCCATATGAGAGACAAGTCAAATATGAAAGTGAAAATAAATACTTCAAAACAGTTAAGTTTTGGAGAATAAAAATTAAAAATAAATAATATATATAATATAACATATATTATGAAGGAAGACAAGTAAGCCTGAAAGGAACTAATAATGAATGAAAAAGAAAAAAGAGCTTTCAATATCTGCAAATCACCAGAGCTCATGTTTCAGTCAGTCATCTTGTTAATCTACTATGAATTCCATCATACTGACTGATTTTCTTTCTCCAGTTGTCTTTTTCCTATGCAACTACTCTTTTACTATCTCCTGGTATCCAGGGATAGCATGGTGAGTCTGGCATTTGGAAAGGCTAGTGATAGAAGGAAAACAGGAATGAGTTCATGAAGATCTTAAACCTATTGACTTTCCCACAGAAAATACAAATGTGTTTATTCTAGTGTCTTTAAAATGCCCCAAGCTGAAAACAGAAAATGAAATGTGCCACAAACTGTAGAATAAAATAATGAAAGATCTTGACCAACAACTCCCAATCATCACATTTAATTTTTGTTTAATTCTTTATTCGCATGTTTATTGTTTCAGGTAGATCTTTTACAATGAGTGACTAAAGGAAAAACCCAAAGCCAGCTTATGGGAACCAAAGGAATCTACCAGATGAGTTGGCCTTGGAGTGTGGATATTAATTTGAGTCATTAAATATGCATGTACCAGACATTGATTGGGTTAGGCACCCAGTTATGCAACAGTAAAAAAAAAAAAAAGCAAAAGCAGGGCTGGGAAGGTGGCTCAGTGGTAGAGCGCTTGCCTTGCATGCTCAAGGCCCTGGGTTTGATTCCTCAGCACCACATAAGCAAAAAGAAAAAAGCTGGAAGTGGCACTGTGGCTCAAGTGGTAGAGGGCTAGCCTTGAGCTGAAGAGCTGAGGGGCAGCGCCCAGGCCCAGAGTTCAGGCCCCACGACTGGACCCCCCCCCCAAAAAAAGCAAAAACAAACAAACAAAAACCCCATCAGAATGTATTTATCCAGAATATATTTCTAAGAAGATGGAAATCATTCTTTAGCATTTTCATTTTTTTTTAAATTTCCACGTTTATTCAGTGACTGGCAAAAAGGAGATTCTCAGCAAATTCTAATTAAATGATTTAAAGTTTGTTATTAAAAATCAACTGGGACAAGGGGCTTAGTATAAATTAGTTGTTTGCTGTTGTCATTCTTCAGAACTGTGTTTATTTACTCTATTGAGTTTTATATTAACTCAAATTAAAGGCTACTATACGTAAAAAGCATAGCTACTGTCAGTGGTCACTGCAAAATGGCTTCAGGTATCCAAGCTTTTCAGGCAAACGTTGGTTGCAGCAGGCAAATGCCAACCCAGTTTGTTGGAGCCTGCTTCTGATGCAGGTGCCCTGGTGGAAGCAATTGAACAAGCACTTTGGAAATTGAGCCTGAGAGGAACTTACTAAAATAGAGTCATGGAAATTAGAGCTGAGAAAGATCTGATTAGGCTATGTAATTCATCCCTTGAGGACTGGTATGAGATTGTCTTTTACAGCCTACTTTCCCATATATTTTCCTACTTGAAGTTTGAATGACTCAAACAAAAGGGCTCCTAATACTTCCACAGGGACAATATTATAAAAGACCTCATTATTAAGAAGTGTTGCCTGATCTATATCCTGGATTTTTCTTTGCTTAATTTCATCCCATTAACACCAATTACACCTCCTGGGAGGCAACGATAAACAATTTAAACTTCTCAGAAGTTGCACTCTTCAGAGTTTTCTCATTCCTTCCTGGCACAAAGTAGCTCAGCCCTGCACCACAGTTCCTATACTCTGTGTTCATGAGCCAATCGTCACCAGCTAATCACTTTTATTTCCTTTCTTTGAACATTCTCCAATTTGTAAGCATTTTGATTCTTGATGTGTATTCTTCAGTGCTTTGTGGCCATGCATATGAACCCTGGACATAAAATAATCCATTTCTTTTTTCTCCAGGTTGAACTGGTAAAACGAGCATGAATAAAAATCTTAGTATAAATGGCATGCGTAAAAAGCTAAACCGACAGAATCACATTCTGGTTAGGATTTTCATATTGCTGAATACAATTTTGTGCTAAAGAGATTATCTTAGGAGGTTTTGTCTGCTGTACTGTTATTGCACTGGTTGACTTAAAATCAGAATATACAATTTAGCAAAGCTGCATCTTTCATTCAGAGACAGATTTTGTTCTATAGACAAGGTGACATAAAACACTTGCCCTTCTGAAAGAGGATTAGAGACTTTTACATTTTAAAGCCCATTTTTGTACAAGAACTAACATGAAGCCAGTTTCCAATTTCATATACGAAAGATCTCCAGGGAGATAGCTGGTTTAATTAACTGAGAAATGACGAGTAGGACAGAATTTCACACTGATAAAGTGTGACTTACTGTAAAGACCTTAACCTCACCTGACCTCTTCAGTTGAAACTGTCTTAAAAAACATTGAAAAATTATGCTTGAACCATGGACATTATGAACCTAAAGGACAAGAAAGAGAGGGAAGAGTAATCCCAAAGTTGGATTTTCTTCTTCTTTTTAGTTGATGCAGTCTATGAGGCACTTGGACAATTTTCAGCTTATAAATAGGAATGCATTTCAAAAGTATAATTTTGTAAGTAAAATGAATTTCACAACTGGAATCCATTCATTTCATAAGCAGAGTATATTTCTATCTTAGGAAGATGCATTCTTAGCCATATAATCTTTGTTTAACCTACTTTAGTTGTAGAAATGTATGTGTCAGCTCTACTGACCTAACAGGGCTCTTCCCAAGTACTGCTAAGCAGTCACTAGGAGACAGACAATAACTGTGGGATTTTTGTCAGTTAAAAGTAGTTAGTTATTATGAACTCTCATATCCTCAAGCATACAGTCACGTGTATATACACCAGCACATGTATATACACACTATTCATATGTATCTCTCTATATATAATTTAATCAGAAAGTTTGATTATATTTAGAATGGAGAAAATAACAAGAAGGGCTTCCAAGTAAGAATAAGGAGAAAATAAAAAAAAGAAAATAAAAGAAAGTATACTAGGAAGAATAGAAGCCAATAGCTACTTTTTATTTAATGGCTATACTATATTTACAGAATTCAGAATACTTGAATTTAATTAGCATGCCTTCCAAGGACCAACAACACAGATTTCTCTTCTATTTGATGCCCTTTTGTAATTAGGGGTATGAAGAAATGAGAAGGTGTGTCCTGTTATGGACTTTGACCTACTTTGCCTCTTATTGTTCAAGAAATATGAACTAAAAAGAACAAACTCTAGTGTAACACAAAGTTAAGCTCCCATGGAACGGTCACATTTTCTCTTATGTGAAAAGTTCAACATCCATGTCCACGGGAAGCTAGCTTGACATGGGTTTATTTCATAATCCATCTCCTTTACATATAAATATTTGGGCATAGGCCTATTATACCTCAGCCAGGGCAGGCTCAGTTCAAGGTGGATGTCAGCACACTTGTCGAGCTGCCTGGTGGTGATGTATGCATCCCATTAAGGAATTTAGTCTCCCATGCTCATTCTGTTTCCCAAGAGACATTTCTAACTCATCCCTATTAATCCAGAAAAAACATTCCTCCAGGCCTGCAGGCCAGTTCCTACTCTTCTCTGCTTGACTAGACTTTAGACAGGGCAAATTGTTCCTGACTCCTGTAGGCTCTCTCAATTTCCCTTTTCTTATAATGTTTTCTTTTTTAAAATTTCTTTTTTATATTTTTTATTGTAAAATTACTGTACAGAGGTTACATCTGTAGGGTAATGAGTACATTTCCTATTGAGCATTGTTACAGCCTCCTTTGTTTTTCCCCTACCAACCCTTCCATCCCCACCTCCTCAACTCCTCCCCATCCCAAGTTGTAAAGTTCATTTTCAACATAGTGTCTTGTACAGCTCATTGTTACAGTGGGTCAACCTGTATCCTTATTTAAGCATTTAGCTATTTCTCTTCCCCTTCCCAAATTAGAAAAATATATATACAAGATGCAGGGCACTAGAATCAAATACAGTGAAAACAGGGGTTATATCGTGGGGGAAAACATGGTTTCCCTTATTTGCAATAACTAGTCTATGTCTAGGACAAGCAGAAAAGGTAAAAAGCTATGTACATATGACCAAATAAGATGATGTTAAGCGAAATGAACCCCAAGATAGGGACACAAGTGGTTTTTTCTTTCTTACTATTGTTTTTAGCGTATTTATAATGTACTATGTGATTTTTTATTTCTTTTTTATATCCTTCCCCCATTATAATGTTTTCTTTAGAAGACTTTTGTGCGTTAATTCTACTCCTTAAGAATGTAAACTTTTTTAAAAAACCTTTTTTAGTTTTAAAGCTTCTTGCAAACTTTGCAACCCAAGAATGTCTCACTTAAGGAAGGACTTGGATATTACTCTTTGAAATATTAATCATCAGGAATGGTTTCCCCTTTTACTTTCTGCCCTGGAAGGTAGCAGTCTAATTTCTATGGGTGCTTGTGCAATTACTTGTAGTCTTATAAACTTATCAAGCTAAATTAAGAACATATGAACACATGGACAAATCAAAGCAATATTAGAGTTGGGTGCCATTAGCTTATGTCTGTAATACTAGCTAGTTGAGAGGCAATTGGGAAAATTGAGGGTAGAGGCCCACCTAGACATAAAGAGAAGACCCCATTACAATACGTAGCTGGGTATGATGGTATGTGCTTATCATCCTAGCTGAATGGGAGGTGTGAAGAGATGAATCACTCTCCAATCCAGCTAGGCATACTGATGGGATCCCTATTATAAAAGTAATATATGTCAAAAGCACTGAAAGTATGGCATTCACTTTAGTTTAAAGCTCAGCACCATACACACACACACACACACACACACACACAGAATACCAGGTCTATTGGCTCATCTATTTCACCTTACCAGTAAGTGATGTAACTTACATATAAATAAAGAAGTAGATATTAGCTTCTGTTCTTCTAAGTATATCATTTTATATTTTCTTTGTTTTTTTTCTCTCCTCATTTTTACTTTGGAGCCCTATTTGTTATTTTCTCTATTCTGAATATAAATAAACTTTCTTCAACTTTTTCAAAAATAAATTTGTTATTGTGAAAATACTGTACAGAGGGTTTACAATCACGAGCAAGGTAATGAGTACATTTTTTTTTTTCGGTTGGTCATGGGGCTTGAATTCTGGGCCTGGGCGCTGTCCCTGCGATTTTCAGCTCAAGGCTAGCGCTCTACCGCTTGAGCCACAGCGCCACTTCCGGTTTTCTAGTGGTTTATTGAAGATAAGAGTCTCACGGACTTTCCTGCTCCAGCTGGCTTTGAACTGTGATCCTCAGATTTCAGCCTCCTGAGTAGCTAGGATTACAGGCGTGAGCCACCGGTGCCTGGCTAATGAGTACATTTCTTATCAAGCATTGTAGCCTCCTCCTTTGTTTCCCCTTCCCATCCCTTCCCATCCTCCCCCTCACCCCCCCCCCCATACCAAAGTTGTAAAGTTCGGTTTTGGACATAACAACTTGTACATCTCATTGTTGCAATGGGTCCACCTGTATCCCTATTTAAATGATTTGATTTTCCCCTTCCCCTCCATAAATTATACCGACATCAAATACAGTGAAAGCAGGGGTTATACTGTGGGGGAGGGACATACAAAGCAACAAAGAAATCATCTTATAAATGTGTTAGAAACAATCACATGAAAGAAAAAAAACATTTGAATACATATCTTAGGGTTCATTTCCCTAACATAACCTTATCTGACCTTTTCTGCTTGACTCAGACATATACTAGATATTGCAAATAAGGGAAACCATGGTATCTATGTTTCTTTGGGCCTGGCTTACTTCACTTAATATAATTTTTTCCAAGCCTTTCCATTTCCTAACAAATGGGGCAATGTCATTCTTCCTGATGGAGGCACAGAATTCCATTGTGTATATATACCATATTTTCTTGATCCATTCATGTAAAGTTCGTTTTTTGACATAGTGTCTTGTACATCTCATTTTTGCAATGGGTCAACCTATATCACTATTTAAACTATTTGTTTTTTCCCTTCCACTCCCCAAATTATATGAACATCAAATACAGTGAAAACAGGGGTTATACTATTGGGGAGGGATATACAAAGCAACAAATAAATCAGGTGGTACTTATAAATATATTAGAAACAATAGCCAGAAAGAAAAAAAAACAAAACACTTGTGTCCTTGTCTTATTCATTTCACCTAACATCATCTTGTCTGAACTCTTCTGCTAGTCTCAGATATATACTAGTTATTGCAAATAAGGGAAACCATGGGACCTATGTTTCTTTTGGCCTGGCTTACTTCATTTAATATAATTTTTTTCTAAGTCTTTTCATTTCCTAACAAATGAGGCAATGTCATTCTTTCTGATGAAGGCGTAGAATTCCATTGTGTATATATACCACATTCTTTTGATCCATTCGTCTACTGAGGGGCATCTGGGTTGGTTCCACATTTTTGCTACGGTAAATAATGCTGCAATAAACATTGTTGTGCTGGTAGCTTTAGTAGGAGAAACCCTAGGTCTCCTTGGCACAGGCCAAAATTTTCTTTATAGAGACCCAGAAACACAACAAATGAAAGAAAGATAGGACAAATGGGATTGCATGAAGTTGCACAGTTTCTGCAAGGCAAAGGACATAGCTATCAAGATCAATAGAAAGCCCACGGATTAGGAGATCTTCACTAGTCATACAACGGACAAGGGTCTCATATCTAAAATATACCTGGCACTCAACAAATTAAATCCCCCCACAACAAATCCTCAAAGAAACAACTGCCCAATAAATAAGTGGGCTAAAGACTTAGAGAAACTTCTCTGAAGAGGAAAGAAGAATGGCCAATAGACACATGAAGAAATGCTCAACCTTTCTAGTCATAAAAGAAATGCAAATCAAAACAACATTGAGATACCACCTCACCCCAGTTAGAATGGCTATAATCAAGAACACTAATAACAACAGATGCTGGAGGGGATGTGGACAGAAAGGAACCCTACTGCATTGTTGGGAGCATAAACTTGTTCAACCATTTTGGAAAGTAGTATAGAAATTCCTTAAAAGATTCTACATAGAGCTCCCCTATGACCCAGCAATCCCACTTTTGGACATTTACTGGAATGATCACAATCAACTTTCCATAACCCCTGCTTTCACTGTATTTGATGTCGGTATAATTTGTGGAGGGGAAGGAAAAAAAACAAATCGTTTAAATAGGGATACAGGTGGACCCATTGCAACAATGATATGTACAAGGCGTTATGTCGAAAAACGAACTTTACAACTTTGACAGAGGGTGGTGGTGGTGGTGGTTGTGGTGGTTTGGGGGTTGGGGGGGAGATGGGAAGGGATAGGAAGGGGAAACAAAGGAGGAGGCAACAATGCTTGATAAGAAATGTACTCCTCTTGCCCGTGTAATTGTAACCCCTCTGTATGGTATTTTCACAATAAAAAAGTGGGTGCACCAACACTGAGGTAAGGTAAATACAGACGTTTGGTATACACATCATGGATGCACAAGCAATGAAAGACTCTGAAGGTGGGTTTTAACTTAGCAACCTCCTCCTGTCCACCCTGATATAGTACATGGAACTTACTCTGTATTATGATACTCCTCTAATGTAAAATTTAGGTGATGGTTCATTATCTACTGCAGTTTGCTCTTTGTGTCAGTATTAGCTTTCTGCTTTTGCCTTTAGCAAGACCCTATTGGTCCAGCAGCCATTCTATAACCTATATAGCACTGAATGAATGCATGTCCTGAGAGTTAATATTAGTAAGTTTGATAAGAATAAGGAACCTGTGTAGCCAATAATTCATGGCTATCAAGTAAAATAAGTAATGCTGAGTGAATTAATGCTGGTTACCAACTTCTTTTTAGTCCAGCCTGGACTTGAACTGCAATCCCCCACTTTCCACTTCTCAAGTAGCTAGGATTACAGACCTGAGCCACCATGACTGGTTAATAATCCCATTTATCTCTCCAGGCTAAGGTAAGTTTTTATAGTTGCAGGCCTAGTAACTGGTAATCAGTATAATTTCAAATCAGAATAGTTCTCAAGCTGGTTTGAAAATCTTTAGAGGTATCATATACAATTCTAGTTGTTGAGAAAATTGTCTCACCTTAGTATTTTTTATCTTTTATCTTATATACTTAATTTTGCAATTAAGCATATAAGGTAAAAGATAAAAAGTTGGCTTCTAGAATTCAAGATTCAGCACATAAGGTAAAATTACGCAATAAGGTAAAAGATAAAAATTGGCTTCTAGAATTCAAGATTCAGATTCTGCCCAATTCAAATATTCATTAAATTATGATTCTCATACATTCACAGAACACAAGAATGATTGGAATTGGAAGGCATCTAGTTTCTGGCTAGCTCTCCTTATTTCGTCCAGCAATTAAAGGCCGTGAAAAGTAGTGTCCCAATGGTTAAACAAAAAGAATAGAAATTAGTATCAGAACTGAAGGAAGCAACAGATGATTCCAAGGAAAAAGTTAATAAAAAATTTCGTAGAAGTTCATTAAGTCAAAAAGGAAAACACCTAGCTGATAGTGGCTTATGCCTGTAATCCTAGCTACTAGGAGGCTGAGATCTAAGGATATTGGTTTGAAGATAGCAGGAGCAGGAAAATCCATGAGACTCCTATCTCTGATAAATTACTCAGAGTAAAATGGAAGTAGTCCTGTGGTTCAAGTAGCATAGTGCTAGTCTTGAGTCCAAAGAGACCCAGGGTCAGTGCCCAAACTTTGTTTCAAGCCCCAGGGTCTAGTGCATGTGCGCACATGAACGCGTGCGTGTGCCCGTGCACACACACATAGTACAGAAGTTCCGAAATAAAGGTAAAAGACTACATGTCTAGATGATCTCTGAACAGCAGGAAACAGGAGGAAGGCTCTCTCTCTCTATGCTTAACTCTCACATGTTTGTAACTTTCTCTATATCTGTTTATTGTGTACTCTTTTGTTTGTTGCTGAAAAGATTCTTATTACACTGTAAAGGGTCTCTGTGGTCAGCTTCATACAAAACTCTGGAGATTGCATGCTATTTTCTGTATTAGAGCCCTTTTGAGCCGAGAAGGTAAGAGGAGCGGCCAAAGGCAAATGCAGCTGCAGCCTTGGACTTGTGCTAAAGGAATGAGGAAAGCACATAAGAATCTCTAGGTCTGAGGAGAGTGATTGTTGGTATTAAAGCAGAATGCTTTCTTTTCCTTTGTGCCTCATTTGTTCAGTCGTTCTTTTCTGTAAATACTTCCAGAGCATTTCCAAATGTTAAGTGCTGGCTATCTGCTTAGAAAACTCCCAGTCTCATGGAGGTAAGCAAGTGGCTATAGTGTGGAAAATGCTGAGATAAGTTTCTATACAGTAGTGGTCAGAAGTGCTTGTCAGTGAGCTGTGCGTAATTGGGCCATAAGGAGTACCTGTCTTAAGTTAAATGGTAAGAAACTATTCCAGAGTAATGTATGTTTGCTCAACCAAGTTATAAAAAAAGAAAAACTGGGCCTTATTTTTGTTTTTACTTCACTGTATGTGTAAATGATTTTTTTGATACGTACAAAAGCTTCCATTGTGATAGATTGAGAAAGAAACCATCAGCAGCTAATTTGTGAATTATTGGTTTATAGTTGAACTAAGTCCTAAAACTAGACTGGATAAAAATAGAAGGAAGGAAAGAAAGTCAGAATTTCCTGTTTGTTTTCATGCATGATGCATGATGCAAAACAAAATAAGATTTCTTTCTTTTTCCTTTTCTTATCTTTCTTTCTTCTTTTTTTTTGAGGAAGCATTGCTCTGCCTATCTAAATGAGCCTTCTTTTTCTCACATTTTTCCTGTGGCCCACATTCTTTGGAAAAGCTTTCACACAGCAGATATACAGGCAACTATTTATCCCATCAGTGAAAAAAAAATTAAGTACTTTCTAAATATGAAGCAAGAACCCCCAAACTTTCTGAGAACTTGCGTTAATTTTCCTGATCCATTTGTGGTTTTGGCTTCTATATAATGTCTCTGCTTCAAACTAAGCTGTTTTCTGATAAGGCACAGCTATTTGGAACAGTCAGGTTTTCACATCGGTTAGGTTAATTGACAGAAGGATTAACATGCTTCTTAATTATATCCGCAAATCATTACTAGTAGAATTCTATAAATCATGGACAAACCAGTGTTTTGTGATTAACTGGTTTTGAAGAAGCTCCATGAGAATGTAATACACCTCGGAAGGGATCCTAAGAAGGAACAAGAACAAGTCAAGAAAATATCACAGAGTGAGAAAAGGCCTGAGGTTGGTCGAGAACAAGAAATGACTACCTCCATAGTTTCTGTGAACTTGGGTGCATTTGTCCTGCACATCTCACAGAGATATAATTAAAGAAATATTGAATATTACCTTTGGAATAATTTGAAATTTTAATATTATATGAATATAAGATACTATTTATAGAAATAGCCTTGAAATGTCAAATAAACACTGAACTGTAATAACTTCTGTCACTACTAATGCATGAGACTTTGCTTTCTTTCTTTTTTCTTCCTATTTTTGTTCTATCATGAATGAGACTTGAACTCAGCCGGGGCTATGTTATTGATCTCATTTTGCTATGGCTAATGTTCTAAAACTTTGAGCCATAGTGCCACTTCTGGTTTACTGGTGGTTCATTGGAGAAAAGAGTCTCATGGACTTTCCTGCGGGGGCTGGCTTTGAACAGCAACCCTCAGATCTCAGCCTCCTGAGTAGTTAGGATTTCATGTGTTAGTCTCTGGTGCTCTGCTTAGATTTCATTTTCTTTTGATATAAGACTGGTAGTAGTATGTTATGGATTCATATGATCCCAGAAGATAATATCTGTTTCTTATTTCTTGTATAGAAGAGCTGAGACTCAATGACATTAATAGACTTCCCAAAGGTCACTTAGCTTTTGAATGGTAGAATCAAGTCTGGAAGAGTTTGTATTTCTTAAAAATATTCTTTGTGTACTTGTAAAAGTAATAAATGTTTACTGTAGAAAATAAGACAAAATAAAGATTAAAAAATTAAATTAAAATCATGCCTAATCTCACAATTCAGAGATAAGCATTCTTGACAATTTCTTTCTACATATAGGTACAGATACAATCTTTACAACTAAAATGGGATCTTATTTCAGAAACAGTTTGATATGGTGTCTTTCATTCAACAGTAATATATCACAAATTTTCCTTGTTGTTAGAAACTGCTCTAATTACTTAACATACATCTTAATTATAGCTGCAAAGTCATTACTGGTAGAATCATGGAAAATCAATGGAATTTTAATGCATCTATTATGATAATATCATTTGCAGGGAAATGGATAGACCTAGACAAATTATGTTGCTATCAGTAAGGCTCAGAGACAAGTGGCACATGTTTTCTCTCATATGGGGAAGCTAGTTCTAAAATACAAACATGGATACTAACATAAAATGTTATGAATATACATACAAACTGACTAAAGGATGCTATGCTTAGGGGATAAATAACTCCCCTGAACAATAATGAACTTAGAGAAATGCTATCTTTAAATAGTTATACAATGGAGTTTATAAATACAATGCATCTTAATCAATGTCACCCCTTTCCCAATTCTTCCCCATCGCTACTAACCCCAGCCATAAATTCTCTTATTTTTTGGTGGGGTATGTATTGAACTTTGTGACTACATTCTCCCCCACCACTTCCTTTCTTCATTCTTATGCCTGTAATCCTAGCTACTCAGGAGACTGAGATCTGAGGATTATGAGTCAAAGCCATCCCAGGTTGGAAAGTCTGTGAATCTTTGATTTCCAATTAACTATCAAAATGCTGTAAGTGAAGCTGTGCTCAGTGGTAGAGTACTAGCCTTGATCAAAAACACTCAGGGACAGTGTCCATGCCCTGCATGCCCTGAATTCAGGTCTCAGGACTGGTACACACACACACACACACACACACACACACACACACACACACTTTAAAACCACACATAAAAAGAAAAATAAACTAACTGAAAGGTTATCTATAAATATACAATTCAAAATATAGGAAGTTTTCAGAAAAATGTGATACCTACAAAATTTCCATTAGTGAGAAATATCCCATATATTAAATATAGCCTTACATAGAATATCAATCTCATAAATTTTTCATTTTTGATACTAAAATCCAAGCTTTAAAATCCCACTATTTGTGGCACAATTCAAGTGTCTATAACTGATTATCCATTTCATATTGTATTTTCAACCTTATAAAAATACAAAAGTTTTCTGTAAAGCCAACTTTAATTTTAAAGATATGATCATTCACAATAAAAAAAGATGTGATCATTTTTGGCATTATTTTCTCATTGGGATGATGTTGATTAAATTCCTGTCTTTGGGAAACAGCCCTATTGTTTGCAGTAATTGAACATTTTTACAGTACTCTGCATTAGACTAATTGATCTTTTTAATAGTTCTATGGTGTCTGAGGAAAAATGAATTAGGAAAAAAAATCAGAAGAGAATCTAAAGATCTCTCATCAATTTCAAAGTGGCTGGTATTCAAACCAGGCCATTTCATGGGATAATGGGATATTTATTAAGTGAGACAATTTCTTTTACTGGAAAATGGAGTTATCATGTAGCCAATGAGGACATCCTGCCTGTCTGAATGTTGCCATCTTAAGGATGATTCTAGGAAAATATTTTAGTCTACGCTTCTAAGTGAACAACTTCTATCTCTTCAGTGCTTGTAGAAAAGTGGTGATAAAATGATGCTTGGGAAAATGTTGCTGCTAAAATCTGTGAATTCCACAATCATGACCTTTGATGCCTTATCAGAGTGGTTTTGTGTCATCAATTAATGGATTGATGTTCATATGACTTCACATGCATACAAAAGAGTAGATGTGATGCTGCCTGCTTTCACAATGCTCGAGAATGAAAATTTTAAGCTTTCTGGAAATGTCTGATGGTCTCTATTACAAAAATAGAAGAAAAATTTTTCCTCATGCCAATATATGAGATAAAGTAGAATAAAAAGAACAGATGCAGATCTACTCATTTTTATCACTACAAGAGTAAAAGAGATTTGGGAAGTCACAAATTCAATACAAGTCATTTGATTAAATATGAATAGCATATTCCTTCAGTGCAAGTAACTATGAAAGGCATATATATATATGTGTGCGTTTATATATGCATATATAGGAGTCACATATTATTACATATATACTATATATACAAATATATGTATGTGTAAACACACACACTCACACACACATACACACACACACACATATATAAAATGATAAGTGACTGAGATGGTTATTTTGAAACAGACACTCCTCCACCCCAACTAAATAAAAGTCCACAGAGTAAGAATTTGCCTATTTTTCCAGGTGATAAATACATAATCTTTATGTACACTGTGGAACCAATAATATTATTTTGGATCATCTTTGTAGTAGAAATGGATGTATCAGTCTACTCTTGCTTATGTTATGAACTGTTAACTGAAGTAACATTCTTGGTTTCTACACTCAGCCCTCCAAAATCAGAACACCAAAAAGGAAGTAAAATAACTTTATTATAGCTTGCTATGTTATGTAATTTTTTTCTAGTGCTTAGAACAAGCTGATCAGAATTAGTTTTTCTGGAAAATTTGTTTTTTTTATGAATGAACAAGTGAGTCATTATTAACACATTTTAAAGTTAATAAATTATAATTTATTCTAGCAAAACTCTTCTGGCTTTGGTCTAGGCCAATAGTTTAGTGAATTTCTTGATCCTGATGTCTTATGACAAACTTAAATATCTGAGAAACTATAAATTTAAATAGAAAAAGGTGCACTGTAAGGACAGACAATATCCTCATCTTTGAAAAAAGAGTGCACTGAAATTACAAAATTCATAGAGTAAAAAAAGAAGGGTTAGAAATAGCCATCTGAACTTTTACCCAGGTAGTGGCTGCAGTGATAGAATCTAAGGTGTCTGTGATTTTACCTATGTAGTGTTCCTAATTCTTAAATTATACATCATCCATATCTGAAAGCCATCTAGGGCTTGCTATTTTCTAGCTTTTGTTTGTACATTGGCTATTACATCTCACAAAGCAGGTACTATCTGCTTTTACTGACCAGGACATTGATTTATAGAGCCATTAGGTAACTCAACAAATTATGGGAAGAACTCTGGTTGTCCCTAGTGATCTGTCACCCAAACCTTCACTTTCAACCAGTTATGCCTCTGTCTATGATGTCATTTCATCCATTTATTGATTGCCTATAATGTAGACACATGCTGAGCGTAAAGCAGTGAAGGAGAGTGAAAAGATGATTGTCCTTCTGTCTGTCAAGCCAACACTTATGAGTACTAAATGAATTCATTATAATTAAAATTATAATGTTTGTTCACAATACATTACACAATTTCCATCATGTTCTTATGAAGGAGGAATAGGTCTATGTTTTGAAAATCTGATTATATTCTAGGAAGCCTAATTTAAGAGTACACACAGGCTGAAGGCTGAGATGCTGTCTTGGGTGAGGCCTTTATGATGGGAAGTAAATCGGTATGCATCTGAGCTCTGCCAGGGGTTAATTCTTGAGGACACAGTATGTTTACAACATATGTAAAGCCAAGGCAAATTACCTAAATGAGTTGAAGTTCTTCTAAGAAACAGAAGCTTTATCATGAGGATTGGCTTGATCTTGTATGGAGTCTGACAAGTTCCATTCTCTGCTATTTGTAAAATGGAGGACCAAGAAAGCCAGTGATGTTATTCACTCAGAGCCTGAAGGAATAGAATCCGGGGTGAAAGGCAGTAGGGCCTGTTGGATCAAATCCTAGAGCTTGAAGGTCTGAGAACTAAAAGCTCTACTTTCTGAAAAAAGGATAAAATAATTGTCCTGGCTAAAAAATAGAGAGGGAATGCACCCTCTTTTCTCCTTTTTGGTTTTGTTGGACTCTTCAACATCTTGGCCCAATGCCAGTCCTCAACAACAAGGGCCACTCTTTATTACTTAATTAGTTTCAACAGACAGACCCAGAAACAGTGCTTTTGCTAGCTACCTCTGCAGCTCTTAACCCAATGAAATTAAATTGGCACCTAAAACTAACCAACTCATTACCAGATTGGCAAAATCAGAGTGGAAATACATGTGATCCAGATCCTAGCTGAATTTTATGGGGTAGTTATGACTTGGGATACAAGAAATTAGGAGCTGACAAGGACAAGATGTCAGCCTTAACACTGACCCCATTAGAACATGAACATTTCATCTTTTTATTGTTGCTGCTGCATTGGATAGGAGAATGGATCTAAGTCTCTGCTCTTCACTGATAAAGTTAAGCCAGTTCTGTTTCCTGACTAAATGACTCAAGTTGTTTTATTGCAAAAGGTTTCTGTTCATGAAGGCATCTAAGGAGGCCTCAAACTGGCTTACATGTGAAAACACATGTGAATTAGGAAAATTAAAAAGTACAGAATTGCACATAAGCAACAGGATGTGATGAATTAGTAAAATCAATTATGGGACTTTTTGCCCTCATAAATTTCAAAAGGAGGTACAATACCAATCATCATCGCAATAAATAATAATAGCTGCATTCAGGTCTTTTGCCAGTAGTTCAACTGATGTTCATCTCATTTTCTTTCTTTTTTTTTGTGAAAATACCATACAGAGGGGTTACAATTACATAAGCAAGGTAATGAGTACATTTCTTATCAAGCATTGTTGCCTCCTCCTTTGTTTCCCCTTACCATCCCCTCCTATCTCTCCCCCCTCCAACTGTCCCCCTCCCCCCTATACTCTATCTTTTCTATGTCAGAGAGAGCAAAAGGCAGCACCCTTTCCAAGGCCCTGGGACCTTTCAAAATCCTTTTCTAACTAGATGAAATCTCAGGATTCCAATTCTAAAAGACTATATAATGGAGGAAGGAAAGTCTGAAGACTATGTAATGGAAGAAGGTACAGGCATCCCACTTGGGGATTGAGGTTACATAGTCTTCCCAGGGCCATCTGTCTTCCTGGGACTTACCTCTGGTTATTCCACCTCCACACAGGAAAAGTGATGAAGGAGAAAAGGCAAAAGGTGTTTCCTAACATATTTGCACTGCCATTCCCACTTACTTGTACTTGTATCTCTGATCAGACTTAACCCAAAAGAGACTGAGAATGTTACTTATTTAAAAATTCATCTGTTGTACCCTGAACCAAATTTGGGTTCAATAGACAGAAAATTGGATAAGGCTTAGACACTTAACCCCATGTACTTAAGGATATAAGGACTCCACAAAAATTATCAAGTTTACTTTCACTGAGTTCCAACTAAAAACAATAGTAAAGAACTGACATTATGTGTTCTTTGCCTGAGCTTCAGAATTTATGTTTTAAAGTAGGGATATAGAATGCTTTTAAATGATTTAACAAATAATATGGGTATGTTGAGTTTCTCAAACCCCATTCAAGAATAGATTTAAAAAATCAGTGTTTTAATTCTGAACGATCTCTAAAACTATCTGGTGATTTTCTACCAGGAGGATATTTCCAGTTCGAGGTATCTCTGTTTTAAAAATGGCATTATGTAATGAGCATTAGCAGAAGGAATAAGAAATTTCCTCTCAGAGCTACTTCAGAGTGAGAGAACTAGGTAGAATATAAACTAATGGAAGTGTGTGAGAAAGAGAATCATCCTGCTGTGTGCGGGCACATCTAGTTCTCTGGCAGAGTATTCCAGAAATCACCTAGGTATTTTCCAGTTGTGTTCTACCTGGTGGAATATTTTCTGAGGCTGGTGTTATTAGATCCAGTTTGACATTAAGGCAGAGTTTGAAGGATTGGTATTAGCCCTTAAGTGTTGGGTAGAATTCAGCAGTAAAGCCATTAAGTTCTAGGATGCTCTTTGGGGGAAACTGACTTATTACTGATTCAGTTTCATTACTTATTATTGGCCTGTTCAGATGTTTTTATATTTTCATGATTCAGTCTTGACGCATATATGTGTCCAGAAGTTTATCTGCTTTCATTATATACGTATGGAAATCTCCTATAACCTTTTGCAATTTGTGGTATTTGTTGTAATGTTTTCTTTCTCATTAATGTTTATATTTGAATGTTTCTCATTCATTTTCCTAGCTTCTCAAAGGATTTGTTCTGCTCATCTGTTTAAAAATGAATTCTTACTTTTATTAATCCTTTCAATTGTTTTTTACTCTCCTTACCATTTATGTCTTCTTCTTTCCTTTTACTAACTGTGCAGAGCGTTGTTTTGTAGGTCTTTGGGATGTGAAAGTAAGTTGTTTGAGATGTTTCTCCTTTCTAATGTAGTGTTCTACATTTGACCCAGAAGCGTTTTGCTGAAATAATAGTTTCGATACATTTTAATTTCTTTTTTGAGGTTTGTAGTTCAGGAATCTAATTTCCTGGTGTTTATAGATCTTCATGTTTTTTTGAAATCAATTGATTAATCATATTTCTGATTTCTAGTTTCATGACACTGTAGTTGAAAACACAGTTTATATCATTTTAATCTTAAATTTGTTACAACTTGTTTTTTTTTCGGGGGGGGGTTGGTCCTGTCGTGGGGCCTGAACTCTGGGCCTGGGGGCTGTCCCTCAGCTCTTCAGCTCAAGGCTAGCGCTCTGCCACTTGAGCCACAGTGCCACTTCCAACTTTTTTTTCCTTTTTGCTTACGTGGTGCTGAGGAATAGAACCCAAGGCCTCAGGCATGCAAGACAAGCGCTCTACCACTGAGCCACCTTCCCAGCCCTACAACTTGTTTTTTAACCTAAGATTTTGCCCACAGAATTGTCCTGTGAACTTTACAGGAATGTATATTCTAATGATACTGAATTGAATGCTTGATGTATATCTTTTGGTTCCATTTAATCTAAATTATGAAGTCCAGTGTTTTCTTATACTTTTCTGAGTGATCTATCCATTGATGAAAATGGCTTATTGAAATTTCCTACTTTGGGCTGGCAAGGTGGCTCAGTGGTAGAGCACTTGCCTTGCATGCATGAGGCCCTGGGTTAGGTTCCTCACCACCACATAAGCAAAAATAAAAAAGCCAGAAGTGGTACTGTGGCTCAAATGGTAGAGTGCTAGCCTTGAGCTGAAGAGCCGAGAGACAGTGCCCAGGCCCAGAGTTCAGGCCCCATGACCGGACCCTCCCCCCAAAAAAAGAAAAAGAAATTTCCTACTCTTACTGTACTGCAGTATATCTTCCCTTCAGATCCATTAGTATTTGCTTCATGTATTTAGTTAGGTGTTCTAATGTGTTCATGCATGTGTGTGTGTTATAACTTCTTGATTATTATTTAATAGTCTTTTCCTTATTTTAAAGGTTTTTACTTAAAGTCTGTTTTGTTTGATTTAAGTATACTGTGCTTTTCATTTGCCTGGACTGTCTTTATTTATACCCTCACTTTAAGTTTACATGTGTGAGTAAAGGTAATATCAATGTCCTATAGACAGCAAATACAGCTGCTTTTGTCTTTGTTTTCAATATTCAATTGCTTTCATCTTTATTCTCTTTAGAGAATATAATCCATTTTGGGTCAACATATTCTTTCTCTTTTAAATATAATTTTTATTGTTATTGTAAATGTGATGTACAGCAGGGTTACAATTACATAAGTCAGGTAAGGAGTACATATGTCTTTTGAACAATGTCACCTTTTCCCTCTTTTCTCTCAGATTTTTCCCTCCAATCCCCCTCCCCCACAAGTTGTATAGTTCGTTTATAACTTAGCTGCATTGTTCACACTTTGTCCCACCATTTCTGTACTCCTCCTTTTCGTTCTCTCTTACTTTATGGATTTGTTATTATATTTTTCTGAAATAGCGTACTTTAATTTTATAACTTATTTTTCAATGGGTGCTACTGTTTTTGCCTCATACTTACCATGAAACTGATGTAAAAGGCTGTTTCAAGCTGATAATAGCATAGTACTGATTTCACAAAAAAATTCTACTGCACCTTTATAACTCTTCTCAAATTTGTGTTTGGTTTTGAGTGTCATAATGTATACTAATTTGCATTGTATATCCCTTAACATATTATTAAAACTATTGAGATATTCATATTTTAATATTTTCTTTTAACTTTAGGCCAAAGATATATGATTTTTACATGTAACCAGTACAGAATGAAAACTTTCTGTATTTTTTCTGTACTCTTCATATGTTCATATTGCTAAAGATAATAAGCCAACTTTATTTGCAGATGATTGCATGTGGCTTTGAATGAGCTTGATCAAACATTAACTGAAAATCTAAATAAACTCAATTTTAAGTTAACATGTGCATTACAGAACTCAGTTGATGCTCTGAAGCTCACAGTCCTGCATTATTGTCTATTGTGTTTTTAATCATCTCTCATGATCTGCTAAGCATTCTTTTGCCTTTAGTTCTGTAAAACTGTGACTCCCATAAAGCAAATGAGATGCCCCAAAAGTAGGATAAAATGTAATAGTAATAAAATGTAATAGTAATCCCCCCATCCTAAAAAGGGCACATAATGCACTTAATTTAAGGGATAGAGGCTAAAGGTTTTACATTCATTGACAAGCAGCAGCATGCCTTTAGCACATATTGGCCATCTTGTGGGAAAAATGAGTGATGCATGTGCACTACAGAATCCTGCACATCCTGGCCCTGAGGGTTTCCTCCACAGCAGGCTTCTGGGACCACAGAGCTGCAGGTACCAAAGAGTTCCCTGTAGCATTCAGTCCTTTAAGCTTGAAGACTTCCCTTTGCCATTTTTATGAGTAGGTCTGTGGGTAATTAACTCCATTTTTGCCTGTGAAACTCCTTATCTGTTCTTTATTTCTGAAGGTCACCTTTGCCAGAGAAAGTGTTCTTGGTCATCAGGTTCATTTGTTTCCCCTTCAGGACTTTAATAGGTCATCCTTCTACTTCCTGGCTTATAAACAAGCCAAGTTTAATCTCGGTGATAATCCCTTATGTGTGATTTGCTTCTGTTCCCTTGATGCTTTTCATAATCCCATCTTTGATGTTTAATTTTGACCATTCCTTTCTCTTGGCCTGTGCAGTCTCATTAGGATCAAAGGATCATGAAACTTTTCTTTTGGTACGAGGATATTTAGATCCTCCCATAGATTTGAGACGTTTTGTATTTATTTAAATAAACTTTCTGGCCCTTTGCCCATCTCTTCTATTTCTCAATTTGATAATGAGTGTTTGCCCTTTTGATGCTGCCCCGTAAAGTCACACTTTCTTCATTTGTTTTCATTCTGTTTTTCTTTGCATCTTTTCAAGTAGCAAATATTTTTATTCTCTCTGATGAATTCTGCTGCTGACATTATCATTAGCGTTTTTCATTTCATTCTTCATTTTTTGGCACAATATCTGTACAGTTTTTCTTTGCCTTTTTAAATAACTTGAACTTCTATGTTAAATTTTTCAACATGTTCATTTATTCTTTCCTTGATTTCATTCAATTGTTTCTCTCGTTTTCTTAAATTTCTCCAAGTATCTTTAAGGAATCATTTTAAATTCTTTTTTTTTTTTTCTGGTCAGTCGTGGGGCCAGAACTCTGGGCCTGGGCGCTGTCCCTCAGCTCTTCAGCTCAAGGGTAGTGCTCTACCACTTGAGCCACAGTGTCACTTCCCTTTTTTCTGCTGAGGAATCTAACCTAGGGCCTCATGCATGCAAGGCAAGCACTCAACCACTGAGCCGCCTTCCCAGCCCTTAAATTCCTTTTCAAGCAATTTGTAAATCATCATTTCTTTGGGCTAACTAATGAAAAATTACTGTGTTCTTGATCATGATATGTCTCCTCATTTTTCACATCTCTTGGTGCCTTATACTGATGTCCATGCCTTTGATGGAGCAATCGTCTTATCCTGACTTTCCAGGCTAGACTTTTCCCTGTGTTTCAGGGGTGGGAAGGCACTTGTCTGGATGGGACCGTGGCTTTGCCCCCAGTGAGGGTGCAGCTGTGTCCTGTTTGATTATCAGGAGATCCTTTGGATGAATGCTGTGGCACCATGCGCTGTTGACTGGAGTCATTAGGAGCAATGGCTGCTAAACCCCGCTTCCAATTTCTTCTTACTGCTTCCAGGGAAATCCCTTTTGGCTTTGGCTTGTAGGCTGGTTCGTCATAGCCATGGCACCAGGATCTGATGGTTGAAGCACCCACAGAGCTGAGACCCGGTGCACAGGGACATGTTCAGGAATTGGAGCAGTTGATGAACTATTTCTTGGGATTCAAGTACACTCATTGCTACATGGGTAATTATATGCATGTTGTAGATGCTTGTGATGTCATCTAAAAGCTGGAAATAGGAGCCCAGGCATGCTTAGACTTAGAGCATTTTATAGTAGGGGCAGCTCCCAGTTCTGAGGTGGAACTCAGAACAGGCACTCAGAGAGACCATGGCTCTAGGGCCCAGAATGCATTTTGAACCATCGCTGTATGGTAATGGCACAATCTGACATGTGAGAGGGCCCACAGCAGCCCAGAGTCCAGTCCAAAGTAGTACTCACACAGTGGCTGTAGGTGGGTGCTTAGGCGTGAATTTGGGAGAGAGAGTGGCTCAGTTCCCTAAGTAGCCTAATAATAGTGGCTGTTTTCTTTAAGCAAGAAGTGTATGCAGCCATGTCTCAGACAAGTAAGTCTTATCATATGCCTTTTAAGAAAACACTTATTTATTTTCAATAATTTGCATATATTTGGCTCTTGTTTATTATGCTGCCTTTTTTGAAGAATAAATTCCTTTGGCTCTAAAAGAATGTTCTTTCATGTATGGATTATTACAGCAGATAGGGTCTAAGTGTTTCCAGCACATTTATTTCCTTTTCCCCCAAGTTGTAATACACTTAATGAACTTTGAATAAAAGGTATATGAAAAAAAGCCATTGGCTGCCATCTGCAGACTTCATGTTCTAATGAGTCTACTTCCTAGAGGCCTCGTTTCCCTGGCTGCAAAATGATGATAAGTATTCTCTTACCTCCTAGGGCTTCTAGTTTGTTTCTTAATTAATAAGCAAATATTGAAGCTAGCTTCTGTTTTTACACTGATACTGGTATCCATGAGTAACCTGCTATCTACTTTGTAGGTCTTCTTTTTAACTTGCTTTCCATTTATCCACTAGGCTAGGTAAATCCTGCAAGGTACATTTGTACCTCCCATGAGCCCACTGTCAAAAACGACTCCTTTTTGTCTTAAGAGCCCACACTTGGGCACTTGCCTTGACCTTCCTTGCTTCCAGATGTTCCTAAGGTCAGCTCTCAAAGATCCTTGCATTGGCAGGAATACAATACATTGGAAAAATTACACAAATGTTTTACACATTGTTATATGTAAGACACTTGGCTAAGTAGTCTCTGATTCATCTAAGTAGGGAATTACAGGTCTTGAGTGTTCCTCATTCAAAACACTTGAGACCAGAGTATTTTGGATTTTTTTTTTTTTGCCAGAAGGGAGGGATTTAATGAGAAGTACAAGTTGTCATGTCCAAAATACAACGTCGGTGCGGGGGCGGGGAAGGGGGGGTAAGGAGAAGGATTGGGATTGGGGGGGAGGGGGGAGGCTGGGAAGGGATGTGAAGGGTAAACAAAGGAGGAGGCTGCAATGCTTGGTAAGAAATGTA
>NW_012267312.1:8406208-8433549 GCF_000151885.1 Dipodomys ordii | reverse complement strand
TTCAGAAGCTATGTGGAGTTAAGGTGAGGACAGGTATAAAGCCCAACTCATACACATGGACATCACTAACAGTCTTCCACTCCTTTACCTATGAGTAAAGCCAGAAAGCATAGGACCATTCACCTCCCCTTACATCTTTGTGTTTTCTCACAGAAATAAGATTTTTTGCTTTGGGATTGTGACCTTAGTTCTTGAGAGAGAAATTCCCAACCTGGCATTTAACAAGGAGAATACTGAGGCAGTCCTCCAGCAATATGGCCCACACTGCATGTGATCACCTTTGCAGTTGCCCTTGTGCCCATGTGATGTATTCTCATTGCCTTTTGTTCAATTAAAAGGACCTGGACACCACTTGAGAGAGCGTGACTCAGGCCAGCAGAGAGTAATATCTGCAGGAGAACTTGGGCACCTAGAGTGAGTTCAGTAGAGGCTGTCTATTGCAGAACATTAAGAACCATGCAGTCTACCTCCCTCTCACTGTCCTGCATGAAGGCCCCATATTTTCCTTGAATGCTGGAGCCCAACGGAGAGACAGGTCTGACTCACTGCCTGCTGGATATACTCCAGGGACTAGGAGGCCAAGGTCTTGGTTTGAAGAACTGCCCTCATGTAAACCAGCAGACAATCCTCTGCCAGGTTCAGAATTTTACATTGAGGTGCATATGATGAAATGGTACCATGTGCTCCACAACTCCACATCGCTCAGCACTACACACCCCACCAGCACCACAGAGACTCAGATTCACTCAGCATCTGGTGCCTTCTAGAATTGTTCCCTCATTGTTAGGATTCAGTCAATAGACACAAGAGGGGGACAGGAATCTATTTGGCCCTAAAGCTAGAAAGGGAAGACCAGGAGTAATACATAAGGGAGCTGGCAAGAGGAACATTGTCAGCTGAAACTGCTTCCCTGCTTTCTCTCCCACAGGCCTAGGAGTCATCATTGAGCTGCACTCCACCCTCTGACTAGCTATCCCCAACAACAGCCAGGATGCCTTATACTCAGAGGACCCTTCCCTCTGAGCTTGAAAGAGGTCTTGTGGCCCAAAGCCAGGCCACAGGCCGGGTGTGGGAGCAATTCCCCCAAGACCATGAAGAGATCTCAGCCACTTCTCTGTTGTTTGGAATTCTAGTGGAGGTGTCAGTTACTTTGCTCCTGAGTGAGTTATTTGGGGAAAATAATGAGGATGATCAAGAACCCCACAATCAGGAAAGGGCAGATGTGCACCCTGACGATGATGAGATATTGCAGAATGCTCTGCAGAAAGAGGCCCTAGCATTGGTGCGATACCTGTTACGTCAGTACAATTCATGCCAGCCTGTTACTGATGTGGATATGCTGAGTCGCATCACGGGAGGTTACCGGCCTCACTTCCCTGTGATCTTAGACAAAGCTTGTATATGTATGCAGCTACTGTTCGGTATTGACGTGAAGGAGGTAGACACTCTTTTCCACACGCATGTACTTGTTATAGCCGCAGGTATCACCTACGATGGTGTTCTGAGCCATGTGCAGGGCATGCCCAAGACCGGTCTGCTGATAATTGTTCTCTGCATCATCTTCACGGAAGGGGGCTGTGCCACCGAGGAAGCCATCTGGCAAGTGCTGGATAAGATGGAAGTGTATCCTGACAGTGAACACGTTATTTTTGGAATACCTAGGAAGCTGCTTATGGACGATTTTGTATATGAGCAATACCTGGAGTATCACCAGGTGCCTGGTAGCGACCCCATTGCCTATGAGTTCCGGTGGGGCCCAAGGGCTTATGCAGAAACCACACAAAGGAAAGTCCTGGAACACTGGGCCAAGTACAGCGGGATTGACCCAAGCTCCATCCCTACACTGTATGAGGAAGCTTTACAGGAAGAACAGGGAGCAAATACCAACGATAGCACTTTAATAAAAGAGTGACTCTTCCTCATTTGAACTCAGGAAACTGGTTCCACCTTAACATCCCAGTGAACCAGCGATTTACTTGGGAGTGGTTGAAATGTCAAGTGAAATAAATTACAATATAGAGAAGCTTGTTGTGAATACTTGCCTCAAACATTTTCTCTGTGACACACACAAAAAAACATATACGTTGTCTTGATTTGGGTTGGATATGTGTGTATTTATACTAGAAACTACATGTTAACAACACGTCCCACAACTCAATAGCTGTTTCTTCTGCAAATCCTTGTTTTAGCATCTGTTCTTGGTAATATCTTTAATTAACACACAAGTTGGTATAGGGGTTTAGGCTACAACCTTATGAAGAAAATATGAAGTGAAATGAACTAAGAAAATTGAAGGAAGAGGTTTTTTTTCTTTGTTTCTTTGTTTTTCTTTTCCTCTTGTTTGTTTATTAAACTTTGGGATGTTAAGCACCTGAACTGAAAGGGTGGGACAAAACGTGAACAAGTGCAACAGTGTAACTCATATCCACACTATATTGAATGAGTTATACAACTTCTGCGTGGGTTTGGGAGGGATAGACTGGGAGAGAGCATGAGAAGGCGATATTTTCTAGGAAAAAACGTACTCTATCTGCCTTATACATATACTGCAACCCCTCGGCACATCACCTTTAGAACAATATAAAATTGCACAGAAAGAAAAGTTTTGTGGGCCATCAATGGCTCATGCCGGTAATCCTACTCAGGAGCCTGTGAACTGAGGTGGAAGTTTGAAGCCAACCTCAGCAGTGAGCTCTTGAAGGTTCATGTCTCCAATGAACCACCTAAAAGCTGAAAGTAGAGCTGCAAGTATAAAAGGTCAGGTACAGTGCCCAGGCCCTGAGTTCAAGCCCAGGACTGGCACACACAAAAATACAAAGAGCTATCATTTGCAGAAAAAGAGGTGTGAAAGAAGCCAAATTAAGAATGAACAATATCGCATCTTTTCTCCAATATAAAGAACCTTCTTCCTCACCAATAAAACACAAAAGAGACCAATTCAAATGTAAACCAGGGACTCTCTTAGGGAGGACATGTCATGGCAAGGGATGGCTCTATGATAGGGTGAAATTTGAGTATTATAGAGACCATCCACACACGAATATATGAAAATAGCCTAATTAAGCCCACGTTAAAAAACATTTAAAAACTTAGAACAGCGACTTAAATGGAGAAGCAGCTGGCAGAGTGAAAATGATCTGGCTTTTGACAGACTATCATCTGTCATCCTAGGACTTTCTTCACAATTACATGTTGAAAAGTGACTTCTAGGAAGTGGCACTGTGGCTCAAGCGGCAGAGCACTAGTCTTGAGCTGAAGAGCTCAGGGTCAGCACTCAAGCCCAGAGTTGAAGCCCCACAACCTACCAATAAAATAAAAATTTAAAAAAATTAGAAAAAAATGACTTCTAATGGGGGAAATTTTCCTGAATTCTATGACAGTTCATTTTGCTTTCCTGTTCTCCTGAGCTCCAGGTCCTCTGTTATGTCCTACAGAAGAGTGACATGAACAACATCCCAGTGTGGAAAGCACTGGGATCAAATACCATTAGAAATGACTGTCTCTGCCCTTCACTACAGCTCCAGCACTCACAAGCACACAATTCACTTTTTTTTTTGTCAGTCATTGGGGCTTGAACAGAGCTTGGGCGCTGTCCCTGAGCTCTTCAGCTCTAGGCTAGTGCTCTACCACTTAAGCCTTAGCAGCCACTTCTGGCTTTTTCTGCTTATGTGGTGCTGAGGAATTGAACCCAGAGCCTCATGCATGTGAGGCAAGCACTCTACCACCAAGCCACCTTCCCAGCTCCCATAATTCACTTCTTGAAGATAGCAGAGGAAGGCCACAGACACACACTGCTGCTGCTCAAGTTGAGGGTATAGGAAAGGACTGAGATGACCTGTACAGGGCTAGGCCCTCCCTTGCTGTGAGCCTTGAGAGGCACTGTGAAAGAAGACCAGGCAGCTGCTTTGTGACTTTTATGAACCCCCCATCACCTTCACCAGCAGCAGTGGCTGAGGGAGTTATGGAGATTCTCACCTGACCACAAACCTAGGTGAAAACAGAGATTCAGATAGGTCCATGACGTTTGTCCACAGGAGATGATCTGTGTCTTCTTATCCTCTGCTTCCATGTGGGTCACTACAATGATGTCAGATTCCTATACTTAAGGACACTAGATCAACTCCAGTCCTCAGGTTCTCTGAGGCTGAAGGAAGACATGGTTAGAGAATAATGGTGTTCCATTGACTAGATGATCCTGGTAGACAAGTGAACACCTGAGTGCAGCTGAAATAACTAAGGACCTGGGGCTGGGAAGGTGGCTCAGTGGTAGAGCACTTGCCTTGCATACATGAGGCCCTGGGTTTGATTCCTTAGCAACAAATAAGTAAAAAGAAAAAAGCCGGAAGTGGTACTATGGCTCAAGTGGTTGAGTACTAGCTTTGAGCTGAAGAGCTAAGGGACAGCACCCAGGCCCAGAGTTCAGGCTCCACGACCGGACCCCCCCCCCCACAAAAAAATAACTAAAGACCATCCCCCTGTATTCCAGGGCTCTTCTGCTTACACACCAGAACCTTCTCTTACCTTCACCCCACAGAGAGAGCAATCACTTCCCTTCAAGGACCTCAGACCAAGACTGTGACCTCCAAGTTTCCCTTGGACCAGTCTAGCTCCATTCTTTCTACAAGTCTTGAAAGTGTCAGTGTAGGGTGACCAGGCAGCTGAATCCTGATTTCTGCATGTGGCTTTGGTAGATCGAGCCGTGCCTCCACAGAAGACTGGTGTATGATAGTCTAAGGTGGCCAGGTGATATGAGGCAGAACTGAGTCTCCCAGATCCAAAACAGATGCAATCTTTCAAAATCTCTGACTCTTACAGAACAACATCTATATGTTTATATAAACTTTTCTAACAAAGCACATTAGCAGGGCCATGTCTCTCCAAGGCTTGCTTTTTAGCAAGCCACAATAGCATAACAATTGACCTTTTAAACCTTCAGATGAAGGAAGGGAGGATGTTACCTGATTCTATTATCTTAATCCACCAGGTAGACTGACTGTTCTCTAATCAATTTTTGACTATAGTACTTTTTCCTCCCACCGAGGAGATGCAGCCTGAGGCTGGTAACCTTGCCCAGATGGTTGAGGACCTAACCAGGCCTGTGACCCCCCCATGCCCTGCTTGACCACCACCACATGCAGAGGACATAGAAGGCCAGGAACTGGACCCATCAGGAACTGGAGCATTTGTTCCTCCAGAGCTATCCAGATGAAGAACAAAGACACAGAAAACAAGGATCCACAAGACCTAAACACAAAAGCCAAAGGTAGCTGTGTGGGCCACAGTTAAGGGAGAGTTAAGCTGAGAGCCAAGACTCTCCACAGTATGATGGTGCTACCAGAATACCACACTCGAGTCAGCCTGGCCCCAAAGCCTCCCACCACGACAAACAGACACCAGGTGTCCCTGTTCCATAGATCACCATGGCAATAACATTCTCAGAGTGGCTTCGGTCCACAGACGTCCACTATGGCAAGCCGAACCGGTACCTCTTACTCTTGTCAGAATAGGGGACAGGAAGAGGGTCTGAGTACATATGTGCCCCTTACCTTTCCATTTTCCAGATGGATCAATCCCCAGACACCAGAAATAGATACAAACAGAAAAGAGACAAACAGACAATTACTCTGGAGGTCTCCTGAGCAACTCTAAACTCCGAAATGATTTAGTGGCATGTCTATTGTCCACGATCCTGGCTGTCAGAGTGGTAGAAGAGCCCTTGGGCCCTGAGAGAAATCGCAAGTGGCGGCTGTCCTATGGAGACTCCAGTCTCTGGCAGCTGGCATTTCTGAGGCCATTTGCCAGTGTGGCTCCAAGAAACCCAAGTGTCTCTCTTGGCACAAGGGTCTCCCCCGGACAAGCTCTCAAACCTTGTAAGGGAACTCAGTCATGAGAAACAGAGAAGTCACCACTGAAGAGGCCAAATTAGGAGTCTTCACTGGAAAGCCAGAGGACTGTTGCTAGAGTCTTGTCTCAAAGACCAGGAACCCCTAATGCAGCTAGCACAAAGTGTGTATAGGCAAAAATCGCGGAAGGATTTTGTGAGGAATTAAACCTAATAAAATGTTATACATAAGCAAAGAAAACCAAATGAGGACACATAAACCTAATAGAAGTAATAAATAAAAGTAAACCACCTAGGGAAACAATGAGGAGAAATCAAGGGCCAGTATCTAGGGGAATCATTGACCCAGTCTCCTTACTTAATAGAGTAGCTAGGATAACAGGCAGGAGACACCCGTTCCCAGTTCCCTTGATCTTCCTCACTTCTGTCTGGGTTGAGGACTTTCCTGGTGGCTTTGCTATGCAAATGCTTTTCTACTACTTGGACTAGGCCTTCTTTTCTTTTCTTTTTTATTGTGAAAATTCTGTACAGAGGGGTTACAATTACATGGGCAAGATAATGAGTACATTTCTTATCAAGCATTGTAGCCTCCTCCTTTGTTTCCCCTTCCCAACCCTTCCCATCCTCCCCCCCGCCCCCCCACCCAATCCTCCCCGCTGCCCCCCCCCACCAAAGTTGTAAAGTTCGTTTTTGACATAACCACTTGTATATATCATTGCTGCAATGGATCCACCTGTATCCCTATTTAAATGATTTGTTTTTCCCCTTCCCCTCTATAAATTATACCCACATGAAATACAGTGAAAGCAGGGGTTATACTGTGGGGGAGGGACATACAAAGCAACAAAGAAATCATCTTATAAATGTGTTAGAAACAAACGCATGAAAGAAAAAAATCATTTAAATACATATCTTAGGGTTCATTTTCCTAACATCACCTTATCTGACCTTTTCTGCTTGTCCTAGACATATACTAGTTATTGCAAATAAGGGAAACCATGGGACCTATGTTTCTTTGGGCCTGGCTTACTTCACTTCATATAATTTTTTCCAAGTCTTTCCACTTCCTAACAAATGGGGCAATGTCATTCTTTCTGATGGAGGCTATGCCTTCTTTTCTTCACCCAGAATTGGGATTCAGCTACTAGGCTAGGCAGGACTTGCTTTGAGGTTTCTTTAGGTACTACCCCTGCCTTCTCATAGGGTTTTTAAGTGCCAGCTGCTTCCTTCTCCTCCCGGTGTTCACTTGGGTCTTCACCAAGTTCTTGCCCTATCAGATGTGGTTTGAGTTGATTGGCTCTGACCTGGTACTCTACAGGATCCTGCTTATGAGTCTACAATTGCTCTTACATCAAAGAAATGGCAGAGGGGTGCAGCTATCTCTCAACCGTCTGTCTGTCTGTCTGTCTGTCTGTCTATCTATCTATCTATACTTGTGTCTATGTATCTTTGTATCTATCAATCTATCTATCTGTCTGTCTTTCTATCTATCTATCCCAGAATGTAGACTCCAATGGGAGTTCTCCATGTCCTATTAACTGAATATTTAAATCCTGATGAATTCAGTTTGTTACTCTTCCCTATGCAAGGAGAGTGAGTACCTAAGGGCATTCCAGAATACAATCTTAGCTCGGTGCCACTTGCTCATGACTGTAATTCCAGCCACTCAGAAGGCAGAGATCAGAGGATTATGCCAGCTGAGACAGGAAAGTCCATGAGACTCTGATCTCCAATTAGCCACTAAAATGTCGAAGTAGATCTATGGCTCAAATGGGAGAATGCTAGCCTCCATGAAAAGTCTCAGACAGCTGGGTGCTGGTGGCTCACACCTGTAATCATGGCTACTCTGCAGGCTGAGATCTGAGTTTGGCAGTTCAAAACCAGCCCAGGCAGGAAAGTCTGTGAGACTCTTATCTCCAATCAAGCATCAAAAAACTGTAAGTGGCGTTGTGGCTCAAGTGGTAGAGCACTAGTCTTGAGCTGAAGAGTTCAAATCTCAGGGCCAGCACAACAGAATAATAGGTAGAAATAGCAAGTGGCTGATAACATGCCCTATCATCATGTTTCTTGTTCTTATAGTGCTCTGGTTCCTGCTGAAATGGTTTTTCTTTTGTGCCAGTCCTGGGGATTAAACTCAGGGCTTGGACATTGTTCCTGAGTTCTTTTTTGGGGGAGGGGTCTGGTCATGGGGCCTGAACTCTGGGCCTGGGCGCTGTCCCTCAGCTCTTCATCTCAAGGCTAACGCTCTACCACTTGAGACACAGCGTCACTTCCGGCTTTTTTCTTTTTGCTTATGTGGTGCTGAGGAATCGAACACAAGGCCTCAGGCATGCAAGGCAAGCGCTCTACCACTGAGCCACCTTCCCAGCCCCTGTTCCTGAGTTCTTTAACTAACACTCTACGAGTTTGAGCTATAGTACTAATTTTGTTTTTCTTTTCTTTTTCTATTTCTATTCTATTTTTCTTCCTTCCTTCCTTCCTTCCTTCCTTCCTTCCTTCCTTCCTTCCTTCCTTCCTTCCTTTCTTTCTTTCTTTTTTTTTTGTTGGTCCATCATGGAGCTTGAACTCTGGGCCTGGGTGCTATCCTTGAGCTCTTCAGCTCAAAGCTAATGCTCTATCACTTGAGCCACAGTGCCACTTCCAGCTTTTTCTGTTTATGTGGTGCTGAGGAATCAAACCAGGGTGTCGTGCATGTGAGGCAAGCATTCTACTGCTGAGCAACCTTCCCAGTCCCCAGTTCTGGTTTTAGTGGAGATAAGACTCTCATGGACTTTGCTACCTGAGATGGCTTTAAACCTCAAACCTCAGATCTCAGCCTCATGAGTAGCTAGGATAACAGGCATGAGTCCCCAGCACCTGGATTTTCTTTCACTTTTAAAGAAACTTCCCTGTATTTGGATTTTCAGTTTCAGGATTTATTATATTTAGTTCCAGAGAACAAGAACCCATTGCTTGTGTGTGATGGAGACTTGAATTCAGGGCCTGGGCACTGTCTCTGAGTTTTGTGCTCAAAACTAGCACTCTATCACTTGAGCCACAGCTCCAATTCTGGCTTTTAAGTAGTTTATTGAAGATAAGTGTCTCATCGACTTTCCTGTGCAGGCTGGCTTTGAACCATGATCCTCAGATGTCAGCCTCTTGAGTAGCTAGGATGATAGGCATGAATCACAGCCACCCAGAAGTTGTAAAAGTCATTTACCATAGTGTGAATATGAGTTACACTGCTGCACTTGTCCATGCGTTGTCCCACTCTTTAAGTGCAGGTGCTTACCATCCCAAAGTTTAATAAACAAACAAGAGGAAAAGAAAAACAAAGAAACAAAGAAAAAAAACCTCTTCCTTCCAGAAAACAATTATCAGCAGACCGGTCTTGGGCATGCCCTGCACATGGCTCAGAACACCATCGTAGGTGATACCTGCGGCTATAACAAGTACATGCGTGTGGAAAAGAGTGTCTACCTCCTTCACGTCAATACCGAACAGTAGCTGCATACATATACAAGCTTTGTCTAAGATCACAGGGAAGTGAGGCCGGTAACCTCCCGTGATGCGACTCAGCATATCCACATCAGTAACAGGCTGGCATGAATTGTACTGACGTAACAGGTATCGCACCAATGCTAGGGCCTCTTTCTGCAGAGCATTCTGCAATATCTCATCATCGTCAGGGTGCACATCTGCCCTTTCCTGATTGTGGGGTTCTTGATCATCCTCATTATTTTCCCCAAATAACTCACTCAGGAGCAAAGTAACTGACACCTCCACTAGAATTCCAAACAACAGAGAAGTGGCTGAGATCTCTTCATGGTCTTGGGGGAATTGCTCCCACACCCGGCCTGTGGCCTGGCTTTGGGCCACAAGACCTCTTTCAAGCTCAGAGGGAAGGGTCCTCTGAGTATAAGGCATCCTGGCTGTTGTTGGGGATAGCTAGTCAGAGGGTGGAGTGCAGCTCAATGATGACTCCTAGGCCTGTGGGAGAGAAAGCAGGGAAGCAGTTTCAGCTGACAATGTTGCTCTGGCCAGCTCCCTTAGGTATTACACCTGGTCTTCCCTTTCTAGCTTTAGGGCCAAATAGATTCCTGTCCCCCTCTTGTGTCTATTGACTGAATCCTAACAGTGAGGGAACAATTCTAGAAGGCACCAGATGCTGAGTGAATCTGAGTCTCTGTGGTGCTGGTGGGGTGTGTAGTGCTGAGCACTGTGGAGTTATGTTGGGGGGTGAATCGATGGAGCATATGGTGCCATTTCATCATATGTACCTTAATCTAAAATTCTGAAACTGGCAAAGGATTGTCTGCTGGATTACAAGAGGGCAGTTCTTCAGACCAAGACATTGGACTCCTAGGCCCTGGAGTATATCCACCAAGCAGTGAGTCAGAACTCTTTCTCCTTTGGGCTCCAGCATGCAAGGAAAACAGAGAGCCTCCAGACTGGACAGTGAGAGGGAGCTAGACTGCATGGTCCTCAATGTTCTGCAATAGACAGCCTCCACTGAACTCACTCTAGGTGCCCAAAGTCCCCTTGCAGATATGTGCACTACTCTCTGCTGGCCTGAGGCACGCTTTCTCAAGTGGTGTCCAGGTCCTTATATTTGAACAAAAAGCAATGAGAATACATCACATGGGACCAAGGGTAACTGCAAAGGTGATCACATGCAGTGTGGGCCATATTGCTGGAGGACTGCCTCAGTGTTCTCCTTGTTAAATGTCAGGTTGGGAACTTTCTCTCTCAGGACCTAAGGCCACAATCCCAAAGCAAAAAATCTTATTTCTGTGAGAAAACACAAAGATGTAAGGGGAGGTTAATGGTCCTATGCTTTCTGGCTTTCCTCATAGGTAAAGGAGTGGAAGACTGTTAGTGATGTCCATGTGTATGAGTTGGGCTTTATACCTGTCCTCACCTTAACTCCACATAGCTTCTGAACACTCGCTCTTGCTGATCAGGTTCTTTTCACTGAATTTCTTCAGTGTAAGGACCCAGCCTCTTGATTCCTGGGAGACACAAACATATAAACATTTCATGTGAACACCCAAAAGAGATTTCCCAAGTCTGAAAGAGGGGGCAGGATGCAGGGCTTGTCTCTTGTGTGGGGTCTCTCAGGGTATTCATAGTCAATTTCACATGGTTGGGGCTTTTTCTCTCTGGTGATGTCCAGATGCATCTTGCAGACCTGAGAGAGAGTCTTGATGCCCTTTCTTCCCCAAAGTGCTGCTGCAGCCTCCCTGGCCTTACAATGTAAGAAGTTTCCCTACATCTTAAAAGGAGCTATTGGTCTCCTCACATAGTTCTGCTGGGCAGAAGACAAACTCTTTAGCCCAAGTTAACCTTCTCCTGGAATCCAGCCTAAGAAGTTAAAGTGGGGTGCCCTGAATCTAGGCAGGCTGTTCTGGGCCTCACCAGGATGAAGGGAAGTTGCAGTCTACCTCTGATCTGACCTGCAATTTCCCATGGTTCCTACCTATGTCCTCCTTTTAGTCCAGACAGAAGCCCCACACCACTCATGATACCAGTCACCTCCTAGAGAGTTGGAGGAAGATCAGGACTCAGTCTGGAAATAAGGCCAAGTTACCCATCCTTGGTGTTGCCTTACACCTCACCTTGACACTCTACAGGTCTTACCCCATCCCTTAGATACAGAAGTAAAGACTCAGTTTTTTGATCACCTGATCCAGGGCTTCCACAGAGTCACTGCATGAGTTGGTCATATGTTTTCTAGGCCAATCACAGTTGCTCATGAGTCTTCCTTTTGAGACTTCATGAGCATCTGGACTTGCAGTCTGTTAAATTTAGGATTTATGTGTCTACCTAACCCATATCATTGTATGGTCTAGAAAGGCAAGTATAATATCACTACACTGGTGAGACAGCACAGGGTCTCCCTGGACTGACCGCAGGTGCAAACTTGCTCTGTGTCTCCCTTAACCTGGAGTCTAAGGTCCTTTCCTTTACAGTATTGGCCCTGACCAGCCAAGGCTCTCATTTCATTTATTACTCCATGGTGGAAGTCAATGTCCTGGACCAATATCTACCATGAGTGTTTGAGCCACACACATAGGCCCTGCAGAGTCCTGCCCTCTGCACACCAATGTCTTCAAACAAAGGTTTTCTCAGTATCCATTTTGGTAGCAGGGAGTGAAAAAAGGTAGACTCCTCACCCAACCAGAGGCCCATAGGAATGTGGCTGAGATCAAGAGTGAATATAGATTTTGGGGGGACCAGCCAAATAGTATGAGGCTTTCTCTGCTTCCCTCAGATATCCAAAGACCTCTTATATCCAGGACCCTAGACTAAAGCTATTCTCACAGTATCTGGAGGGAGAACTTAGTTTGGTCGGTGAGTGTTAAAGGCATACATGGTGGAGGAGTGCTCAACTGTCCTGATATTCCCCAGGGCTCAGGACTGAGAGTGTGAAAGAATCCACGCTATTGACTTACTTTATGATTTTCTACCTGAATAAGCGCTTTTGCTGATCAACTTCTCTCTCCTGGATTCGGCTTAGACAAACTACCTCTCCTGTGCAAGTTAGTGTTCAAAACTGTCTCCATGGTCACAAGAATCTGAAGGGGAGGCTGGGGGAGGGGTGGAATGTTGGGTAACAGCTGACATTAAAGTTACTGCTTCGCACTTAATAGTAGAATTTACTCTGCTAACCTTGTAGACAACTCTCCCACCTGAACCTCTCAGAGTCTGAATCCCTCCTAAGATGTACACACTAAGCTGCCTAACAGTCACTCACACCTGTTTTCCAAGCTACTGAGATCTTAGGATTGGGGTTCAAAGGCAACCTGGGCAGGAAAGTCCTTGAGATTCTTATGTCCAATTAATCACAAAAAAAAGCTGGAAGTGGAAAGTGGCGCTGTAGCTCAAGTGGTAGCATGCTCATCTTGAGCTGAAGAGCTGAGGAACAGTGCCCAGGCCCAGAGTTCAAGTCCCATGGCCGACAAAAAAAGAAAAGCTGGAAGTGGCACTGTGGCTCAAATTGGTGGTAGAGCACTGGCTTTTAGGGAAAGAGCTCAGGGACAGGGCCCAAGCCCTGAATTAGAGTCTCACAACTGACAAAGAAAAAACAGAACCTCAGACTAATACGTAAGGCCTGCAATTTTCCCTCCTATAGAAGGTGTGGTAGATTAGCTGGAGTGAGTGGCTGATGTCTCATATTCTACCTCCTCATGAGCCTGAGATTGAGAATATCAGCATTTGAGGCAAGCCTGACTTACAATTTAGGGACACCTTTTCACAAATTATGAAATGGTGCCTGTGACAATGTGCCTCATCACCTAGAATATGTGGAAAGTGGGGCTGGGAAGGTGGGTCAGTGGTAGAGCGTTTGCCTTGCATGCATGAGGCCCTGGGTTCAATTCCTCAGCAACATATAAGAAAAAAGAAAAAAGCCAGAAGTTGCTTTGTGACTCAAGTGGTAGAGCGCTAGCCTTGAGCTGAAGACCTGAGCGACATTGCCCAGGCCCACAGTTCAGAACCCAAGACCAAACCCCTCCCACCCCCCAAAAAAAGAATATTTGGAAAGTATAATGAAAAATGTTGGGGTCCACGACTTTTCAGGCTAAAACAATTGAATCCCGTTGGAAAACCAGCTAAAGAAAACGTTTGTAGCTAAAGTCTTGTTCCTCACAGGCCTGCCCCTTCCACCCAAGCCAAGGCACAGAGATAGAATTCCCCCTTGGAGCAATCATTTGCTGTGGCCACTGAGCCCATGACAGCCCTGGTCTGGGACAGAGCCCTGAGCCCCACCATTGGAGGTGGCATCCCTCCTGCCCAGTACAGACTGTCCTGCCCTCCACTAGCAAGACCCGTCCATGGGTGTGAGTGTCCGGGGCAGGTCCCTGCTCTTGTCCAACTGGGTCACTCACTTCCTTCCCTTGTCTCTGGGGACGCAGTTCACTCCCTGGGGGATGCCTTCCCTGTTCTTTCCATACAGAGACCTTTGCTGAATTAAAGTTTGTAAGTAAATGGTTGAAAAACAGAAAAAAGTTTGGAGTATCTGAATTGATAGAATATCTGCCTAGCAAGTAGAAGGGTTTGAGCTGGAAACCCACAAAGCAATAAAACAATAGAGTAGAAGAAAGTGGGCAGTGGTGGTGGGGGCGGGAAGGAGGCCTCAGCTGATTATGCCTCACTGACCATGGCTTGGGAATACCAGCTTGGATACAACCAGGGTTTGTCTGGAACAGCATTTAGAGGGAGGAGTTTTTTCCCTTGGTCATGGGGTTAAATTCTGGGCCTGGTCACTCTTCTTGACTTTTGTGCTCAAGGCTAGCAGTCTACCACTCGAGTTATAGCTCACTGCTGGCTTTTTCCTTCTTTCTTCTTTTTGTAGTTGTGCAGAAGTGAGTGTATCACAGACTTTCTTTCCTGGGCTGGTTTCAAACCCCAATCCTCAAAACTCAGCCTCCTGAGTAGATAGGATTCCAGTGTGAGCCACTGGTGTCTGCCTGGCAGAGAGAGGATTTATCTCCACCAGCAGAAGAGCCCAAGGCGTGAGCACTTCCAGAGGTGGGGCCTCTCCAGTTCTCAGACATACAGATGTTACCACCGTGTTTTCAATGCCGTAGTTTCCTTGGTGCAGGGCTGAGAGCGCGCTGCAGATGAATTCTTTGGGGGACAATCAATGGTATGGAGGCACCCTCTGACTTATCCTCTGCAATCATCTGCCCCACACAGAGCCCAGGGTACCTCCCACCAAGAATCTCTGTCACACTCTTGGAATCCAAGTGTTCCTTAAGTGACGAGAAGGGGTTCAGGGTTCAGAGTGACTTAGCTGCAGAGCTAAGTGCAGAGAGACACATCGAACAGTTGCAGACTCTCTAGGTCCATCACTTTGTTTGTCCCCCTCAGAGTCTGTCTTTCACCACTGACAGAGTTCTGACCTCTCGACTTGCCTGACTTGCAGATTTCAGAAGAAGATTGTTACTCTCAGGGTTGTTTAGTACAGAATGAGGACTTTCCTCAGTACACCCCCCATTGTGTAGGAGTCACAGTGGGTTGGTAGATAGATTATCTGGGGACCCTCTAACTGTCAGGGTTCCACTGTTCACTCAAAGCTCTCATAAGGCCCAGGCCTATCTTTTTTAAGTACCTCAGAACAAGATGGTGTCTCACAGGGTCCAGGGAAGAAGTTGAATGGGCTGTCATGGGACCATCCTACATGTATTTCTATTAAGTGGTAATGGCAAAGGGAGAGGAACACGGTCAAGTATGTATCTTAATTTGGTAATGACACACATACTTAGTATCTGTGTTGCTGAAGCGAGCACTGACACACATACTTACACAGGCCATCTCCATGTGAAACCCATATAATTACCTTCAAAATATTGTATACCAGATTCATGCTTATAGTGCCCTCAGAGCAAGAGTTGAGTTACGGGAAAAGCCAAACAAATATTCACATTTTTAACAACAAGTGTGAATGAATGATAATCTTCCCTGTGAAAACATTTAGATAAGCTTAGCAAACTTAGAAGCTGGGTACGAAAATAACGGCTAGCTGGAAATGTGCAAGACCTGGGATTTGAAAGGGTTAAGACACTAAAGATTATTTCAGGGGTCCATGAAGTAAAATTTGGTTGTATGAGTGATCTCCACAACGAGATGCTTCCATCTTGGTGTTCCAGCATGCTCACATGGTCAGCTATGCTTGCCATTGAAAGGAACAAGGAAGCATGGAAATTCATGCTGGCTTTCAAATGTGTGGAACCATCACATGTGCTACAGTGGAGACCAGTGCTCCTTTGACCTCAGAAAGGCCAGCAGAAATGTGGATGGACTCATGTTTTTTTCCCAGAAATGATTACAAAGTAGGTGCTCAGCCAAATTAGTAAATGTAGCTTATTGGATAAAATAGTTTTTCTTTCTTGGTGTGGAGTATTTCTTTCCTGTTTTAAAATATGCAGTATTGTGGCTGGAATTTATGCCTGGTGGCCTCACTTGGCTTATTTTGCTCAAGGCTGGAGCCACAACTCCACTTTCTGGCTTTTTGATGGTTAATGGGAGAGTAAAGGGCATTGGAGTTATCTGCTTAGGCTGGTTTTGAACTATGATCTTCAGATCTCAGCCTCCTAAATGGCTAGAAATGCAGATGAGAGACACCTATGCCTGGCTCTTTGGAGATTTCTGAGAAGACCAGATTTTCCTTGAAATTCTATGTATTCCCAGGTACCTACTCTGTGATTGATATCTTTCAATCCCAAACCACCTCATTTCCTTTGAAGAGGATTATGGAAAGGGCAGTAGAGCAAGTTCCCTTTGTCACTCACCATCCATTTTCTGCATCTCCATTTGTAATACTATCTCATCTTCTTGGTAGGCTGAGCATTTTCTAATTTCATCCCATACAGGAGTAAAGTCACCTCGGAGTCCACTATGCACCACATGACCATTGATACCTGAACACCTGTACGGGTGCAATACATGAAAGCAAGTGTTTCCCTGTGGAGTAGATTCTAGGCAAGAAGCAAGACAAAGAGGATGAATTAAGCCAGGGTGCCCATGGCTCATGTCTGTGATCCTAGCTACTCAGGAGACTGACATCTGAGGGTTGCTATTTGATTTCAGGCCCTACAGGGAAGTCCCTGAGACTCTTATCTCCAGTTAACCACCAGAAAACCAGAAGTGGTGCTGTGGTTCAAAGTGGTAAAACACTAGCCATGAGTGAAAAGGCTTAGGGACAGCAGCACCCATATCCTGAGTTCAAGCCCCATTATTGACCAAAAATAAAAAAAAGAGAGAGAAAGAAAGTGCATTAAGCTTTCAGATAAAAGCTAGAATGACCACTAAGCATCCATTTGTGACCTCTTGGGAGATCCCAAGGTGTATATACATTTAGTTTCCATAGATAGTTGATGCTCATTTCTCGCTAATGTGGATACTCCAACTTCTGAGCATATAAAGAAGCTCCTCCATTTGTTTATGTGTCCATTCCCGAGTTTCCAAAGGAAGCACACAAAAATACTATATCAAAAGCCAAGTGTTCACAGAAATCTTCCTTCATTGTTCTGGATTATAGTACAAGTATCATCTCATTAAGGAACAAGTCCAAGACTTCTTGAAGATCACCAAGAAATCAAAAAATGTGTGGACTCTTAAGAAGATATCTCTAAGCCAGGTGTGGGTGGCTCATGCCTGTATTTCAACTCCTCAGGAGGCTGAGATCTGAGGATTGCGGTTCAAATTCGTCCCACGCAGGAATGTCTGTGAGATTCTGATCTCCACTTAACCACAAGAAAAGTGGAAGTGGCCCTGTGGCTCAAGAGTAGAACGCTCACCTTGAGCTGAGGAGCTGAGGGAGAGTGCCCAGGCCCAGAGTTCAAACTCATCACCTTCCAAAGCAAAACAATAACAAATCATCTTCAGAGGAGGCAGCCCAGAGGGGTTAGGTTGACGAGCATATTATGAGGAAGAAGGGAGATGGGTACAGGAAAGTGCTAAGACCTAAGAACACACACACACATCATATTGAGCCTCTCAGATAACCTCTTCAGTGGAATGGCTTCTTTTGGACATCTTATTAAATAGAGCGTGTAGAAACATTCGAGCTTGAAGGAAAAGCAGTGTCTCAGGATAATGCGATATCTCAGCAACAGGCATCGCTTATAAGCTGATTAGGATGGGAGGAGAGGAGGAGGAAGAGGCCATGGTAGGAGCCTCTCCTCAGTCATGAAACCATCTCACCCACCAGACTCACAGCCTTTCCTTGGGAATGAACACATCATTCTAGCTTGGGAGGATTGTGATTCGTGTGACTCTGACATATCACAGCTTTCCTTGAGGATCACAAGTAGTATGGTGGGCAGAAGCTCTGAGATGAGGATTTATAGGCCTTGTGGAGAGAAGAAGCATGGAAGTGTCTATACCTGAGAAGTTTACCCTTGGAGGCTCTCACATGGGCTCTTTCTGTTTGGTACTCTAGGGTCATAGAGGCTCCCGTCTCCCTGGTGGATTTGCTGCCTGAGAGCCTGAGGTAGCAAGGGAGTCAGCTCCTCAGGCAGGAGGCTAAGGAAGGCTGAGGCTCTGGGGCTACATGGAGGACATATGGGCATGGGCAATGTGGGGTGTCCTCTATTCCAGGATTGGAGGGCTCTTAATACACATGAGTGTGTGTGTCACCTTGGCTCCTGACCTCATCTGGAGTTTGTGTGGTGGGTTATCTGAGGACCCTGTTTCAGCACAAGAGCATTACCTGCTAATCTGTGGAATATACATTAGGAACAGAGAGATACCTGTCTTGATGCTGTTATGTAGCTTTCCAGGACAACACTGAGCCCCCAAAGTTGACAAGAAGAGTGAGCTGGACTCTGTGAGATCCCCAGTATTCTTGAATGAATGGCCTCTTTTGGGTCACAATGGGCTCCTGTGATCGTTTCATAGTGACAAGATCTTCCTTTCTTCTGGCCTTAGTCAAATTCTCAGAAAAATGAGGTAGTGAGCCATAAGCTGCACCTGCCCAAGGACAACAGCATGGATTGGCCAAACTCAGTGTGGGCCATGTGGATGGAACACCTTCCTGAGGCATAAGGATGCATCTTCCTAACTGGACATGACATGTGCAAGGCTTACCACAGGGGTGCAGCTAGCTTATGGTGGGTGCATGTAGCAAAAGTGTGTATGGCTCCTTTTACCACCCTAAGCTCTCACCTTAGTCCCTTCACGTGCCTGGAAATCCAACCACAAAGGAGTTCAGAGCAACAGTGTGAACTCCAGGTGTGCTAAGGCTAGTGGAAGGCCAATAGGAATGGCGATGCTATCACCAGCTGGGCGACTAGGGTGCTCTTGGGAACTTGTTCTGTATTCACCTTAGGATAAATGTTTGTTGTTGATCAAACACCTGGTCCATTTTGCATGTTATTTGTGCCAGTCCTGGGACTTAATCTAAGTGCCTAGGCAATATCCTTGAGTTTTTGCACATAAGGCTAGTGCTCTCCTACTTTGGGCTACAGTGCCATTTCTGGTTCTCGGGTTGTTACTTGGAGGTAAGAGTCTCACAGCTGTTCTTGCCCCTGGCTGTCTTTGAACTCTAATCCTCAGATCTCAGCCGCCTGAGTAGTTAGGATTCGAAGCATGTGTCACTGATACCCGGCTCCATTTTGTCATGCTTGATGTTACACTGTCTTATTAATTTGGTCAGAGATTTTGAGGTTGGTCTGCTCATTAAACTGGATCATTAACGTTTGGGCATCCTTTCAAGCAAAGAATGAATTCTGTCTCACACTCTCACCAAGACCAGTGTTCATACCTAAGATAAATTTTCTACCTTCAACAAGTTTTGTGCCAAGAGGAGTCATTTTCCCAAGATAAGTTCCTTAAAAATATCTTTGTTCATTCCCCAGAGCACACTAATTATTTGGGCAAGCAGAAAGAGAGAGAGAGAGACAGAGAGAAAGACAGAGAGAGAGAGAAAGAGAAAGAGAGAGCGAGAGGAGAAAGAGAGAGGAGAGATATTGAGAGAGAGAGAGAGAGAGAGGAAGAGAGGGAGGGAGGGAGAGAGAGTTGGTTTTTAATTTTTTTCCATTTTTACCAAACATTGCAGTTCATGAGGAAGTATAAGAATTAAGGAGAAAAATAGTTCTTATGTGATATTACTGAAGAAATTCCTTATTACTTTGTTCGTTAGGAAAATGGAGGAGAAAGGAACAGGCCAGACTCCATCAACAAGCAAGGACTCTAACCTTGCCATGGGAATGGAGGTTGTGAGAGGAGGTAAGTTGGGGTCAGGCTTATATGGGTCTTAACAAGGAAACAAAGAAATACAAGTCAGGCTGTAGTCACTTAGGGCTAGGGTGGGTCATTGGTTGGGCTCACAATGGAATGCTCAGCCTGGGGTGATGGGAACTTTTGGCCAGCCCTAGATGGGAATGACCCTCTTGCAGTCAAGCACCTCCTTGCCTAGCTGCAACCATATACCCCTGGGATAACAGAGTGGGGGTCAACCCTTCATATTTCATCTATAGATACATAAAAAGGTTGGGCAAAGAGGGGAGAGGCAAATCCTTAATGTCTGGTCCTTGGATAGATATAAAGATTTGGCTGGGAAAGGAGGTCTGGGAAAGAAGTCAGCGTTGTCCTTTCTGGTCACTTCCTGCTGACATGAGGGTTTCATTTTAGGCTTTGGTCTTCTATTAGGGCATATTTCTGTAGGTTTTTTATTTTTAAAATACTGTATGGAGGGGTTACAGGTACATGAGCAAGGTAATGAGCACATTTCCTATCAAGAATTGTTGCTCCTCCTTTGTTTTTCCCCTACCATCCCTTCCCTCCCAACTCCACAACTACCACCACCACCCCTCCCCGCCGCCGAAGTTTTAAAGTTTGTTTTCAACATAGTGTCTTGTACGTCTCATTGTTCCAATGCGTCAACCAGTATCCCTATTTAAGCATTTTGTTTTTTCCCTTCACCTCCCAAATTAAAGAAGTGTATATACGATATGCCGGACACTGGAATCAAATACAATATAAACAAGGTTATACCGTGAGGGAGGAACATACAAAGAAACAACAAAAAATCACATAGTACAGTATAGATACCTTAGAAACAATAGCAAGAAAGAAAAAATATTTGTGTCCTTATCTTGCGGTTCATTTTGCTTAGCATCATCTTCTATGATCATGTATACATACCTTTTGACCTTTCCTACTTCTCCTAGACATGTACTAGTTATTGCAAATAAGGGAAACCACGGAACCTATATTTCTTTGGGCCTGGCTTACTCCACTTAATATAATTTTTTCAAGACTTTCCATTTCCTAACAAATGGGACGATGTCCTTCTTTCTGATGGAGGTGTAGAATTCCATTGTGTGTGTGTGTGTGTGTGTGTATGTGTGTGTATTTATGTATGTATGTATGTATCAATCACATTTTCTTTCTTTTTTTTTAGATGTTTTTTTTAATTGTGAAAATACCATACATTGGGGTTACAATTACATGGACAAGGTAGTGAGTACATTTCTTATCAAGCATTGTTGCCTCCTCCTTTGTTTCCCCTTCCCATCCCTGTTCTGCCCCATCCCCAAATCCCAACCCCCCACCCCTGGCAAAACTTGTAAACTTCGTTTTTTGACATAATGACTTGTACATCTCATTGTTGCAATGGGTCCACTTATATACCTATTTAAATGATTTGGTTTTTCCCTTCCCCTCCATAAATTATACCAACATCAAATACAGTGAAAGCAGGGGTTATACGGAGGGACATACAAAGCAACAAAAAAAATCATCTTATACATACGTTAGAAACTATCGCAGGAAAGAAAAAACATTTGAATCCTTATCTAAGGGTTCATTTCACCTAACATCAGCTTATTTGACCTTTTCTGCTTGTCTCAGACATATACTAGTTATTGGAAATAAGGGAAACCATGGTACCTATGTTTCTTTGGGCCTGGCTTACTTCACTTAATATAATTATTTCTAAGTCTTTCCATTTCCTAACAAATGGGGCAATGTCATTCTTTCTGATGGAGGCATAGTATTCCATTGTGTATATATACCACATTTTGTTGAGCCATTCATCTACTGGGGGCATCTGGGTTGGTTCCATATCCTAGCTATGGTAAATAATGCTGCAATGAACATAGTTGTGTTGGTAGCTTTAGTATGGTCTTGTTTGTGATCATTTGGGTAAATGCCCAAAAGTGGGATTGCTGGGTCATAGGGGAGAGTCTTTTGAGGAACCTCCATACTACTTTCCAAAGTGATCAACCATATTTTCTTGATCCATTCATCTACTGAGGGGCATCTGGGTTGGTTCCATATCTTAGCTATGTAGAATAATGCTACGATAAACATAGTTGTGCTGGTAGCTTTAGTATGGCCTGGTTTGTGATCATTTCGGTAAATGTAGGGCATATGCCAGTTAGACCTTTTCTTTGTTGAGGGGGTGAGTTTCCAGGGGCCATGTGACTTCTCTGTTAAAGGGCTGATGTACTGCAGACAGGAGGAACTCAGCTATCCATTGGGATGTGAAGGGAGTGTTGTACATACTTCTGGAGGAAAACCCTGAACAATACAGTGTCCTACCAATACCACCAATAAAATCATTACTGGCCCCAGGATGGCCACAAATCCCTACATGGGGAGGACAGGGGATGGGATATTCCATTCTGGGTCCTTATATTTTCCAAGAATTGCTTTTCATTTTGACGAACTCTGCCAGATTGGCTAGCATAAAAGTAGCATTCTTCCCCCAGGAATGCACATATGCGTTCTTTTGTGGCCCTTATTAAATCTAGCTCTCACTGGTTTACGAAGACCATTTCCACCAGTGAGTCTAGTTGGTCTTGTAGGGCATCAAGATTTTGTTGACTAAGGAGAGGTCCTCTTTTATTTGGGCAGACATTTGGGTCTGTTGGGTCTGTTGGGTGTGTTGTTGTCTGTGGCTGTACTAACCAGGGCTGTGGTACCAGCCAGGGCTATACCTAAAAGGACAGAAAGAGGAACTTCTCTCTTTTGTCTAGTGTTGGGTGAGATAATAATTTACTTCATGGCCTGACAGAATATGTAGATCAAGGGTTAAAATGACCATGTCACACTGTGCCCCCTGGGTAACATGTATAAACCCCATGAGGATAGATCAAGTATGAGCCATTGGGAGCCAGGACCCTGAGGGATAAAATAGTGTAGTTTGGCTGTAGTTTCCCAAGTGGGCTTCACCCACCACTTGGACTGGGAGTCCTGAGGTACAGGTATTTTTGTGGTGGTATTGGAGAAGGTGACTTTGGAGAGGCCCACTCCAACATAGGATAGTTGACTGGAGTGTAGGCTTATCCCAGAATCCTTTCCCAGGTCTGGATTGGTCTGGTTTAATAATGTGTGACTGAAGTTTGCTAAAGCTAAAAGCTGAAGTAGAGAGGTGGGGTTGGGGTGTGGAGGATCTTGGAATGATTTAGAACTGGGAAGTTTGGGCTGAGGTTTCCAAGGCTTAAAGTCTGCTTGAGGTGAGACTGGTGGAAGAAAAATTTTTACCTTTAGGGTTTAGGGGACGAGTGAAATAGGAGGGTATGTACAATTTGTGCACTGCTGACTCCAAGGTCCTTTTCTCCCTATGTCTCAGGGGATGATATGGTTAAGTCTCAAGGTATCCCGCTGACCATGGATTGTTGGTGCTAGGTTAGGGATGAGGTGTAGGACTGGAGAAGTAGGAGAAGTGGTAAAAAGGCCAGGGTGGTAAAATGAAGTAAAGGAACAAAATCCAAAAGGTGGGGAGCTTTAGGAGCAAGAAAGTGCAAGATGACCCAGAGATAAGGAAGCTTGTTAGGTAAAGACACCTAAGATGGGTAAGAGAAACCCATTCTCCCCAGGACCAATCTCGAGGGGGAGTCACTAGTAGTCCATTGGTGAGAAGGATAATGAAGAATATTGTTGGAAATGACAAATAAGAGGGAACAGAGCATCTAGAGCGATGCACGAGGAAATATAAAGCCAAGGGTAGAAGGTAATTTGTGGAGGTATAAAATAAGCAAAGATTCTTTGTAACCAAAGTTATGTCGGTGGCTTTTGTGAGGTCATCAAATGTGGGGCAAATTTGGAGTGCCAGGCAAGTGTCATCCAGCAGGTTGATGAGAAAGGTCCTGAAGTGAAGAAGAGTCAGGGTCATGGGGAGGATCTCTATGTGTATAGGATAACTTGGGTCCTCCAGGTCTCCTTGAATGATGGCATATCCTTTCTAGAGGAGATGGCCAGGAAGCTTATGGAAGAGAAGGACTTGGTGAGCAGTGGGGAACAAGCAGGGGGTGGGGGTATGGAGTGGAGGTGGAAGAAGGCTTGTGTGGAGGGGGTACTAGATACCCTGCTGTTTCATTTTAAGTCAGATGACTTAAAATGAATGTCACAAATGTCAATATTGAAAGTGCCAAACTCTTGCTCCATTTTTGTGCTGAGGTCAGATGTGAATACATAAGCAAATTCATTTTGGGGGACTGTAAATCAGCCTGAAAGTTTGCTCGGGCTATGGAGTGAGCTGTCCTAAGGCTTTGGGGAAGGCAAGCAGATGGATCCCAATAATTAGGAGACAGCATCCCCAAAGTCTCAATTACAATGTCAGGGGTCAGGCAATGTGGGAGTCTTCTGAAGTCTCCGAGACCCCACAGAGGAAAGGGGGGACTTCTGGAGTCCCTAGGTCTGTGTTGGGGCACATCCACCACAAACCCTCACTGATTATCTTGTCCTTAAGGCTTCTGGATGATAGATGAAGTTGGTCAAATAGGAAAGGCCCCTGCCTGGAAATCAAGAATGCAGGGACTGGGGAAGTAGAGAGAGATTAGAAGGAGAGAAGGCCATCTCTGGGGTTTCCACAGGAGGCTAATAAGACCTCAAACCATGTGGGGTGGCCATCCATGGGACATGTACCGCTTAAATAGGCAAAGGCCATGAGAACTGAAGAAGTTCCAGGTTGTGGCTGGAGCCTGTTTATCCCAGAATAGTAAGGACAGAGACTCTGTGCTGAAAGAAAGGAGTCAGAAAGACAGAAGGAGGGTAAGCAATGGCTCCATGAGAGGGGCCGGGAGGGGGGGCAGGTGACCCCTCAGCAGAGGGAACCCAGTTACTCCTGGCACTTTTCCTCTGCCTGGTTCTGACACCAAATGTTAGGTAAATGGAGGAGAAAGGAACAAGCTGGATTTATCTCTACAGGCAGGCTAAGACTTTCATTGAGATACAGCAGCAAGGGGCAAGCAACCTTCCCGTGGAAGAGAGGCTATGTGAGGATATGGAATTGGGGTCAAGCTTATATAGCTTATATAGGTCTTAACAAGGAAATAAAGAAACGAAAATCAGGCTGTATTCACTTACAGGCTGGGGGGTGGGTCCATTTGATTAGGCTCACAATGGAATGTTCAGCCTGGGGTGACAGGCATTTTCAGCCAGACCAAGGTCAAAATGACCTGCCTCTGCTCAAACATCCTGACATACCTGGTGTCTTGCATCACATGCATATGCACCTGGTATGATAAGGCGGTGGGGCAGTCCTTCATTTTCCATCTTTAGATACATAAATACATCAAAAGATTGGGCCAAGCACCTGAGTGCCGGTGGCTCATGCCTGGAATCCTAGGTACTCAGGAGACTGAGATTTGAGGATCCCAGTTCAACGCCAGCCTGGGCAGGAATGTCCATAAGACTCTTATCTCCAATTAACCACCAGAAAACTGGAAATGCCTCTGGGGCTCAAGTGGTAGAGTGCTAGCCTTGAGCTGAAGAGCTCATGGACTATGCGTAGAACCAGAGTTCAAACCTCACAACCAACAGAGAGAGAGGGAGAGAGACAGACAGACAGACAGACAGACACAGAGACACAGAGAGATAGAGAGACAGAAACAGAGAGACAGAGAAAGAGAGAGACAGAGAGACAGAGAGAGAGAGCCGGGCTGGGGGCGGGGGGTGGAAGGAGAGAGAGGTATAAATATCCTTCAGTGTTTGTCTCTAAATTCCTGGCTGCTATTTCCCATGCTTCATTTTCTCTAATGCTGCTATTTCCTTTGTTTCATTTTCTCTAATTCACCCTAACATTTGGCCAATAACCTGAATAGGAGGTTTCCAGTGAAGAGCTGACAACAGAGGTGCTTTGGGGTTTTTGTGGGCTTTTCTTCTGGGGCAATATTTCCTCTGTCCATCCTCTGCTTATACTTGAAACTCACAATGACCCCAGGTCACTCTCTTCCAAGGAATTCAGATATGCACAGTCATTCTAGTGTCTTGAGGGGATTAAGGGGTGATGAAAGGAGGGGGTGCTGCTCTGGCCTGACTATCTCCATTGTGCAGGAATAACAGTGATGTGGGTAACTGGATTATGTCAATACTCTCCACCTGGGGAATGGATTTCTGCTCAATTATTATTTTTTGGTGCTGTTCCTGTGGCTTGAACTTGGGGCCTGAGCATGTCCCTGTGCTTCCTGTGCTATTTTTCCTCAAGGCTGGGGCTCTACCCCTTGGGCCACAGCTCCAATTCTGGCTCTTTTACTGGTTAACTGGAGATAAGAGTCCCAGGGACTTTCCTGCTTAGGCTGGCTTTGAACAGGCAACCTTAGAGCTCAGTCTCAGGAGTAGTTAAGATCATAGGCATGAGCCACCAGCATAGGGCTATTTTGTTCATGTTTTTTAAACTTTTGGGGCCCAGCCTAGCTAGCAGCCTCTTAATATTTCCAAAGAAAAGGAATGGTCAGAGAGGGCCTTTGTCTCCCTATTCTTGTAATTTAATATCTACATAATAAAGACAGGGCAACCTGCTGCTCTTTTCTTCTTTTTCTGTGGGTCCTAGGCCTTGAATTGTGGGCTTGGAACCTGTCCTGAGCTTTCCCATTCAAGACTAGCTCTCAAGCACTTGAGCCACAGCTGCACTTCTGAGTTTTGGAAATTCATTGGAGCTAAGAGTCACACGGACTTTCCTGCCTTGGCTGTGTTCAAATTGTGATCCTCAGATGTCAGCCTCCAGATTAGTTAGGCTTACAGGCATGAGCCACCATGCCTAGCTTGCTGCTCTTTATTCAGTTTATTTCCTGATTTTAATTTCCTTGTCTCTGGGTCTATTCATTCTGCTTCAGATCTCTTGGTAGAATGGTAGATATGTTTTGTCTCTTACTCCTGTCTAGCTTCTCATTCCTAACAGCAATTGGAGATACTGGAGTCAAGTAAGCTGGGCTTTTGTTTTGGTCACTTGTAGGGCTTGAAGCCAGGGTCTGAGTGCTGTCCTTGTGCTCTTTTGCTCAAGGCTAGTGCTCTACCACTTTGAGCCTACAGCTCCATGTCCAGTTTTCTGTTGGTAAATTGGACATAAGAGCTTCATGGACTTTCCTGCTTGGGATGGCTTTGAACCACAAACCTCAGATCTCAGCCTCCTGCCTAGGTAAGATTACAGGCGTGAACCACTGGTGCTTGGCTCCATGACATTTTTATCTCCAGTTAACCAGCCAAAAAGCCCAAATTGGAGCTGTGGCTCAAACAGTAAAATGCTATCCTCGTGAACAGTGCCCAGGCCTTGAGTTCAAGCTCCAGGACTGACCCCAAAAATGAAGAAGCATTTGAGCAGGAGCCAGAGGCACTATGGGAACAAGAACCATCATGATAGGACACATTATTGGCCATGTGTTGTGTCTGTTCCTTCTCATTAGTTGTGCTGGCCTTGGGACTTGAAAGCAGGGCCTAGGCACTGTCCCTGAGCTCTTTTGCTCCAGGCTAGAGCTCTATCACTTGAGCTACAACGTCACCAGGAGTGGCATTTCAGGAGGAGCCATGCCACAGCAATATCCCAAGCAAAGGGATGGGACTAGTGAGATACAGCAGTGAATACAGTAGTAGAGGAAGATCCCTACAGATGAATACAAGCAAGGACATGATAGAGATCTGGGCTGAACTGTATTGGCTGAATTGTTTTGGAATATGAACATAGTAGTCTTTTGGTAAGTGTAAGTGTAAGAGTGTGCATGTGCCAGTCCTGGGGCTTGAACTCAGGGCCTGGGCCCTGACTGAGTTTTATTTTCTCTCTCAAGGCTAC
>NW_012267312.1:8388469-8406158 GCF_000151885.1 Dipodomys ordii | reverse complement strand
TGGCTCCATGACATTTTTATCTCCAGTTAACCAGCCAAAAAGCCCAAATTGGAGCTGTGGCTCAAACAGTAAAATGCTATCCTCGTGAACAGTGCCCAGGCCTTGAGTTCAAGCTCCAGGACTGACCCCAAAAATGAAGAAGCATTTGAGCAGGAGCCAGAGGCACTATGGGAACAAGAACCATCATGATAGGACACATTATTGGCCATGTGTTGTGTCTGTTCCTTCTCATTAGTTGTGCTGGCCTTGGGACTTGAAAGCAGGGCCTAGGCACTGTCCCTGAGCTCTTTTGCTCCAGGCTAGAGCTCTATCACTTGAGCTACAACGTCACCAGGAGTGGCATTTCAGGAGGAGCCATGCCACAGCAATATCCCAAGCAAAGGGATGGGACTAGTGAGATACAGCAGTGAATACAGTAGTAGAGGAAGATCCCTACAGATGAATACAAGCAAGGACATGATAGAGCTCTGGGCTGAACTGTATTGGCTGAATTGTTTTGGAATATGAACATAGTAGTCTTTTGGTAAGTGTAAGTGTAAGAGTGTGCATGTGCCAGTCCTGGGGCTTGAACTCAGGGCCTGGGCCCTGACTGAGTTTTATTTTCTCTCTCAAGGCTACTATTCTACCATTTGAGCCACAGAGACATTTCTTGCCTTTTTAGTAGTTAATTGGGGATAAGTTTTACTTTCCTTCCTGGGGTTGGCTTCAAACCATGATTCTCAGATCTCAGCCTCCTGAGTAGATAAGATTACAAGCATTAGCCACTGCATCAGCCACTAGGTACTTCGCTGTCCTTGCAAGGGTAAGAGTAACAATCTGAATTCACCACTGTTTAAATAGTCCGTTTTAATAGGCCCCAATGTATCCTATTGGAGTCTGCATTCTGGGATAGAAGCCTGGTAGATAGATGATAGATAGATAGATAGATGATAGATAGATAGATAGATGATAGATAGATAGATAGATAGATAGATAGATAGATAGATAGATAGATAGATAGATAGATGGATAGATAGATAGATGGAAAGAAAAGAGATAGTCTCACCCCTAGGTCCTTTTGTTTGACGTAAGGGCAATAGTATAGACACACAAGCTCAGTCCTGTAGACTACCAAGTCAGAGTCAATCAACCCCAATAGCATCTGACAGGGCAATAACATGGTGGAGGCCCGAGTGAACTACCAGAATTAGGAAGCACTTAGTAATCCTATGGGAAGGCAGGCACAGCATCTGGATGAAACCTCAAAGTAAGCCCCGCCTAGCCTAGTAGCTGGATCCCAATGTGGGGTAAGGAGAAGAAGCCATAGTCCAAGCAGTAGAAAACACTTGCAGAGCAGAGTCACCAGGCAAGTTCTCAACCCAGACAGAGGTGGGGAAGATGCTTCCAAATAAGTGACAGCTTTCTAGTCACTGCTCCAGAATAAAGAAAGGAGCTGGGCACAGGTGTCTCCTGCTTGTAATCCTAGCTACTTGGGAGGCTGAGATCTGAGGATCTTGGTTCCAAGCTAGCCTGTGCAGAAAAGTCTATGAGACTTTTTTCTCCAATTAACTACCAAAGAGCCAAGGCAGAGCTGTGGTTCAAGTGATAGAACACCAGTCTTGAGCAAAAGTGTAAGGGACTATGTCCAGGCCCTGAGCTCAAGCCCCAGATCTGTCTGGGAGTTGAACTCCCTCTTCCCCCCCCCCCCCCCCCGTTCCCTGTCTTCCTCTCTCTGTCTGTCTTTCTCTGTCACATACATACAGGCACACACATGTGAGGGTAACTACGACGAAGCACAGTTATTTGCCTACCTATATTAGTCCTATGCTCAGTGACAGAAAAATTCAAGCAAGGTGAGAAGGTTAGGTAAGTGTTCAGGAATAGGTGACAGGAAAGACTAGAAAGTGGTAAGGACGTTTATTATTACTTGGGCAGAAATAAACTACCCCACTTTCAGTACTTCCAATAATAGACTGAAAGTGGGTGATTTCTAGGATAAGAATGACCCAAGTAATTCAGGTTTTAGTTTGTTCTGTTTTATTTTGTTTTTGCCTTTCCTAGGTCTTGAACTCAGGGACTAGTCAGTATCCCTGAACTTCTTTTGCTCAGGACTAGCACTCTACAGCTTGAGACACAGATCTACTTTTTTTGGTTGATTAGAGTTAAGATTCTCACACTTTCCTGCTCTGGCTGGATAAAAAAAAACCATCACATCTCAGCCTTGTTAGAAACTAGTATTATATTTGTGAGCACTGTCCTTAGCTTGTTAGCTTGTTTTTAAATTATGTCAGATATAAAATTATACATGTAGAAAACATGTGAGAAGAGGCATTTGTAGGATTTGAGTATAAGATCAGTGTTCATAGTGAAAGCTAAACTTTCCCATAATTTCTTGGATTACATTGACCCATATTAAAGTGCTACATTGTTTTAGTGATAAGAAAGTTCATAAAGAATGTTGGAGCTGGGCTCCAGTGGCTCATTCCTATAATCCTAGCTACTCAGGAGGCTGAAATCTGAAGATCACCTTTCAAAGCCAGCCTGAGCAAGAATGTCTGTGAGCCTCGTATCTTCAATAAACCACCAGAAAAAAAAAAACAGAAGTGGAGCTGTGGCTCAAGTGGTAGAGCACTCGCCTTGAGCTGAAGAACTGAGGGATAGCATCCAAGCCCAGAGTTCAAGCCCCATGACCTAAATAAATAAATAAATAAATAAATAAAATATTGGAGTGGGGCCGGGAGCTGTTGGTTTACTCCTGTAATCCTAGCTACTGAGGATGAGGAAAACTGAGAATCATAGTTCAAAGTCAGTCAGGGCATGAGGCTCTCATCTCCAATTAACCAAAAGAAAACAGGGAGTAGAGCTGTGGCTCAAGTGTACTGCTCTAGTCTTAGGCAAAAAGAGATCAGAAACATTGTCTAGGTCCAATGACCTAAAACAAAAAAATTGAGGTATTTAAGGTAGTTAAGTTAATTAAGGTAAAAAATGATCCAAATGTTAATGATCTCACTAAGAAGAGACATGATTGCTGAGGTTTTAGTATTAAGCATTTGCTTAGCATGTGTGAAGCTCTGGGTAGATTCACAATATTTTTTCACAATTTATAGTTGGAGTGTCCCATTATAGAATGAATGAATAAATTGTGCTACAATCACACATACATTGGAGTTATCACATGAATATGAACATGCGCCATGGTATTCATACAACAGAATACTCACCATCCAGCAATGAGAATAAATATGAGTAGTCTCATAGATATCACACTGTAAACACACACAGTCAAGCACTGTGGCATACTCCTGGAGCCCTAACTACTCAGAAGGTAGAGATACGAGGGTCAGTGTTAGAAGCCAGCCCAGGCAGGGCCAGCTGTGTAACTCTTACCTCCAATTCACTATGAAAAAGACAGAAGTGGAGCCTAGACTCAAGTGGAAGAACCCTAGCCTAGAACAGCAACAATAAAGCTCAAGGACAGCACTCAAGCCCTGAGTTCAAACCTAGTACTTCACACACACACACACACACACACACACACACACACACACACACAATGTGGGTATTAGAATTGAGGACCCAGGTGATCAAGCTGGGAAGGGGATCCTGGGGGACTTCCTGGAGAAGGGCCAGGCAGATGTGTTTTCTTGGGGGAAATTCCCATCAAATTTCATGGAGCTATAGCTTAGGCTCTGTGAACTTTAACATAGGCAGGTTACCATTTCATCAAAGGTTCAAAATGAAATGCAGCTAGGCAAAAGATAAAAAATAGTTAGAAGGCGTCTATGGCCCAGGCTGCCAGGTGTCTGCACTGTCGTGTCTCTGGCCAGGCTGGGCTGGCAGTCCTGGGCATGTGTGTGCACTGAGCCCCACATAGAACTGAAGCCCATCACACTGGCCTCTCACGCAAGACCTCAGGGCCAGGCAGTCAGCATTGTGGCTCAAGTGGTAGAGTGCTAACCTTGAGCACAAAAGGTCAAGAATACCACCCAGGCCCTGAGTTTAAGCCGCAGGAGTCACTGAAAGAGGGTGGGGGGACTTGAATGAGGCCACTGTGCTAGGATGTGGAGGAGTCCTCTGTCTCTCATTCCTCTCTGAGTCCTGCCCTAGGCACAGCCTTGCCCCTCTCATGACTGAATCTCCTCCCCCAGATTGCAGAGTTAAGCAAGGAATGGGACTCCATGTGAAAAGTAGAGGTAATGCTGAACTCCATTTGTACTGGGTGCTGGACCCCTCAGTGTTGCCCCATATTTCACCTGACTCCGTCTAGACCTGGGCCCTATTCCTCTGCTGAGGTAGTGCTCTTTCCACCAATTCCCCCTCCCTCTCAGACCATGATGCATTAGTCAGAATCTGCTGCCTAGTCACCTGCATGAGTCTCTCAAAGACTCCTGAGCTTCCTCAGCTTCACCTCAGTCTCCCTCAGTACTCACCTGAATTCCAACTGTGCCTGACGCCTCTGCTACACTCAAAAGCAGTTTCCTCTACCCAAACCTGAAGCCCTGTCAGACCCAGAGCCTAAGCCAGGCATCACACCTCTGGTCACATGACATGGGGCTTCCCTGGAAATACACTAGGACAGGCTTCTGTGGTCTGTGGAGTATTGTTGTTTGCTTTGCTTGTTTTTCCTACAGGTTGTGGGGCTGGAACTCAGATCCTGGGTACTGTCCTTCAGCAGTTTTGCTCAAGGCTAGGACTCTACCACTTGATGCACAGCTCTACTTCTGGCATTTTGGTAGATAACTGGAGAAAACTCTCAAAGACTTTTCTGCCCAGCCTGGCTTCCAAATTCCATACTGAGTAATCAGCTAGGATTGCAGGTGTGATCCACCAGTGCCCAGTGTATTCTTTCCCTTGAAATCAAAGAATTCTTTTCCTAAAGATCCAGGCTGTGGCTCCTGCAATAAAAATCCTGTCTTCTGCCAGGCGCCTGTGGCTCATGCCTGTAATCCTAGCTCCTCAGGAGGCTGAGATCTGAGGGTCATGATTCAAAGGCAGCCCAGGCAGGAATGTCCATGAGACATTTATCTCCAAGAAACCACCTGAAAACCAGAAGTGACACTATGGCTCCAGGGGTAGAGCACTCACTTTGAGCTAAGGAACTGAGGGACAACACCCAGGTCCAGAGTTCAAGCCCGACCCAAAAAAAATCCTGTTTTCTTTTTGATCTAAGGACACACATAAGGGAATGCACACCAGGCCACTCTGATATGGCTTGCTAAGGTAAACACCACAGGAATAATCAGATTTGGGAGATTCCATCTTCGTTAAGATCCTGTCATTGATTCCAAATAGAGTCTGTTTCCATCCCACTGCAAGAATCAGTCTTCTCCCTCAAAGCAAGTCTCTTACTCCCAGAATCCACTGATGCTCAAGGAAGAGGTTGGGGTATGGAGGTGTTCACCTGACAAAATGTTCCTGTGACAGGTCTGATAACGGGGAGGTAGCTGCATGCTTGGAGAACCTCTTCATGAGGAAGACTTTACTCTCTCCAACTCCATGGTCTCACCTCTAGCACTGGAAGTCTTGTATTCTCTATTGTGCACAACACAGATCTCACTGCATGGGCTCTGTGAGGCCAAAGGAAGCTCTCTCTCTCTCTCTCTCTCTCTCTCTCCCTGTGTGTGTTTTTGTCTGTCTGTCTGTCTGTGTCTCTCCAAATACAATGCTGACAACAAGGTTGCAGGTGGACTGTTTGTGTCACCTCTTTGGGAACTAGAAAATAAAAAGATGATGTTCATGTGGACACTCAAGCAGGTTTTTGTTCAAGGGCCCTTTTTTCCAACATTCTCAAGTTTCTCTACATTCTCAACTATACATAGTTACACTTCAGGAGGCTGGATGCTTTCCCTCTGGTGATCTGATGATTCATCTAAGAAACAAAGGCCATCAACTCTGTGACACTTACTCCAACCCGAACAACAAAGTCAGAGATGCTCTTTCCCCACAAATACTGCCTGGAACAACCCCGGATTGATAGGGGTAGCATATTTTACAGATCATGCATTAGGGATACTCTTTTGTTTAGATCTCAAACCAGGACTCAAACTTGGTACTGGAAACATTCATGCATTGGCTGGCACTCTACCAACTGAGCCATACCTCTGATCCCAAGGGTGGTTTCTTTCTGTCAATTTTCTTTATTCTGTAGAGCATTGGGGATACCTTTGATCCTCACAAAGGATTCTACTGTAGAGGAGCCACACTGATTTGATCACGACCCAATACTCTGACAGAAATTCTAATTGCAGAAGTGAATGTGTCTTGAATTAGGCTATTTTGTCCTTTAGTTTCCATGGCTGACGGGAGCATGTAAGTGCCCTCTAATAATCTGAAAGTGTAATATCCTTGTCTCTTTCTTTCTGAGTGTTTGCCTTGACTCTAGACATGAGTATATCTTATCAGGACCTGCACAATTCTCCCTTGGTTTGTAGAATAACATGAACAATGGGAGTCATGCTGAAAGTAATGACAAGGTTGGGCCTTATCTGTACTCGGTGCTGGGAGCCTCAATCTTGCTCACCTGGGCTCTTTATGGGACGTTGGCCAGATCTTCTGTTGAGACAGGGCTCTTTCTACCAAACCCACATGCATAAGTCAGAAATCAGCTGCCTGGTCACCCGACATTAACTCTTTGAGGGCTTACAGCAAGAATGGGGTTGGACTGGCCCAGGGGATCTTTGGGGTCACATCCTTGGTCTGAGGTTCTTGAAGTGAAATGACTGATCTCTCTGTGGGGTATACTTGAGAAGATTCTAGAGTGTGAGCAGAGGAGCTGTGGAATGCAGATAGATGGTTCTCAATTATTTCAGTTGCACTCTGGTGTTCAGTTTTACACCAGGGATCATTGAGGGAATGCAGCACCTTCCTGCTCTAACCATGTCTTCTTTTGGCCTCAAGACAACCTGAGAACAACAGGCTTGGTCTAGGGTCTTTGAAGAGAAAAGCCATGTGGAAGCCAGGTACAATAAAAATGCACAGTGCCAGGCACCTGGGCCTCCTGCCTGTTATCCAGCTTCTCAGAAAGCTGAGATCTGAGGATCACAGTTCAAAGCCAGCCCAGGCAGGAAAGTGTGTGAGACTCTTATCTCCAATTAACCACCAGGAAAACCAGAACTGGCGCTGTGGCTCAAATGGTAGAGCACTCACTTTGAGCTGAAGAGCTCAGGAAAAGCACCCAGCCCCAGAGTTCCCACCCCACCCCTGATCAAAATACAAAAGATAGATTGTCCCCTGTGGACAGACTTCATGCAATCTATTTGAACCTCTGTTTTCACCTAGGTATGTCGTCAGATGGGAACCTGCATAACTCCCTCAGCCACTACTCCTGGAGAAGGTGATGTGGGATTCATGTTTGCTTGAGTTCCTTGGATGGGCAAGGACCAGTTGCAGGATATTCATGAGTCTGAAAGTAGGAATGAGGTTGAACGCCATCAGTACTGGTCCTTGAGCTTAGTGCCTCTTTACTTCCTATATGATAGGCACCTATCTGCTCAGCTGAGGCCAGGCTCATGCTACTTAACCACTAATCTCTCCTAGAATCTAATGTAAAATTCACAAAGCAGCTGCCTGGTCGTCTATCTTAGTGCCTCTGAAGGCTCACAGCAAGGGAGGGCCTAGCCCTGTACAGGTCATCTCAGTCCTTTCCTATATCCTCAACTTGAGCAGCAGCAGTGTGTGTCTGTGGCCTTCCTCTGCTAACTTTAAGACGTGAGTTATGCTTGTGAGTGCTGGAGCTGTAGTGAAGGGCAGAGACAGTCATTTCTAATGGTATTTGATCCCAGTGCTTTCCACGTGGGGATGCTGTTCATGTCACTCTTCTGCAGGACGTATCAGAGGACATGCAGGACTGTGAATTTGGCTAAGTGGTAGTGCCTAGTGTACATGAAGCCCTGGTTTGATTCCTGGATACCATATAAACAGAAAAAATCCGGAAGTGGTGCTGTTTCTCAAGTGGTAGAGTGATAGCCTTGAGCAAAAGAAGTTCAGGGACAATGCCCAGGCCCTGAGTTCAAGCTCTAGGACTGCCAAAAAGAAAAAAGAAAGAAAGAAAGAAAGAGAGAGAGAGGATATGCATCTCAGGAGGACATGCAACCAAACTGAATTGTCAAGGTATTCAGGAAAAGTTCCTCATTAGAAGTCACTTTGAAAAAGCTGGTTGTGAAGAATCTCCTAGAAGGACAGATCCTAGGATGTGAATCAAAGTTCAGCTCCTTGTGTCTCTGCCACCTGCTTCCCCATTGATATCACTGTTTTTAGTTTTAACATTTCTTTTAAACTGGGCTTAATTTTTCTATTGTCATATATCCATATATGTAATGTCCTTCTATAATACTCAAAAATCATTCACTCTATCATTGAGCCATACATTGCCATCAGATGACCTCCCACAAGAGAGTCCCCATTTTGCCTTTAGTTTCTTTTCCTGTTGTATTTTATTAGTGAGGGATAAGATTCTGTATATAGGAGAAAAGATTCAACATTGGCCATTCTCAATTTGGTTTCCTTTACACAAGTTCCATCTATTTCTCTGCAAATGATATAACAATAATTTTATGTGTGCTGATCCTGGGCTTGAACTCAAGCCCTGAGCTTTTGTACTTATAGCTCTACTTTCAGCTCAAAGATGACTCCTAGGCCTGTGGGAGAGAAAGTAAGAAGTAGTTGCAGGTGGCAATGTTCCTCTTGCCATCTCCTGGTCTGCCCTTTCTTGCTTTAGGGCCACATAGTTTCCTGTCCCCGGTTGCCTGAAGCGTAACAGTAAGGCAACAATTCAACAAGGCATAAGATGCTGAGTGAATCTGAGTCTCTGTGGTGCTGGTGGGGTGTGTAGTGCTGAGCAATGTGGACTTGTGTTGGGGGGTGAATAAATGGAGCATATGGTACCATTTCATCATATGCACCTCCATCTTAAGTTCTGAACCTGGCAGAGAAGTGTCTGCTGGATTACATGAGGGCAGTTCTTCAGACCAAGACATTGGCCTCCTGGTCCCTGGAGTATATCCAGCAGGCAGTGAGTCAGACCTCTCTCTCCCTTGGGCTCCAGCATTCAAGGAAAACATGGGGCCTCCACACTGGACAGTAAGAGGGAGCTAGACTGCAAGGTCCTCAATGTTCTGCAATAGACAGCTCTACTGAACTCACTCTAGGTGCCCAAAGTTCCCCTGCAGATGTGTGCACTACTCTCTGCTGCCCTGAGGAACACTCTCTCAAGTGGTGTCCAGGTCCTTATGATTGAACAAAAGGCAATGAGAATACATCACATGGGCCCAAGGGCAACTGCAAAGGTGATCACATGCAGTGTGGGCCATATTGCTGGAGGACTGCCTCAGTGTTCTCCTTGTTAAATGTCAGGTTGGGAACTTTCTCTCTCAGGACCTAAGGCCACAATCCCAAAGCAAAAATCTTATTTCTGTGAGAAAACTCAAAGATGTAAGGGAAGGTGAATGGTCCTATGCTTTCTGACTTTCCTCATAGGTAAAGGAGTGGAAGACTGTTAGTGATGTCCATGTGTATGAGTTGGGCTTTATACCTGTCCTCACCTTAACTCCACATAGCTTCTGAACACTCGCTCTTGCTGATCAGGTTCTTTTCACTGAATTTCTTTAGTGTAAGGACCCAGCCTCTTGATTCCTGGGAGACACAAACATACAAATACTTCATGTGAACACCCAGAAGAGATTTTGCAAATCTGAAAGACGAGGCAAGACATAGGGCTTTTCTTTTGTGGGGGTCTCTCCAGGTATTCATAGTCAATTTCACATGGTTGGGGCCTTTTCCCTCTGGTGATGTCCAGATGCATCTTGCAGACCAAGACTACATTTTCCTGCCATCCTGATAAAATACTGATGACCTTTCTTTCCCACATTGCTGCCAGCAGCCACCCTGGGCTTACAATATAAGTAGTTTCCCTGCATCTTGAAAAGGTTTTGTTGATCTTCTCTAAGGGCTCTGTTGGGCAGAGGACATAGTCTTTAGACCAAGTTCCACTCCTCCCAGAAATGAACCTAAGAGGCTAAAGTGAGGCGTCCTGAACCTAAGCATGCTGTTCTAGGCCTCCCCAGGATGATGAGGGATTGGAGGTCTACTTCTGATGTGACCTGCAATATCTCTCTTTTCATATCTTCATTCCAGGCACAAGTTCCACACCTCTCATGATCTGGGGCTTTCATAACTGTCAGGACATCAGAGGGTCATATGTTTTCTAGGCCAATCTCAGTTTGTCATGAGTCTCCATCTTGAGACTTCAGTGAGCATCTGGATGATCATTCTGTCAAATTCAGTATTTATCTGCGTACCTAATACCTAACTCTGTATGATCTGGAAAGATCTGTATGACAAGACTACCCTGGTGAGAAAGCACAGGGTCTCCCTGGACAGACAGCAGGGGCAGACATTCTCCGTGTCTCCTTTAACCTGGAGTCTAAGGTCCTTTCCTTAACAGTCTTGGCCCTGACCAGCCCAGGCTCTCATTTCCTTTATCACTGCATGGTGGAAGTGAATGTCCCAGACCCATGTCCACCAGGAGTGTGTTATCCGCTCACATAGAACCTACAGAGTCCTGACCTCTCCATACCAGTGACTTCAGACAAAGGTTTTCTTAGTGTCCAATGTGGTAGAAGAGAGTAAAAAGGTAGACTCCTCACCTTCCCAGAGGCCCTTAGGAGCTTGTCTGGGAGCAAGGGTGAATATAGATTTTTAGGGGACCTGCCAAATAGTTTGAAGCTTTCTCTGCTTCCCCTAAGACATCTAAAGACCGCTTATATCCCAGACCCTAGACTAAAGCTGTTATTCTCATAGTATCTGGAGGGAGAACTTAAGGCTACTTGGGTCGGTGAGTGTTAAAGGCATACATGGTGGAGGAGTGCTCAACTGTCCTGATATTCCCCAGGGCTCAGGACTGAGAGTGTGAAAGAATCGACGCTGTTGACTTATTTTATGATTTTTCTACCTGAATCTGGGCTTTTGCTGATCAACTTCTCTCTCCTGGATGTGCCTTAGACAAACAGCCTCTCCTCTGCAAGTTAGTGTTCAAAACTGTCTCCATGGTCACAGGAATTTGAAAGGGAGGCTGCAGGAGTTGTGGAATGTTGGACAACAGAGACATTGAGGTTACTCCTTTACACTTGATATTAGGATTTCCTCTGTTCACCTTGTAGACAGCTCTCCCACCTGAAATTCTCAGAGTCTGAATCCCTCCTAAGAAGTGCAACAACCACTCACATCTGGTTTCCTAGCTACTGAGTTTTCAAGATTGTGACTCAAAGCCAGCCTGGGTACAGATTGGTTTTTTTGTTAGCTTTTTGGGTTTTGGTTTTTTTGTTTGGTTGGTTGGGTGTTTTTTTTTTGTCGGTTGTGATACTTGAACTCTGGGCCTGGGCACTGTCCCTGAAATCTTCAGCTCAAGGCAACTACTCTACCATTTGAGGCACAGCACTGACTTCTGGTTTTCTGGTGGTTTATTGGAGATAAGAGTCTCACAGACTTACCTGCCAGGGCTGGCTTTGATCTATGATCCTCAAATCTCAGCCTCCATAGTAGCTAAGATTACAGATTTAAGGCAGAAGCACTCAGATCGTTGAGACCCATAAACACAATTAATCACAGAAAAAGCTAGCAGTGGCACTCTGGCTAAAGTGGTAGATTGCTAGTCTTGAGCAAAAGAGCTCTGGGACAAGGACTAAGCCCTGAATTCTAGTCCTACAACTGACAAAGAAAGAAAAAGAACTTCAGACTAAAGCTATGACCTGCCAATTCCTCTCCTATAGAAGGCTGGATAACGTAGCTGGAGTCAGTGGCTCATGTCTAAAATCCTATGTCCTTATCAGCCTAAGATTGGGAGGATGAGAATTTGAGGTATGCCTGGGCTAAAGTTTTGGGAGACCATTTCTCAAACTATGAAATAGAGACTGTGATGATGTGCCTCATCACCAAGAATATGTGGAAAGTTTAATGAAGAACTTTGAAATTCAGGGCTTACCAGGCAAAACAAAGTGAATCCTGTTTGAAAGCTAGCTAGAGGAAAAAGTTTGGGGTATCTGAATTGAAAGAGTGCCTGCCTAGCAAGTATAAGAGCTTGAGCTCCAAACCCACAAAGGACTAAACATAAAGTAGAAGAGGTTAGTGGAGGAGGGGCACTCAGCTGATTAGTGCCTCAATGAGCATGGCTTGGGAATACCAGTTTGGATTCAACCAGATTTTGTCTGAAACAATCTCTAGGGAGAGGAGGGTTTCTTCCTTGGTTGTAGGGTTGAGGTCTGGGTCTCGTCACTCTTGTTAGGTTTTGTGGTCAAGGCTAGTAGTCTACTACTTGAGTCACAGCCCATTTCTGGCATTTTTCTTTTTTTGTAGTTTTTCAGAGGTGAATGTATCACAGGCTTTCTTTCCTGGGCTGGTTTCAAACCCCAATCCTCAAAATTCAGCCTCCTGAGTAGATAGGATTCCAGTTGTGAGCCACTGGTGCCTGCCTGGCAGGGAGAGTATTTCTTATCTCTATCATCAGAAGTACCCAAAGAGTGAGCACTTCTAGAGCTGGGGCCTCTCCAATTCTCACACTTACAGATGATAGGACAATGCTTTCAGTGACATGATTTCCTTGGTGCATGGCTGAGACCATAGTGCAGATGGATTATTTGGGGGACACTCACTGGCATTGGGGTTTCTTCTTACTCATCCTCTGCTATCCTCAGCCCCACAGAGAACTGGAGGTCCCTCGCTTCAAGAATCTCTGTCGCACTCTGAGAATCACAGAGTTGTGGATTGACGAGGGGAGGTTCACAGGGTTCAGTGTCACTCTCTGAACAAAATATGCCTCTTTGTTGCAGATCTAAGTGCATAGGTACAAACTGAATATTTGGAGATTCTCTATCTAGGTCCATCACTTCCTTTGTCCCCCTCAGATTCTATCTTTCACCACTGACAGTTCTGACCTCTCTACTGGCCTGAACTGCAGAATTCAGAAGAAGATTGTTACTCTCAGGGTTCACTAATACAGAAGGAGGAACTTTCCAGAGGACACCTGCCCTCCCAACCCCCATGCCATTGTGCAGAACATACAATGGGTTTTTAGATAGATTAGCTGTGGATTCTCCAACTGTTCACTCAGAGCTCTCATAAGGCCCAGGCCTATCCCTTTCAAGTACCTCAGAACAAGATTGTGTCTTTCAGGGTCCAGGGAAGAAATTACATGTGCTGTCATGAGACCATCCTACATGTATTTCTATTGAGTTAATGGCAAAGAGACATGAACACTGTTAAATATGTATCTTAACTTGATAATGATGCATGCACTTATACAGGACATCTCCACGTGAAAAACATGTAATTAACTTTAAAATATTATATACCAGATTCATACTTGTAGTGCCCACAAGAGCAAGAGTTCACTTACAGAAAAACCAGAAATATAGTCACATTTTTAGGTATTTGTGAAACAAGAGTAAACGAACTATTTTCTTCTCTGTAAAAACATTTAAATAAGCTCAACAAAATTAGAAGTTTTTTTTTTTAATTTTTTTTTGTCTGTCGTAGGGCTTGAACTGTAGACCTGGGCTCCGTCCCTGAGCAATTCAGCTCAAGGTGTGGCTTTACTGCTGGAGCCACAGCACCACTTCCAGTTTTCTAAGTGCTTTATTGAAGACAAGGGTTTTATGGTTTTTCCTGCTTGGTGTGGCTTTGAACAATAATCCTCAGATCTCAGCCTCCTGAGTAGCTAACATTATAGGCGTGAGCCACCAATGTTGGCTCAAAGAATAGAATTTGAAAGGGTTAAGGCATTAAAGATTATTTCAGGGGTCCATGAAGTAAAATTTGGTTGTGTGAGTGATCTCCACAAGGAGATGCTTCCATTTTGGTGTTCCAGCCTGCTAACATGGGCAGCTATGATTGCCATTGAAAGAATAAGGAAGCATGGAAATTCATTCTGGTTTTCAAATGTATGAAAAATTACATGTGCTACAGTGGAGACCAGTGCTCCTTTGAGCTCAGAAAATGTGTAAGGAGTCTTATGCTTTCTGAAGAACCTGAGGTCTTCATCAGAATTAGCTACTGCAGCTAATTGGATAAATCATTTTTTCTTTCTTTGTAGGGGTGGGATTTCATTCCTTCTTTTAATGTGCAGTACTTGGACTGGAATTCATGCCTTGTACCTTCAGTTGGCTAATTTTGCTCAAGGCTGGAACCACAACTCCGTTTTCTGGCTTTTTGATGATTAATGGGAAATTAACAGCCTTGAATTTATCTGTTAGGATACTTTTGAATATGATCCTCAGATCTCAGCCTCCTAAATGGCTAGAATTATAGATGAGAGACACCCATGCCTGGCTCTTCGGAAATTTCTGAGAAAACAAGATTTGCCTAATAATCCTATGTGTTCCCTGGTACCTACTCTGTTATAAAGATGTTTCAATTCTAAACTACCTCTTCTCATTTAAAAATGATTATGAAAAAAGGCAGCAGAGAAAGTTTTCTTTGGTCACTCACTCGTCATTTTCTGCATCTCCATTTACAATACTGTCTCATCCTCTTGGGATGAGCATCTTTTCCTTCCATTTGAAACAGGAGGGAAATCACCTGTGAGCCCAATATGCTCCACATGATCACTGCCATCTGAACACCTGTACAGGTGCAATACACGAAAGCAAGTATTTCCCTGTAGAACTGATTCTAGGCAAGAAGCAACACAAAGAAAGTAAATTGAGCCAGGGTGCCAGAGCCTCATGCCTGTCTGTGATCCTAGCTACTCAGGAGACTGACATCTGAGGGTTGCTATTTGATACCAGGCCCTACAGGGAAGTCTCTGAGAATGTTATCTCCAATTAGCCACCAGAGAATCAGAAGTGGTGCTGTGGTTCAAAGTGGTAGAGCACTAGCCTTGAGTGAAAAGGCTCAGGGACAGCAGCACCCAGGTCCTGAGTTCAAGCCCCATTACTGACAAAAGAAAAAGAAAGGAAGGAAGGAAGGAAGTGAATTAAGCTTTCAGATAAAAGCTAGAATGACCACTAAGCATCCATATGTGACACCTAGGAAGATCCCAAGTTGTATATAGGTTTAGTTTCAATAGATAGTTGATGTTGAATCCCCACTTAGGAGAATACTCCAACTTTTAACCACATAAATAAGCCCCTGCATTTATTTATATGTCCAATTTCCAGTTTCCAGTAAGAAGCACACAAAAATTCAACATCAAAAGCCAAGTGTCCTCAGAAATCCTTCTTCTTCCTTCTGGGTTATAGTCCAAGTATCATCTCATTAGGGAACAAGTCCAAGACTTCGTGAAAATCATCAGAAAATTAAAAAAGGTGGACTCTCAAGAATGTATATCTAAACTTACAGTGTAGTTTGAACTTTGCTGTCTCAGAGACTCTGCCAGTATGAATGACTGTGGCCAGTAGAGTAGAAAAATTATAAATTGTGAGCAATGTGTGGATTTCTGCTAGTAATCTTCATGCTTTTTTGTTACAGGAGGACAGGGAGTTTGTTAGCATCTCCAGAGAAAGTACCAAGAGGGGTTAAGTTCAAGAGCATATAGTGGAGTTGAATTGAAGGGAAGAAGGGAGGTGGATACAGGAGAAGGGTGGTAACACAGGAAAGTGCTCAGACCTAAGAGCACACACACTCATCATACTGAGCTGAGCCTCTCAGGTAACCTTTCAGTGGAATGGTTTCTTCTGGAATTCTTACTAAGTAAAGCCTGGAGAGTGGAGAGCATACAGTTGCTAGGGAAGGAGGTGTGTGAGGATTCAGGATAATGCGATATCTCAGCAACAGGCTGTAAGGTGCTTAGGATGGGAGGAGAGGAGGAGGAAGAGGCCATGGTAGGAGCCTCTCCTCAGTCATGAAACCATCTCACCCACCAGACTCACAGCCTTTCCTTGGGAATGAACACACCATTCTAGCTGGGGATGATCGTGATTCGTGTGACTGTGAGGTATCACAGCTTTCCTTGAGGATCACAAGTAGTATGGTGGGCAGAAGCTCTGAGATGAGGATTTTGAGGCCTTGTGGAGAGAAGAAGCATGGAAGTGCCTATACCTGAGAAGTTTACCCTTGGAGACTCTCACATGGGCTCTTTCTGTTTGGTACTCTAGGGCCATAGAGGCTTCCGTCTCCCTGGTGGATCTGCTGCCTGAGAGCCTGAGGTAGCAAGGGAGTCAGCTCCTCAGGCAGGAGGCTAAGGAAGGCTGAGGCTCTGGGGCTACATGGAGGACATATGGGCATGGGCAATGTGGGGTGTCCTCTATTCCAGGATTGGAGGGCTCTTAATACACATGAGTGTGTGTGTCACCTTGGCTCCTGACCTCACCTGGAGTTTGTATGGTGGGTTATCTGAGGACCCTGTTTCAGCACAAGAGCATTACCTGCTGATCTGTGGAATATACATTAGGAACAGAGAGATACCTGTCTTGATGCTGTTATGTAGCTTTCCAAGACAGCACTGAGCCCCCAAAGTTGACAAGAAGAGTGAGCTGTACTCTATGAGGTCCCCAGTATTCTTGAGTGGCCTCTTTTGGGGTCACAGTGGGCTCCTGTGATCATTTCGTAATGACAAGATCGCTCCTTTCTTCTGACCTTACTGAAATTCTCAGAAAAATGAGGTAGTTATGTATCCTCCCATAAGCTGCACCTGCCCAAGGACAGCGCAAATTGGTCAAATCCAGTGTGGGACATGCGGGTAGAAGAACTTCCTGAGGCATAAGGATGCATCTTCCTAACTGGACATGACATGTGCCAAGCTTACCACAGGAGTACAGCTAGATTATTGTGGGTGCATCTGGTAAAAGTAACTGCAGCTCCTCTCACCACCCCAAGCTCTCATCTTAGTCCCTTCAAGTGCCTGGGAATCCAACAGCAAGGAACACAGAGCAACAACGTGAACTCCAGGTGTGCCAAGGCCAGTGGAGGGCCAATAGGAGTGGTGAGGCTGTCACCAGCTCAGTGACTAGGACGCTCTGGGCAGGAAGATTCCAGATGGCAGGAGGCATCTGTCTGGCCCTTGGATAATGAGTTCTTAATTTTATCATAATAAAGAAGTTGAGAACATACCAGGATCAATATTGAGCAATTTGTAAGTAAAATAATGTGAAGGAAAGAGAAAGGATAGTTCACAACCCAGAAACTGGTACAGCACAGTGAAAACAGAGGCAATGAGTGCTGTAACATCGTAGGTATTTAGGGTGAATAAGTAGGTTGATGTTTGGCTCATATTCACCTTACGGTAAGTGTTTCCTTTTGATCAAGCATTTGGTACATTTTGGCACTTATTTGTGTTCCAGACCTAGGACTTGAACTGAGGAATTTGACACTGTCCTTGAGATTTGGCTTCAAGGCTAGTGCTCTCTACTACTTTGAGTCACAGTGATATTTTTCGTTTTCTTGTTGTTAATTGGAGAAAAGAGTCTCACAGCCCATTGCTGCCTGGGTTTGCTTTGAACTATGGTCCTCAGTTCTCAGCCTCTTGAACAGGTGGGATTACATGCATGAACCACTGGTGCCTGGCTTCATTTTGTCCTTCTTGGTGTTATTTTGTCTTATTAATTTGGCCAGAGATTTTGAAGTTGGTGTGCTCATTAAACTGGGTCATTAATCTTTGGGCATCCTTTCAAGTAAAGGATGAATTTTGTTCCACACACACTAAGGAAAGTGTCCATTTCCAAGATAAACTTTCTCCTTTAGTCATGTTTTGTGCCAAGAGGAGTCATTTTCCCATGATAAG
>NW_012267312.1:8383660-8385814 GCF_000151885.1 Dipodomys ordii | reverse complement strand
GCCTGAGCACTGTCCCTGAGCCTCTTATTGCTCTACCACTTGAGCCACAGTGCCACTTGTAGGTTTTTTCTGAGTAGTTTATTGCAGATAAACTGGAGGTTAACTGGAGATAAAACTGTCTAATAGACTGTTCTGCCTTGGCTGGTTTTGAACTGTGATCCTCAGATATCAGCCTCCTGATTAGCTAGGATTACAGGGATGAGCCATTGGCATGAAGCTCAGTCTAATCTTTTATATTTGGCTGTGAGTGGAGTGGTTCACTCCTGTAATCCCATCACTGGGGAGGCTGAGCATCACCTGAGCTAAGGAAGTTGAGACCAGCATTAAAGCTGGTGGCTGTGACTCACACCTATAATCCTAGCTACTCAGGAGGCTGAGATCTGAGAATCACAGTTCAAAGCCAGCCTGCACAGGAAAGTCGATGAGACACTTATCTTCAATAAACTACTTAAAAGCCAGAATTGGAGCTGTGCCTCAAGTGGTCGAGTGCTAGTTTTGAGCACAAAACTCAGAGACAGTGCCCAGGCCCTGAATTCAAGTCTCCATCACACACAAGCAATGGGTTCTTGTTCTCTGGAACTAAATATAATAAATCCTGAAACTGAAAATCCAAATACAGGGAAGTTTCTTTAAAAGTGAAAGAAAATCCAGGTGCTGGGGACTCATGCCTGTTATCCTAGCTACTCATGAGGCTGAGATCTGAGGTTTGAGGTTTAAAGCCATCTCAGGTAGCAAAGTCCACAAGACTCTTATCTCCACTAAAACCAGAATTGGGGGCTTGGAAGGTCACCCAGCAGTAGAATGCTTGCCTCACATGCACGACACCCTGGTTTGATTCCTCAACACCATATAAACAGAAAAAGCTGGAAGTGGCAGTATGGCTCAAGTGGTAGAGCTAAAGAGCTCAAGGAAAGTGCCCAGGCCCAGAGTTCAAGCCCCATGACTGACGAAAAAGAAAAAGAGAAGAAAAATCAGAACTGACGCTATAGCTCAAAATCGTAGAGTGTTAGCCTTAAGTAAAAGAGCTCAGGAAAAATGTCCAGGCCCTGAGTTTAATCCCCAGAACTGGCACAAAAGAAGAACTGTTTCAGCAGGAGCCAGAGGCACTATAGTAACCAGAAACATGATGATAGGTCATGTTATCAGCCACTTGCTATGTCTACCTCTTATTTGTCTGTTGTGCTGGCCCTTGAACTCAGTGCCTGGGCATTGTCCCTGAGCTCTTTGGCTCCAGGCTAGACCTCTATTCCTTGAGCTACAGCTCCACTAAGAGTTGTGTTTAAGGAGAAGCCTTGCTGCAGAAATATTGTGAGCAAGGGGTTGAGACTAGTGAGATACAGAAGTGAATACAGCAGTAGAGGAAGATCCCCACAGATGAATACAAGCAAAAACATGGTATTGATATGGGATGAACTGTATTGGCTGAGTTTTTCTGGAAAATGAACATAGTAGTCTTTTTTTGGGTGGATGTGCAGGTGTGCTTGCAGATACGGGCTTGAACTGAGGGCCTGGGCAATGTTTGAGTTTTGTTTTCTTTTGTTTTGTTTTGTTTTTGTCAGTTGTAGGGTTTGAACTCAGGCTGGGTGTTGTCCCTGAGCTCTTCAGTTCAAGACTGGTTCTCTAACACTTGAGCCACAGGGTCATTTCCAGTTTTTTGGTGGTTGATTGGAGTGAAGAGTCTCACAGAGTTTCCTGCCTGGGCTGGCTTTGAACTGTGATCCTCAGATCTCAGCCTCTGGTTAGCTATGATAACAGGTGTAAACCACCAGCACCCAGTTGTCTGAGATTTTTTTCTCGAGGCTAGCATTCTACATTTGAGCCACAGATCTATTGCTTTTCAGTGGTTAATCGGAGATCAGAGTCTCATGGACTTTCCTATCCCAGCTGGCTTTGAACCTTGATCCTCAGATTTCTGCCTTCTGAGTGGCTAGAATTACAGTCATGAGCCAGTGGCATCCAGCTAAGATTGTATTCTGGAATGCCTCTAGGTACTCACTCTCCTTGCATGGGGAAGAGTAACAAGCTAAATTCATCACAGAGTACTCCTACTGGATTCTGCTTTCTGGGATAGATAGATAGATAGATAGATAGATAGATAGATAGATAGATAGATAGATAGATAGATAGATAGATAGATAGACAGACAGACAGACA
>NW_012267312.1:8383282-8383610 GCF_000151885.1 Dipodomys ordii | reverse complement strand
AGACAGACAGACAGACAGACAGACAGACAGACAGACAGACAGACAGACAGACAGACAGACAGATAAATGGTTGAGAGATAGACTCACCCCTAGGTCTCATTCTTTCATGTAAGGGCAATTGTAAAGACTCATAAGCTCAATCCTGTAGAGTAACAGGTCAGGGTAAATCAATTCAAATGGCATCTGATATGGCAAGAGCTTGTTGAAGACCCAAGTGAACACCTGGTTGGAGAGGAAGCACCTGGCACTTAAAAACCCTAAAAGAAGCCAGGCCCCAGTGTCTCACACCTGTAATCCTAGCTGCTCAGGGGGGACTGAGATCTGAGGA
>NW_012267312.1:8355721-8383232 GCF_000151885.1 Dipodomys ordii | reverse complement strand
GGAAGCACCTGGCACTTAAAAACCCTAAAAGAAGCCAGGCCCCAGTGTCTCACACCTGTAATCCTAGCTGCTCAGGGGGGACTGAGATCTGAGGATCGAGGTTCAGAGCCAGCCCAGGCAGGAAAGTCCATGAGACTCTTATCTCCAATAAACCACCAGAAAACCAGAAGTGGCATTGTGGCTCAAGTGGTAGAGCTCTAGCCTTGAGCTGAAGAGCTAAGGGATAGCATCCAGGCCCAGAGTTCAAGGCCCGTGACTGACAAAAAATCAACCAACAAACAAAAACTTATAAGAAGGCAGGAGTAGTACCTAAAGAAACCTCAAAACAAGTCCTGCCTACCCTACCTACCCTAGTAGCTGGATCACAATGTTGAGTGAGGAAAGAAAGGCATAGTCTAAGAAGTAGAAAAGCATTTGCATAGCAAAGCCACCAGGAAAGTCCTCAATCCAGACAGAGTTGAAGAAGATCATTCAGCTCCAAGTCACTGCTCTTGAATAAGGGAGGGAACAGGGCACGAGTGTCTCCTGCCTGTTATTCTAGCTACTTAACAAAGTAAAGAGACTGGGTCAATGATTCCCCTAGATACTGACCCTTGCTTCATTAGATGGTTTACGTTTATTAGTTACTTCTATTAGGTTTATGTGTCCTCTTTGGTTTTCTTTGCTTATCTGTTACACTGTTAGGTTTAATTCCTTACACCATATGTGATTTTTACCTATATAAGCTTCATACTAGCCGCATTAAGGGCTCTTGGTCTTTGAGACAAGACTCTAGCAGCAGTCCTCTGGCTTTCCAATAAAGACTCCGAATTTGGCCTCTTAAGTGGTTATTTCTCTGTTTCTCATGACTGAGTTCCCTTACAAGGTTTGAGAGCTTGTACAGGAGAGACCCTCGTGCCAAGAGGGACACTTGGGTTTCTTGGAGCCACACTGGCAAATGGCCTCAGAAATGCCAGCTGCCAGAGACTGGAGTCTCCATAGGACAGCCGCCACTTGTGATTTCTCTCAGGGCCCAAGGGCTCTTCTACCACTCTGACAGCCAGGATCGTGGACAATAGACATGCCACTAAATCATTTTGGAGTTTAGAGTTGCTCAGGAGACCTCCAGAGTAATTGTCTGCTTGTCTCTTTTCTGTTTGTATCTATTTCTGGTGTCTGGGGATTGATCCATCTGGAAAATGGAAAGGTAAGGGGCACATATGTACTCAGACCCTCTTCCTGTCCCCCTATTCTGACAAGAGTAAGAGGTACCGGTTCGGCTTGCCATAGTGGACGTCTGTGAACTGAAGCCACCCTGAGAATGTTATTGCCATGGTGATCTATGGACCAAGGGCACCTGGTGTCTGTTTGTCATGGTGGGAGGCTTTGGGGCCAGGCTGACTTGAGTCTGGTATTCTGGTAGGACCATCATACTGTAGAGAATATTGGCTCTCAGCTTAACTAGAAGGTGGGAGTGGCCCACACAGCTACCTTTGGCTTTGGTGTTTAGGTCTTGTGGATCCTTGTTTTCTGTGTCTTTGTTCTTCATCTGGATAATTCTGGAGGAATAAAAGTTCTAGTCTCTTGCTGGGTCCAGTTCCAGGCCTTCTATGTCCTCTGCATGTGATGGTGGTCAAGCAAGGCATGGGGGGGGGTCACAGGCCTGATTAGGTCCTCTAGCATCTGACCAAATTTACCAGCCTCAGGCTACATCTCCTCTGTGGGAGGAAAAAGTACTATAGTCAAAAATTGATTAGAAGACAGTCAGTCTACTTGGTGGATTACGATAACAGCTTCAGGTAACCTCCTCCCTTCCTCCATCTGAAAGTTTAAAAGGTCAATTATTATGCTATTGTGCCTTGCTAAAAAGCAAGCCTTGGAGAGATGAGGCCTAGCTAATGTGCTTTATTACAAAAATTTGTATAAACACCTAGATCTTGGTATGTAAGACTAAGAGATTTTGTGTATTTGTGCATTTGTTTTGAATCTGGGACACTCAGTTCTCCCTCATATCACCCAGCCACCTTAGAAGATCTTGCACCAGTCTTCTGTTGAGGCACGGCTCTTTCTACCAAAGCCACATGCAGAAGTCCAGATTCACCTGCCTGGTCACCCTACACTGATACTTTCAAGTATTGTAGCAAGTGAGCTAGACTGGTCCAAGGGAACCTTGGAGGTCACAGTCTTGGTCTGAGGTCCTTGAAGGGAATGATTGTTCTCTCTGTGAGGTGAAGGTAAGAGAAGGTTCTGGTGTGTAAGCAGAAGAGCCCTGGAATACAGGAGGATGGACCTTAGTTATTTCAGCTGCACTCAAGTGTTCACTTGTCTACCAGGGATCATCTAGTCAATGGAACACCATTATTCTCTGACCATGTCTTCCTTCAGCCTCAGAGAACCTGAGGACTGGAGTTGATCTAGTGTCCTTAAGTATAGGAATCTGACATCATTGTAGTGACCCACATGGAAGCAGAGGATAAGAAGACACAGATCATCTCCTGTGGACAAACGTCATGGACCTATCTGAATCTCTGTTTTCACCTAGGTTTGTGGTCAGGTGAAAATCTCCATAACTCCCTCAGCCACTGCTGCTGGTGAAGGTGATGGGGGGTTCATAAAAGTCACAAAGCAGCTGCCTGGTCTTCTTTCTCATTGCCTCTCAAGGCTCACAGCAAGGGAGGGCCTAGCCCTGTACAGGTCATCTCAGTCCCTTCCTATACCCTCAACTTGAGCAGCAGCAGTGTGTGTCTGCTGCCTTCCTCTGCTATCTTCAAGACGTGAGTTATGCTTGTGAGTGCTGGAGCTGTAGTGAAGGGCAGAGGCAGTCATTTCTAATGGTATTTGATCCCAGTGCTTTCCACACTGGGATGTTCATGTCACTCTTCTGTAGGACATAACAGAGTACCTGGAGCTCAGGAGAACAGGAAAGCAAAATAAACTGTCATAGAATTCAGGAAATTTTCCCCCATTAGAAGTCACTTTTCAACATGTGGTTGTGATGAAAGTCCTAGAATGACAGATCCTAGAATTTGAGTGAAAGCCCAGATCATTTTCTGCCAGCTGCTTCTCCATTTAAGTCACTGTTCTAAGTTTTTAAATGTCTTTTAACGTGGGCTTAATTAGGCTATTTTCATATGGTCGTGTGTGGATGGTCTCTATAATACTCAAATTTCACCCTATCATAGAGCCATCCCTTGCCATGACATGTCCTCCCTAAGAGAGTCCCTGGTTTACATTTGAATTGGTCTCTTTTGTGTTTTATTGGTGAGGAAGAAGGCTCTTTATATTGGAGAAAAGATGTGATATTGTTCATTCTTAATTTGGCTTCTTTCACACAAGTTCCACCTCTTTTTCTGCAAATGATAGCTCTTTGTATTTTTGTGTGTGCCAGTCCGGGGCTTGAACTCAGGGCCTGGGCACTGTACCTGACCTTTTATACTTGCAGCTCTACTTTCAGCTTTTAGGTGGTTCATTGGAGACATGAACCTTCAAGAGCTCACTGCTGAGGTTGGCTTCAAACTTCCACCTCAGTTCACAGGCTCCTGAGTAGGATTACCGGCATGAGCCATTGATGGCCCACAAAACTTTTCTTTCTGTGCAATTTTATATTGTTCTTCTAAAGGTGATGTGCCGAGGGGTTGCAGGTATATGTATAAGGCAGATAGAGTACATTTCTTTTTTAGAAAATGTCACTCCTTCTCATGCTTTCTTCCAGTCTATCCCTCCCAAACTAACCTCGAAGGTTTTTTTTAATTTTTATTGTTGTTTTTTATTTTGAAAATTCCCAACAGAGGGGTTACAATTACATGAGCAAGGTGATGAGTACATTTCTCATCAAACATTTTGCCTCCTCCTTTGTTTCTCCTTACCAACCCTGCCCTCCCATCTCTCCCTGCCCTCCCATCTCTCCCCACATCCAGAAGTTCTATTGTTCATTCAACATAGTGTCTAGTATGAGTTGCACTGTTGCACTTGTTCATTATTTGTCCTACCCTTTTAGTGCACTTCTTTATCATCCCAAAGTTTCATAAACAAACAAAAGGAAAAGAAAAACAGAAACAAACAAAAAAAACCCTGTTCCTTCATTTCATTACTTCATTCTACTCTATGTTTTCTTCATAAGGTTGTGGCTTAAAATCCTAGCAAATTGTGTGTTAATTAAACATATTACCATGAACCCCAATATAAGGATTCAAATGATTTTTCTTTCTTGCAATTGTTTCTAACATATTTATAGGATGATTTCTTTGTTGCTTTGTATGTCCCTCCCCCACAGTAAAACCCCTGTTTTCACAGTATTTCATGCGGGTATAATTTGGGGAGGGGAAGAGAAAAAACAAATTGTTTAAATAGGGATACAAGTGGACCCATTGCAACAATGAGATGTACAAGATGTTATGTCGAAAAACGAACTTTACAACTTTGGCGGGGTGGGGGGGAGGCAAGGAAGGGATGGGAAGGGGAAACAAAGGAGGAGGCAACAATGCTTGATAAGAAATGTACTCATTGCCTTGTCCATGTAATTGTAACCCCTCTGTATGGTATTTTCACAATTAAAAAAACAAGAAAAGAAAAAAGATATTACCAAGAGCATATGTTAAAATAATGATTTGCAGGAGAAACCAGTCATTCGGTTATGGGACTTATCATTGAGATGTAGTTTCCCATACAAATACACACATACCCAATGCAAATCAAGACAATGTTTGTGTTTGTGTGTGTCACAGAGAAAATGTTTGAGGCAAGGATTCACAGTGAGCTTCTCTATATTATAATTTATTTCCCTTGACATTTCAACCACTCCCAAGTAAATCGCTGGTTCACTGGGATGTTAAGGTGGAACCAATTTCCTGACTGAGTTCAAATGAGGAAGAGTCACTCTTTTATTAAAGAAGTGCTATCGTTGGTATTTGCTCCCTGTTCTTCCTGTAAAGCTTCCTCATACAGTGTAGGGATGGAGCTTGGGTCAATCCCGCTGTACTTGGCCCAGTGTTCCAGGACTTTCCTTTGTGTGGTTTCTGCATAAGCCCTTGGGCCCCACCGGAACTCATAGGCAATGGGGTCGCTACCAGGCACCTGGTGATACTCCAGGTATTGCTCATATACAAAATCTTCCATAAGCAGCTTCCTAGGTATTCCAAAAATAACGTGTTCACTGTCAGGATACACTTCCATCTTATCCAGCACTTGCCAGATGGCTTCCTCGGTGGCACAGCCCCCTTCCGTGAAGATGATGCAGAGAACAATTATCAGCAGACCGGTCTTGGGCATGCCCTGCACATGGCTCAGAACACCATCGTAAGTGATACCTGCGGCTATAACAAGTACATGCGTGTGGAAAAGAGTGTCTACCTCCTTCACGTCAATACCGAACAGTAGCTGCATACATATACAAGCTTTGTCTAAGATCACAGGGAAGTGAGGCCGGTAACCTCCCGTGATGCGACTCAGCATATCCACATCAGTAACAGGCTGGCATGAATTGTACTGACGTAACAGGTATCGCACCAATGCTAGGGCCTCTTTCTGCAGAGCATTCTGCAATATCTCATCATCGTCAGGGTGCACATCCTCCCTTTCCTGATTGTGGGGTTCTTGATCATCCTCATTAGCTGCCCCAATGACCTCATTCAGGAGGAAAGTAACTGACATTTCAGCTAGAAATCGGAACAACAGAGTAGTGGGAGTGGAGTCCCTGGCCTCCTCCTCATCCACCAGGCCTGTGGCCTGGCTTTGGGCCACAAGGCCTCTTTCAAGCTCAGAGGGAAGGATCCTCTGAGTATAAGGCATCCTGGCTGTTGTTGGGGATAGCTAGTCAGAGGGTGGAATGCAGCTCAATGATGACTCCTAGGCCTGTGGGAGAGAAAGCAGGGAAGCAGTTTCAGCTGACAATGTTCCTCTTGCCAACTCCCTTCCTTTGTGCCTTTAGGGCCACATAGTTTCTTGTCCACCTCTTGTGTCTGTTGCCTGAAACCTAACAGTGAGGGAACAATTCAACAAGGCACAAGACGCTAGTGAGTCTGAGTTTCTCTGATAGTGGTGGGGTGTGTAGTGCTGAGCGCTGTGGAGTTGTGTTGGGGGTGAATAGATGGAACATATGGTACAATTTCATCATATGCACCTCAAACTTGTGGATTAGAACAGGGCAGTTCTACAGACCAAGACCTTAGCCTCCTGGTCCCTGGAGTATGTCCAGCAGGCAGTGAGTCAGACCTCTTTCTCCTTTGGATTCCAGCATGCAAGGACAACATGGGGCCTCCAGACTGGACAGTGAGAGGAAGCTAGACTGCAAGGTCCTCAAAGTTCTGCAATAGACAGCCCCTACTGAACTCACTCTAGGTGCCCAAAGTCCCCCTGCAGATGTGTGCACTACTCTTTGCTGGCCTGAGGCACGCTTTCTCAAGTGGTTCCAGGTCCTTTTAATGGAACAAAAGGCAATGAGAATACATCGCATGGGCACAAGGGCAACTGCAAAGGTAAGCACATGCAGTGTGGGCCATATTACTGGAGGACTGCCTCAGTGTTCTCCTTCTTAAATGTCAGGTTGGGAATTTCACTCTCAAGATCTAAGGCTACAATCCCAAAGCAAAAACCTTATTTCTGTGAGAAAACACAAAGATGTAAGGGGAGGTGAATGCTCCTATGCTTTCTGGCTTTTCTCATAGGTAAAGGAGTAGAAGACTGTTAGTGATGTCCATGTGTATGAGTTGGGCTTTATACCTGTCCTCACCTTAACTCCACATAGCTTCTGAACACTCGCTCTTGTTGATCAGGTTCTTTTCACTGATTTTCTTCAGTGTAAGGACTCAGCGTCCTGATTCCTGGGAGACAGAAGTTTATAAACAGTTCATGTGAACACCCAGAAGAGATTCCCAAGTCTGAAAGAGGGGGCAGGATGCAGGGCTTTTCTCTTGTGTAGGGTATCTCGGGGTATTTATAGTCAATTTCACATGATTGGGGCTTTTCCCCTCTGGTGATGTCCAGATGCATCTTGCAGACCTGAGAGAGAGTCTTGATGCCCTTTCTTCCCCAAAGTGCTGCTGCAGCCTCCCTGGCCTTACAATCTAAGTAGTTTCCCTACATCTGAAAAGGAACTATTGGTCTCCTCACAGACCTCTGCTGGGCAGAGGACAAACTCTTCAGCCCGAGTTAAACTTCTCCCAGAAATGAGCCTAAGAGGCTAAAGTGAGGTATTCTGAATCTAGGCATGCTGTTCTGGGCCACCCCCGGATGAAGGTAGTTGCAGTCTACCTCTTATCTGACCTGCAATTTCCCATGGTTCCTACCTAAGTCCTCTCCTTTAGTCCAGGCAGAAGTCCCACACCACTCATGATACCAATCACCTCCTAGAGAGTTGGAGGAAGATCAGGACTCAGTCTGAAAATAAGGCCAAGTTACCCATCCTTGGTGTTGCCTTACATCTCACCTTGACACTCTACAGGTCTTACCCCATCCCTTAGATACAGAAGTAAAGTCTCAGTTGTTTGATCACCTGATCCAGGGCTTCCACAGAGTCACTGCATGGGTTGGTCTTATGTTTTCTAGGCCAATCACAGTTGCTCATGAGTCTTCCTTTTGAGACTTCAGTGAGCATCTGGACTGGCAGTCTGTTAAATTTAGGATTTATGTGTCTACCTAATCCCTAACATTGTATGGTCTAGAAAGGCAAGTATAATATCACTACACTGGTGAGACAGCACAGGGTCTCCCTGGACTGACTGCAGGGGCACATTTGCTCTGTGTCTCCCTTAACCTGGAGTCTAAGGTCCTTTCCTTAACAGTCTTGGCCCTGACCAGCCAAGGCTCTCATTTCCTTTATCACTGCATGATTGAAGTCAATGTCCCAGACCCATATCTATCATGAGTGTGTGAACCACTCACATAGGCCCTACAGAGTCCTGCCCTCTCCATACAAGTGTCTTCAGACAAAAGTTTTCTCAGTGTCCATTGTGGAGAGTTAGTGAAAAAAAGGTAGACTGCTTACCTAACCAGAGGCCCTGAGGAGCATGGCCAAGAGCAAAGGTGAATATAGGTTTTTTAGGGACCTGCCAAATAGTATGAAGCTTTCTCTGCTTCCCCTAAGATATCCAAAGTCCTCTTGTATCCAAGACCCTAGACTAAAGCTGTTATTCTCACAGTATCTGGAGGGAGAACTTAAGGTTACTTGGGTTGGTGAGTGTTAAAGGCATACATGGTGGAGGAGTGCTCAACTGTCCTGATATTCCCCAGGGATCAGGACTGAGAGTGTGAAAGAATCCACGCTGTCGACTTATTTTATGATTTTCTACCTGAATCAGGGCTTTTGCCGATCAACTTCTCTCTCCTGGATGCGGCTTAGACAAACAGCCTCTCCTCTGCAAGTTAGTGTTCAAAATTGTCTCCATGGTCACAGGAATCTGAAAGGGAGGCTGGGGGAGGGGTGGAATGTTGGGCAACAGCTGACATTGAGGTTACTCCTTTGCACTTGATAGTGGGATTTCCTCTGTTCACCTTGTAGACAGCTCTCCCACCTGAACCTCTCAGAGTCTTAATCCCCCCTAAGAAGTGCACACTAAGCTGCCCAACAGCCACTCACATCTCTTTTCCTAGCTACTGAGATCTGAGGATTGTGGTTCAAAGCCAGCCTGGGCAGGAAAGTCCTTGAGACTCTTCTGTCCAATTAATCACAGAAAAGGCTGGAAGTCGCCTGGTGGTAGAGCACTGGCTTTTAGGGATAGAGTTCAGGGCTAGTTTCAAGGCCTGAGTTAAAGCCCCACAAGCGAAAAAAGGAAAAAACAGCACTCCAGACATAAAAGTATGACCTGCAATTTTTCCTCCTATAGAAGACTTGGTAGATTAGCTGAATTCAGTGGCTCATGTCTAGTATCCTACCTCTTCATGAGCTTGAGATTGGCAGGATCAGAATTTGAGGCAAGCCTGTCCTACAATTTTTGGGGACCTTTTCTAAAACTATGAAATGGTGCCTGTGTCAATGTTTCTCATCAAGAGTATGTGGGGAGTATAATGAAGACCTTTCAGGTCCTGGACTTATGAGGTAAAAACAAATGGATCCTTTTGAAAAGCTAGTTAAAGAAAAAAAATGGAGTATCTAAAGTGATAGAGTGCCTTCCTAGCAACTTTAATGGCTTGAGTTCAAAACCCACAAAGCACTAAAAATAGTTGAGGAGGGGCACTCAGCTGATTAGTGCCTCAATGACTATTGCTTGTGAACAGCAGCTTGGCTTCAATCAGATTTTATTTGGAACAGCATCTAGGAAAAGAAGTGTGGGGGGTTTTGTGTTCTTTTTTTTTAAATTTGGTCCTGGGATTGAACTTTGGGCCTGGTCTCTATCCCTTACCTTTGTGCTCAAGGCTAACACTCTATCACTTGAATTACAGCTCATTGCTGGTTTTTTCTTTGTTTTCTTTTTCTTTTTTTGTAATTTTGTATAAGTGAGAGTCCAAAGGAATTTCTGTCATGGGCTGGTTTGAACACCAATCCTCAGAACTCAGCCTCCTGAGTAGGTAGGATTACAAATGTGAGTCACTGGGAGAAGACTTTTTACCCTTACCATCAGAAGTGTCTAAAGGGTGTGCTGGGGCCTCTCCAATTCTCAGACCTACAGATGTCAGGATATCGTTTCCAAGTATGAGTGTGGTGCAGATGCATTATTCATTGGTTTGGGGGCTTCCTCTTACTCATACTCTACTATCATCTGCCCCGCACAAACTGAGAATCTCTGTCACACTCTGGAAATCCCAGTGTTCCTTGAGTGGCAAGGAGAGGTTCACAGGGTTCAGTGTCACTCTCTGAACAAAAAAAAGCCTCTCAGTTGCAGACGAAGTGCAGAGGTACAGATCAAATATTTGGGGACTCTCTATCTAGGTCCATCACTTCCTTTGTCCCCCTCAGATTCTGTCTTTCACCACTGACAGAGTTCTGCCCTCTCTACTTGCCTGACCTGCAGACTTCAGAAGAAGATTGTTACACTCAGGGTTTCCTAGTACCAAAGGAGGTATTTCCTCCGTACACCCCCCATTGTGCAGGATTCACAGGGTTTGTAGATGGATTATCTAGGGACCCTTCAACTGTGAGTTACATTTCCTCTGTTCACTGAAAGCTCTCATAAGGCCCAGGCCTATCCTTTTCAAGTACCTCAGAATAAGATTGTATCTCTCAGGGTCCAGGGATGAAGTTACATGTGTGGTCATGGGAACATCCTACATCTGTTTCTATTAAGTGTTAATGGCAAAGTGATAGGAACATGGTTAAGTGTGTATCTTAATTTGGTTAAGAGGCCCATACTTATATAGGGCATCTCCATGTGAAAACCTATAATTAGCTTTAAACTATTTTATATAACAGATTCATGCTTATAGTGCCCTCAGAGCAAGAGTTGAGTTACGGAAAAAGCCAAATATATGTTCACATTTTTAAATATTTGGGCAACAAGAGTAAATGAATGATTATCTTCCCTGTGAAAGCATTTCAATAAGCTTAGCAAATTTGGAAGCTGTGTATGAAAATAACTACTAGCTGAAAATGTGCATGATGTCTGGGATTTGAAAGGGTTAAGACACTAAAGATTATTTCAGGGGCCCATGAAGTAAAATTTGGTTGTATGAGTAATCTCCACAATGACATGCTTCCATCTTGGTGTTCCAGCATGCTCACATGGTCAGCTATGCTTGCCATTGAAAGGAACAAGGAAGCATGGAAATTCATGCTGGCTTTCAAATGTGTGGAAACATCACATGTGCTACAGTGGAGACCAGTGCTCCTTTGACCTCAGAAAGGCCAGCAGAAATGTGGATGGACTCTTATGCTTTCTCCCAGAAACTATTAAGAAGTGGGTGCTCAGCAAAATTAGCAAAGGTAGTTTACTGGATAAAACGTTTTTTCTTTATTGGGGTGAGGGATTTCTTTCCTGTTTTATTGTGCAGTGCTGGGCCTGGAATTCATGCCTGGTGCTCTCACTTCAAGTATTTTGTTCAAGGCTTGTACTCTGCTATTTAAGACACAACACTTTCTGGCTTTTTGATGGTTAATGGGAGATTAAAAGGCCTTGGATTTATGTGCTTAGGCTGGTTTTGAACTATGATCCTCAGATCTCAGCCTCCTGAGTAGCTAGGATTATAGATGTGAGACACCAGTACCTGAATGTTCTCAGAATTCTATTAAGAAAGTTTTGTCTTGAAATTCTGTGTTCCCAGGTAACTATCTTATGATAGATGCCTTTCAATCCTAAAATACCCTGTCTCCTTTGAAGAGGATTATGGAAAATGCAGTAGAGGAAGTTTCCTCTTGTCACTCACCAGCCATTTTCTGCATCTCCATTTGCAATACTATCTCATCCTCTTGGTAGGTTAAGCATTATCCCCTCCGATCTTTTGCAAGAGTAAAGTCACCTCTGAGCACACTATGCTCCACATGACCATTCAACCTGTATAGGTCCAATACATGAAAATCAGTGTTTTTCTATGGAGCAGATTCTAGACAAGAAGCAATACAAAGACAGTAAACTAAGCTGGGTGCCAATGGCTCATGGCTGTGATCCTAGCTACTCAGGAGGCTGAGATCCAAGGGGTCCTGTTTGATACCAGGCCCAGCAAGGAAGTCCCTGAGACTCATATCCAACTAACCACCAGAAAACCAGAAGTTGTACTGTGGTTTAAAGCAGTAGAGCACTAGACTTGATTGAAAAAGCTCAGATCCTGAGTTAAAGCCCCATTGCTGACAAAAAGAAAAAGAAATAAAATAAATTAAGCTTTGAGGTATAATTTAGAATGGCCACTAAGCATCCATATGTGACACCTAGGAAGATCCCAAGTTGTATATACATTTAGTTTCAATAGATAGCTGATGCTCATTCCCTACTTATAAGAATACTCCATGTTCTGACCCTATAAACAGGCTCCTCCATTGATTTAGGTGTCCAGTCCACAGTTTCCAGTAGGAAGCACACAAAAACTCAACATCAAAACCCAAGTGTCCTCAGAAATCTTCTTCCTTCTGGGTTATAGTCCAAGTATCATCTCATTAAGGAACAAGTTCAAGACTTCTTAAAAAATCATCAAGAAATAAAAAAGTGTGGAATCTCAAGAAGATATATCTAAATGTACAGTATAGCTTGAACTTTGCTGTCTAAGAGACTATGCCAGTATGAGTGACTATGGCCAGTAGAATAGACAAAGGATAAACTGTGGGCAATGTGTGGATTTCTGTAGGTAATGTTCATGCTTTTTTGTTACAGAAGGACAGGGAGGGGTTGGGAAGGTGGCTCAGTGGTAGAGCGCTTGCCTTGCATGCCTGAGGCCCTGGGTTCGATTCCTCAGTACCAGATAAGCAAAAAGAAAAAAGCTGGAAGTGGTGCTGTGGCTCAAGTGGTAGAGCACTAGCCTTGAGCTAAAGAGCTGAGGGACAACACCCAGGCCCAGAGTTCAGGCCTCACGATAGGACCCCCCCCCCAAAAAAAGGACAGGAAATTTGTTAGCATCTCCAGAGGAGGTAGCCAAGAGTAATTAGGTTGAAGAACATATTGTGGAGTTGAAGAAGGGAGGTGGGTACAGGAGAAGGGTGGTAACACAGGAAAGTGATCAGACCTAAGAGCATACACACTCATCACACTGAGCTGAGCCTTTCAGATTAACCTCTTCAATGGAATGGTTTCTTCTGGAAATCTTACTAAGTAGAGTCTGGAGAGTGGAAAGCATAGAGCTGCTAGGGAAGGAGGTTTGTGAGGATTCAGGATAATGCGATATCTCAGCAACAGGTATCTACTGTAAGGTGCTTAGGATGGGAGGAGAGGAGTAGGAAGAGGCCATGGTAGGAGCCTCTCTTCAGTCATGAAACTCTATCTCACCCACCAGACTCACAGCCTTTCCTTGGGAATGAACACACCATTCTAGCTGGGGAGGATTGTGATTCGTGTGACTGTGAGGTATCACAGCTTTCCTTGAGGATCACAAGTAGTATGGTGGGCAGAAGCTCTGTGATGAGGATTTTGAGGCCTTGTGGAGAGAAGAAGCATGGAAGTGCCTATACCTGAGAAGTTTACCCTTGGAGGCTCTCACATGGGCTCTTTCTGTTTGGTACTCTAGGGCCATAGAGGCTCCCGTCTCCCTGGTGGATCTGCTGCCTGAGAGCCTGAGGTAGCAAGTGAGTCAGCTCCTCAGGCAGGAGGCTAAGGAAGGCTGAGGTTCTGGGGCTACATGGAGGACATATGGGCATGGGCAATGTGGGGTGTCCTCTATTCCAGGATTGGAGGGCTCTTAATACACATGAGTGTGTGTGTCACCTTGGCTCCTGATCTCACCTGGAGTTTGTGTGGTGGGTTATCTGAGGACCCTGTTTCAGCACAAGAGCATTACCTGCAGATCTGTGGAATATACATTAGGAGCAGAGAGATAGCTGTCTTGATGCTGTTATGTAGCTTTCCAGGACAGCACTGAGCCCCCAAAGGTGACAAGAAGAGTGAGCTGGACTCTGTGAGATCCCCAGTATTCTTGAATGAATGGCCTCTTTTGGGGTCACAGTGGGCTCCTGTGATCACTTAGAATTGATGAAACCAAGCCTTTCTGCTGGCTTTAATGAAATTCTCAGGAAAAAAAAGAGAGGGTTAGGTGTCCTTTGATATGCTACATTTGCCAAAGGACAACAACATGAGTTCGCCAAATTTAGTGGATGGAAGACCTTCCTGAGGCATAAGACTGCGTCTTCCTAACTGGACAATAACATGTGCAAGGCTCACCACAGGAGTGCAGCTAGATTATGGTGGGTGCTTCTGGGAAAAGTGTCATTCCTCCTACCAACCTAAGCTCTCATCTCAGCCCCTTGAAGTGTCTGGGAATCCAACCTCAAAGAAATTCGGAGCAGGGCTGGGTAGGTGGCTCGGTGGTAGAGTGCTTGCCTTGCATGCATGAGGCCGTGGGTTCGATTCCTCAGCACCACATAAGCAGAAAAAGCCAAAAGTAGCACTGTGGCTCAAGTGGTAAAGCGCTAGCCTTGAGCTGAAGAGCTGAGGGATAGTGCTTAGGCCCAGATTTCCGGCCCCATGACCACCACCAACAACAACAAAAAAAAAGAAATTCAGAGCAGCAATGTGAATACCAGGTGTGCTAAGGCTAATAAGGCTAGTGGAAGGCCAATAGAAATGGCAATGCTGGGCTGGGAAGGTGGCTCAGTGGTAGAGCGCTTGCCTTGCATGCCTTAGGCCCTGTGTTCAATTCCTCAGCACCACATAAGCAAAAAGAAAAAAAGCCGAAAGTGGCGCTGTGACTCAAGTGGTAGAGTGCTAGCCTTGAGCTGAAGAGCTGAGGGACAGCGCCCAGGCCCAGAGTTCAGGCCCCACAACCGGACCCAAAAAAGAAAGAAAGAAAGAAAGAAAGAAAGAAAGAAAGAAAGAAAGAAATGGCAATGCTATCACCAGCTGGGTGACTAGGGTGCTCTGGTGAGGGAGTCTCCGGATGGCAGGAGGCACCTGACTAGCCTTTGGATAATGAATTCTTGATGTTATCCCAGACAAGAATTTTAGGACATATCAAGATAAAAATTGAGCAAGTTTATAAGTAAAAAGGAAAAAAGAAAAGAAAACTTCACAGCTCAGAAATTGGTACACAAACACTTATAACAGATGCAATGAGTGTTGTAACATCATAGGTTTGTAGGTTGAAAAAATAGGTTGGAATCTGGCTCATATTCACTTTAGGATAAATGGGACCTTTTGATCATATACCTGGTAGGTTTTTACATTTTTTGTGCCAGTCCTGGGACTTGAACACTGGGACTTGGGCTTGGGCACTGTCCTTGAGCTTCTGTGCTCAAGACTAGTGTTCTACTTATTGAGCCGCAGGGCCACCTCTGGTTTTCTGGTTGTAAAAAGATAGTAAGCATCCCACAGACTTTCCTGATTCAGTTTGCTTTGAACTGCAGTCCTCAGATCTCAGCCTCCTGAATAGCTAGGATTAGATGCATGAACCACTGACATTCAGCTTCATTTTGTCCTTCTTGATCTTACACTAAATTATTAATTTGGCCAGAGATTTTGTGGTTGTCTACTCATAAACTGGGTCATTAATCTTTAAGCATCCTTTCAAGTAAAAGATGGATTTTTTCCCACACTCCACTAAAACAAGTGTCTTTACGCAAGATAAATTTTCTCCCTTAAGCGTGTTTTTGTCCATGTTCATATGCATATGTGTGGGAGGGTAGGGGGAAAGCACAGAATCTGTGGGAAAATGGTGGAAAAGTGCAGCAGTGGAGTACACTGGATATTACTCATGAATGGTGATGAGGGGAGGGAATGGGAGAGAATGAGGCAACAGGTAACACTGTACAAAAGGAAATGTACTTATTATCTGATGCATGTAAATACAACCCCTCTGTTTATGACCTCCATAATAACAATAAAGTAAAATAACAATCAGGAAAAAAAACCAGAACATATTGTTTGCTAAGAGGAATCAATTTCCCACGGTATGTTCCTTAAAGGTATCTTTGTTTATTTCCCAGAGCACACTAATTATTTGGGCAAGCACAGGGAGAGATAGGAGGGAAGGAGAGAGAGAGAGAGATGGTTTTTAACCTTTTTTCCCTTTTTACCAAGCATTGTAGTTTATGAGGAAGTATAAGGCTTAAAGAAAAAAATTGTGCTTATGAACTTTTTCTGAAGCTATTCATTAATACAGTGTTCGTCTCTAAATTTCTGGCTGCTGTTTCCCATGCTTCATTTTCTCTAATTCACCTTAACCTAAGGCCAATAACCTGAGTAGGAGGCTACCAATGAAAAGCTGACAACAGGGGTGCTATGGGATTTTTGTGGGCCTTTCTTCTGGGGCAATATTTCGTCAGTCCATCCTCTGTTTACACCTGGAGCTCATAGTGACCCCAGAACACCCCAGGGGTGCTGGCCTGGCCTGACAATCTCCAGCATGAAGGAATAACAATGGGGTAACTGGATTATTTCAGTACTCTCCACCTGGGGAACGGATTTCTGCTCTTTGTGTCAGTGTGTGTATGGGGGGGTGCACGCACACGCACTTGAATTCAGGACCTGAACCCTGTCCCAGATCATTGTTTGCTCAAGGCTAATGCTCTATATCTTGGGCCATAGCTCTACTTCTGGGTCTTTTACTGGTTAATTGGAGATAAGGATCCCAGAGACTTTCCTGCTCAGGCTGGCTTTGAGCAGGCAACCTAAGAGCTCAGTCTCAGAAGTAGTCAGGATTACAGGCATGAGCCACCATCATAGGGCTGTTTGTTAGTTAAAAAACAAAAAACAACCACCTTTGGTCCTCATCCCACCTAGCAGCCTCTTAATATCGCCAAAGAAAAGGCAGGGGCAGGTAGCACCTTTGTCTCCCCATTCTTTTTCTTATCGGTCGTGGGACTTGAAGTGTGTTTGGTTACTGTCTGTAAGCTTTTGTGCTCAAGGCTAGCACTCTACCCCTTTGAGTCACAACTTCCCTTCTGGTTTGGGGTGGAAAATTGGAGATAATAGTCTCACATACTTTCCTGACCAGGACTGGCTTCAAACCACTATCCTCAGATCTCAACCTCTTGAGTAGCTACGATTCCATGCATGAGCCACCAGTGCCAAGCTTAAAATTGTACTCTATGGGAATTCAATGGAGGGAATCAGAGAAGACGTATCTTGGGAGATTGAATTGGGAGTCTTTATTAGAAAGCCAGCAAATGCAGGTGGACTCTTGTTGTCTCAAAGACCTGAGGCATAGAATATAGCTTGCACAATGCTTTTAAAGACAAAACCTATGTGTTTGGGTGGGGGACCCAACCCAACAAAAACAAACTATCTAAGGAAATACCCAATGGACAAGCATTCTCCATAGCAAAGCTATGACATCTGCAATTCAAAGCATGGCCTATCTCAACTCTAAGCTTTTCTTAGCAAGCCCCCACCACCCAGCAAGGCACTAGGATGGCTGTGAGAACAAGGCGATGTTACTTAGACCCATATCCTTATTTCATTCCCCACTGGTTTTATCTACATGAAATCAAATAGTTGATTTCTTTGTGAGAAAGCTACATTTGGCCCTTAGGACTATGAGTCTAACCAAGTTGCTTTAAACAAAGTTTACAAAAAAGACTATCCTGTACTAGACCTGTTTCATTAGCACAAAACCAACATGCAACAGCAATCCTTTCCCAGGTTAGGCTGGGTAAGATGTACAAATCTATGTATCACAGAAAGAATGTCACACAAAGAAGGCTCAAGGAAGGAGTTGACAGAAAGGGTGACACAAAAGTCTTAGCTTCAGCAGATCTGAAGTAGCATGTGATGGAGCCAGGCAGGGGTCCCATCTACTTTTACCATGGCGGTTGTGGTCAGGATGATGAAAATAAGGTCCCTTGGGGCTGGAAAGGTGGCTCAGTGGTAGAGCGCTCGCCTTGCATGCTTAAGGCCCTGGGTTCGATTCCTCAGCACCACATAAGCAGGAAAAAAAAGTCGGAATTGGCACTGTGGCTCAAGTGGTAGAGTGCTAGCCTTGAGCTGTAGAGCTGAGGGACAGGGCCCAGGCCCAGAGTTCAGGCCCCACGACCGGACCAAAAAAAAAAAAGAAAATAAGGTCCCTTGCAGGTGGCTGTGAGGCCATCCTTGACGGACTGTTTAATCCAAATAGAACGTCCAGGTTGGAAGGGATGGACTGACTGAATCCTAACAGGGCCTGTTTATATGCCTCATGCTGAGTTTCTTGTAAGTTTACTAAGTTAAGGAAACATTCTTAAACTAAGGTTGTGGCCCGACTTCAGTTAAATCTATCTCCCAATGCTCTCCTGGTTGCTTCCTCTGTGTATGCTGGCTTGCATAGTAGGCTGGGGCCAGAAATAGTCAACAAATATTTAGGGGTTTTTAAGGCAGCTTTTTAGGCTGTGGTAGTGATGTGAGGAGACTGAATCTAAGTAATGTCACCCTTTTCTCACAGACATCCTGGTGCTTCTTGCTGGGTGGAGGGAACTCTCCATCCAGTGCTGAAAAGCCTACAGGTGAGAGAGGTCATTCATTGAATTGTAGATACCTAGCTCAAGGATGAGCAGGAAGAGCTCTGCTTCAGAGAAATGGAGATGTCATAGCCTTAGGAAAGCTTTTCATACAGAATGCTCTCATTCTGCCTTGATTATGTCCTTAAATGGCTTGAATCACCCACTTCTGAGTAGCCTCTAAGATTTCCCTTATATGGAAAGGTTGAAGCGTATCTTCACTAGATGGAAAAGTTCTGCTGGTACCTGAGCTTGTACCTGAATATGCCCATAAAAGGTCTGTTTTGTTAGGCTTGAGTGCTTCCACACCAAGCATGTGGTTTTTGTCTTTAAAAGTTTGGTTCTGGGCATCTGGGGGGTGGGGGGAAATGTAGTTGTGGAGATGGAAGGGAAGGGAAGGTAGGGGAAAAAACAAAGGAGGAGGTAACAATGATTGATAAGAAATGTACTCATTACCTTGTTCATTTTATTGTAACACCTCTGTACAGTACGTTCACAATAAAAAACTTATTTTAACAAAAGGTTGGTGCTGGCTACAGATCTTTGAGATAGGAGTCCACCTGCAGACACTGGCTCTCCAATAAAGACTCCCAATCTGACCTCTCAAAATGTGGCTTCTCTGTATCTCACTGACTGAATTTACCTTCTAACAGCAGCAGCTGCACAATTTCCTTTTACTACTACAGAATTCCCTTTTGATGTCTGGACCAATGTTCCAGGGTGACAGCTTTTAGTAGCCAGATTTCCTCCAATAAGGCCAGAATTTTCTAGGCAAATATAGAAGACTTGGACCTGTAACCATCTTTCATAAGTGCAGTTTTCCCATGCCTCTTTCACTGTTTCCCCATGCCTCTTTTAATCTATCCTGCTTCATTTTCCTAAGTGACTTCAGTCTCTTGATCTTATAGGTGAAGATCCATCTTCTGTAAGTGCTTCAAGCTGGCCCTGCCTAATGAGAGACCTAAAGCCTTAGCCTATTTTACCAAGGGGATGCCAGGATCAGATGTCATTGAAAGCAATTTTTTTACTCCAAATTGGAAAGGAAACCATAGGAGAAATTAGGTAGGATAACAAGCTACAGAAAGAATGTACACAACAACAAATCAGTATCTCCCACATATCAGTACCAAAAAGAAAAACTACTAGGTAAGGAGCTCATTAAAGCTAAGAGCAGAGTTATATACAACATTTTAACATTTTAACAACTATGAAGATTTTTCCTTGGGATAAAGTAGTGTAGCCATTTTAGCACTTCAGTTTGCAAAACATTTTCTGGTCTGACTTGGAAAGAATCTGATCTTTGCTGACACTCACAATAGCCTAATAGTTGCCTATGAAAGCTTTCAGGCAGTCCTCAATAAAGACACCATCTCAGATCTATGCCCTATTGGGTACAAATCTCTTTTCCTGAACAGACGAATTTATGTGGCTTGTGCTAGATCAAAATTTACTGCCAATTAGGCTTTGAGCAGATACTGAGGGCTTAGAAACTATTCCTCCATTTGACAACCCTAGCATTTTACTATCCACTATAACAAATGACTGGTAAGCAAGGGTTTAAGTTCCTGCCCAGTTACAAAGTAGACAGGTATGGGCATTAGATAGGCATGCTTCTGAGCTATTTTCTTATGACCTCCCAGCTCTGATTACTTTTTTCTTTTGTTGGGCATGGGGCTTGAACTCTGGGTCTGGGTGCTGTCCCTGAGCTCTTCAGCTCAAGGCAAGCGCTCTACCACTTGAGTCACAGCACCACTTCTGGTTTTCTGGTGGTTAATTGGAGATAAGAGTCTAAGAAACTCACTGGCGTTCCTGCCTGAGCTGGCTTTGAACTATGATCCTCAGATCTCAGCCTCCTGAGTAGCAAGGATTACAGGCATGAACTACCCGCATCTGGCTTCTGATTACTTTTGAAGGGTCAAGCACAAGTGACTCCATTTAAGAATCGACACCACACTCCCTTATTTGAGCAGTTTCTTCCAACTGCCTCTGGATAGACAAGCTTTGTCCCAGTGGTGTCTTCTCCTTGTTGGGTTAATTTCCCACTTGGCATTTCCTCGGTTGGTCACTGGCCTGAACTCAGGGCTTAGGCACTATCCTTGAGCTCTGCCTCAAGGCTAGTGCCCTGCCACTTTGAGCCACAGCATCACTACCAGCATTCTGCTGGTTAATTAGAGATAAGAGTCTCACAGGCACTTTTCTGCCCCAGCTTGATTCAAAACAAAATCCTCAGGTCAAATGAGTCCTTGTTAAAAGCCCCTTTACTCCAATTGAAGCAACAAGGAAATTAGTAGAAATAGTTTTTAACAGGGCTTACCTAGAACTTATTAAGAATCAAAGTTACATCTGACAAACTTGTGAGAGTAATTTGTCCCTCTGTGTGTCTGCCTGTAATTGTTAACAGATCTATAAAGCCCAAACTGTGTACCATTGAGTTTTGAAGCAGCAATTAAACAATTATATTCTCTTAATTTTTTAACTCAATATTGTACTTTGGGACACTAATTGAAACCATTGTTAGCAAGTCAAACCTTTATGATTACAACAAAGAATGCAGGAAAAAGGCTCTGTATCCAAGGCAGCTCACATCCTTGGGAAACAGATATTAAACAGAAAGACCTTGACATAAAAAAAAATACTTAAGTCAACTTTGGTAGTCCTGGTTTCCCTTTTTTCCACTTCAGACAGTTCTTACTTCCAAATTCTCTTTATACAGAAAGCCATTTTGGGGTGGTTAACTGGACATGAGTCTCTCAGAGACTTTTCAACTTAGCCTGGCTTTGAACCCCAATACTCAGATCTCAGCATTATGAGTAGTTAGGATTACAGGCATAACATACGGCTGCCCCGCTATGGTGGTTGACTGGAGATGTCTCACAGACATTCCTGCTCATGCTGGCTTCAAACTCCAGTCCTCAGATCTCATCCACTTTAGTAGTTAGGATTACAAGAATGAGCCACTGGTACCTGGCTTGTAGTCTGTTTTCTTTTTTTAGTCTGTTACATATAAAATTCTACATGTAGAAAACATGTGAGAAGTAGGATTTGAGTATAAGATCAGGGTTTATAATATGATTTCTTGGATTAGTTTAAACCGTATTATATTGTTAAATTTCTTCAGTGATAATAAAGTTCATAAAGAATGTTGGAAGGGAGTTAGGCACTGGTGGCTCATGCCTGTAATTCTAGCTACTCAGGAGGAGGAAATCTGAGGAACACAATTCTAAGCCAGTCCAGGCAGAAAAGTCTATGAGACTCTTATCTTAACCACCAGAAAAACAGAAGAGGAGCTATGGCACTAGCCTTGAACAAAAGAGCTCAGAGACAGCACCCAGGCCCTAAGTTCAAGTTCCACAACCAACAAAGTCTGAGGTATTTAAGAACAAGGTTCAAAATTATCTAAATGTTAATGATCCCACCAAAAAGAAGAATGATGGTTGAGGTTTTAGTGATACAGCATTTGCTTACATGTGTGACACTCTGGAAAGATCAATAATATTTTTTCAAAATTTATAGTTGGAGTTTGCTCCTATAGGAGAATGAATGAATACATTGTGCTATTATCACACATGCAGTGGGATTCTGTATCCTATAAATATAAAAATATGCAATGCTATTCATACAACAGAACACTCACCATCCAGCAATGAGAATAAAAACAAATAATATCACAGATACAGCGTTGAAGGCACACATAGTCCAGCACAGTGGCTCAGCCTATAATCCTTACTACTCAGGATCCTGAGATATGAGGGTCAGTGTTCAAAGTCAGCCCAGGCAGGAAAGTCTATGTAACTCTATTCGTCAATTAACTTTCAAAAAGCCAGAAATGGAGAAATGGCTCAAGTGGATGAGTGCTAGCCTCGGGGGAAAAAGGTCCAGGATAACACCCAGGCCCTGTTCAACCTTAGTACTGGCACAGAGAGAGAGAGAGAGAGAGAGAAGAGAGAGAGAGAGAGAAAGAGAGAGAGAGAGGTGTCAGAATTGAGGACTCTAGTGATCAAGATAGGAAGGGGCTTCATGGGAAGCTTCTGAGAGAAGGGCCAGACAGACAGATGTGTTTTCTTGGGAGAAATTCTGTCAAATTTCATGGAGCTATAGCTTAGGCTCTGTATACTTTAACATAGGCAGGTTACCTTTTCATCAAAGGTTCAAAATGAAATGCAGCTAGGCAAAAGATAAAAAATAGTTAGAAGGCGTCTATGGCCCAGGCTGCCAGGTGTCTGCACTGTCGTGTCTCTGGCCAGGCTGGGCTGGCAGGCCTGGGCATGTGTGTGCACTGAGCCCCACATAGAACTGAAGCCCATCACACTGGCCTCTCACGCAAGACCTCAGGGCCTCGCAGTCAGCATTGTGGCTCAAGTGGTAGAGTGCTAACCTTGAGCACAAAAGGTCAAGAATACCACCCAGGCCCCATGACCCCACACATACACACACAGAAAGATTACTTGAATCAGGCCCTTATGACATGGGCCTCTCAGGGCTGCTGGGAGGTGGAGGACCCCTCTGTCATTCCTCCCTGAGTCCTACCCTTTGCTCTGGGCACAACCTTGCCCTTCTCAGGACTGAATCTCCTCCCCCAGACTGCAGAGTTAACAGAAGAATGGGACTCTATGTAAAAAGTAGAGGTAATGCTGAACTCCATTTGTACTGGCTACTGGACCTCTTGGTATTGCCCCATATTTCACCTGACTCCGTCTAGACCTGGGCCCCATCCCTCTGCTGAGGCAGTGCTCTTTCCACCAATTCCCCCTCCCTCTCAGACCATGATGCGTTAGTCAGAATCAGCTGCCTAGTCACCTGCATGAGGCCCTAAAAGACTCAAAGCAAGGGAGGGATGAAGTTCCTCAGCTTCATCTCAGTCTCCCTCAGTACTCACCTTGACTTCCAACCATGCCTGACACCTCTGTTGTATTCAAAAGCAGTTTCTTCTACCCAAACTTTAACCCCTGTCAGACCCAGAGCATAACTCAGGCATCACACCTGTGGTCACATGGCATGGGGCCTCCCTGGAAACATACCAGGGTACAGCTTTTCTCATGTATGTAGCCATTTGTTTTTATTGTTGGTGGAGCTTGAACTCTGGGCCTGCACACTCACCCTGAGGATTTTTGCTCAAGGCTACAGCTCTACCATTGAGTTCAAAGTTCTACTTACAGGTTTTTTTGTGGTTAATTGGAGATAAGAGTCTTACAGACTTTTCTGCATAGACTGGCTTCAAACCTCCATCCTCAAATCTCACCCTCCTGCATAACTGGGATTACAAGTGCCAGCCCCCAGTGCCCAGTGAATCCTTTATGATATACTCTTTGGTCTCTTTCCCTAAAGACCCAGATCATGTCCACTCCAATAAAAACTCTGTCTTTTTGACCTAGGCCAAACTTAAGGGAATGTGCACTAGGCCACTCAGATGTGGCTAGCTAAGGAATAATCAGATTTGGGAGACTCCATCCTCTTTAAGATCCTGTCATTGATTTCAAATAGAGTCTGTTTCCATCCCAATGCAATAATCAATCTTCTCCCCTCAAAGCGAATCTCCTACTCCCAGAATCCACTGATGCTGATTGAGGAGGTTGGGGGACATGAAGGTATTCACCTGACAAAATGTTCCTGTGACAGTTCTGATAACTGGGAGGGAGCTGCATGTTTGGAGAGCCTCTTCATGAGGAAGACTTTACTCTCTCCAACCCCACGGTGTCACCTCTAGCACCTGCAGACTTGTACTCTCTCTATTGTGCAGAACTGCACATGTCAGAGCACAGATTTCACTGCATGGGCTCTGTGAAGCAAAAAGGCGCTCTCTCTCTCTCTCTCTCAAAATGAAATAGCAGTTGGACTATTTGAGTCATCTCCCTGGGAACTAAAAGATAGAAAGATGGTGTTCATGTGGACACTCAATCAGGTTTTTCTCAAGGGCCCTCTTTTCCAACACTCTCAAAGTATACATAGCTACTCTTCAAGAGGCCTGGACACTTTCCTTCTGTTGATCTGATGATCCATCGTACACACAAATGCCACTGACTGTGACACTCACCCCAATACTAAGCAAAAAGTCAAAAGTGCTTTTTTTCCCCACAAGTACTGCCTGGATCAGCCCTGGATAGGAGGAGTGTATTTCCTGGATCATGCACTGAGGATACTCTTTTCGTTAGCTATAAAACCAGAAGTTGAACTCTGTAGGAGACACTTTCCCTCGTTGGATGGAACCCTACAAACTGAGCCATTCCTCCAATCACAAGGGAGATTTTTTCTGTCTTTTTCATTTATTCTTTAGAGCATTAGGGATACCCTTGATCCTCTCAAAGGATCCTACTGTAAAGGAGCCACACTGATCTGATCAAGTCTCCATACACTTTGACACAGAAGTGAAAGTGTGATCAATTAGGCCACTCTGTCCTTTAGTTTCCATGGCTGTTGCAAGGAAATGTCCTTCTAATAATCTGAAAGTATAATATCCATGTCCTTTTATTCTTCCCTGCGTCTTTCCCTAGACTCTAGGCATGATTCTACCTTCTCGCCATTTGTGTAAACCTACCCCAGTTTGTAAAATAGGAAAAAGAATAAGACTCATCATGGAAGTAAGGATAGGGTTGGGCCTCATCCATACTCAGTTCTGGGAGCCTTAACCATGCCTCCTATCTCACCTGGCTTCCTTATAAGATCTTGCCCCAGTCTTCTGTTGAGGCAGGGTTCTTTCTACCAAACCCACATGCAGAAGTCAGGAATCAGCTGCCTGGTCACCCTACATGGACACTTTCAGGGCTTGCAGTAAGATTCGAGCTGGACTGGTCCAGGGGATCTTGGGGGTCACAGTCTTAGTCTGAGGATCTTTAAGGGGAATCGTTGATCTCTCTGTGGGGTGTAGGTAAAAGAAAGTTCTAGAGGGTGAGCAGAGGAGCCTGGAATACAGATGGATGGTTCTTAGTTATTTCATCTGCACTTGTGTTCAGTTTTGTACAAGGGATGTCCTTGAATGGAACACACTCATGCTCTAACAATGTCTTCCTTCAGCCTCAAGAGATATTGAGAACAGATTTGATCTAGGGTCCTTTAAAAGGAAAGCCAAAGGCATTTTAGAGATCTGTGTGGAAACAGAGTCTAAAAAGGGGCACATTGTCTCCTATGGACAGACTTCATGTAATCAATCTGAACCTATGTTTTCACCTGGGTATGTGGCCAGGTGAGCACCTCCATAACTCACTTAGCCACTGCTCCTGGTGAAAGTGATCTTGGAATTCATATTTGCTTGAGGTACTTGGATAGGCAAGGACCAGATACAGGATATTCATGAGTCTGAAAGTAGGAACAAGTTTCTACCCCATCAGTACTGGGTACTGGAACACTGTTTGGCTTGCTGCCGTTACTCTTCATACAATAGGTGCCTCTCTGCTCAGCTGAGGCAGGGTCACTCTACTAAACCACTCTCTCTTAGAATCTGATGTAAAAGTCACAAAGCAGCTGCCTGGTCTTCTATTTTAGTGCCTCTGAAGGCTCACAGCAAGGGAGGGCCTAGCCCTGTACAGGTCATCTCAGTCCTTTCCTATACCCTCAACTTGAGCAGCAGCAGTGTGTGTCTGCGGCCTTCCTCTGCTATCTTCAAGAAGTGAGTTATGCTTGTGAGTGCTGGAGCTGTAGTGAAGGGCAGAGGCAGTCATTTCTAATGGTATTTGATCCTAGGGCTTTCCACATGGGGATGCTGTTCATGTCACTCTTCTGTAGGACATAACAGAGGACATGGAGCTCAGGAGAACAGGAAAGCAAAATAAACTGTCATAGAATTCAGGAAATTTTCCCCCATTAGAGGTCACTTTTCAACATGTGGCTGTGAAGAAAGTCCTAGAATGACAGATGCTAGAATTTAGTCAAAACCCAGATCATTTTTTCTCTGCCAGCTGCTCCTCCAATTAAGTCACAATTCTAAGTTTTTAAATTTCTTTTAAACTGGGCTTACATATTCTATTTTCGTATATTCATGCATGGACTACTCTTCTACAATGCTCAAAATTTAACATATCCTTGAGCCATCCCCTGCTGTGAGATGACCTCAATCAAGAGAGCCTGCATTTCATACTTAGCTTCTTTTTCTGTTGTGTTTTATTGGGAAGGGAGAAGATTCTGTACATAGGAGAAAAGATGCAACATTGGTCATGCTCAATTTGGCGTCTTTCACTCAAGTTCCACCTATTATTCTGCAAATGATATAACTTCACATTTTCTTGTGTACAAGTCCTGAGCTTGAACTCAGGACCTGGGCACTGTGCCTGAACTTTTGTACTTGAGGCTCTACATTCATATTTTTGTGGTTAATGGGAGTTATGAGTCTCACAGATTTTCCTGCTGGGGCTGGCTTCAAACCTCCATCCCCCGATCTCAGCTAGGATTATAGGCATAAGGAATTGTTGCCTGGCAAAATTTCTTTTCTGTATTTTTAAATTTGTTATTGAAAATGTAATGTCAAGAAGGGTTACAGTTATATGTATTAAGCAGATAAAGGATACATTACATTTTAGAAAATGTCGTCCCTTCTCATGCTCTCTCCCAGTTTTTCCCTCCTGTTCCCACCCACAAGTTGTATAGTTCCGAAAACAGAGTGTCTTGTATGAGTACCATTGCTGCATGTGTTCCACCTTTCTCCCACCATATATGTGTCCAAATTATCATCTCAAAGATTAATAAATGCACAAAAGGAAAATAAAATAAAAAAGCAACAAAGAAATAATCCTACTGTATCCATTTCCTGAGTTCATTTCCATCTATATTGCTTCATATGGCTGTGGCTGAAAGCCCTATCGAACTTTGTGTTGATTAAAGATATTACCAAAGCCAATCACAGATGGCTCACACCTGTAATCCTAGCTACTCAGGAGGCTGAGATCTGAGGATCCAGGTTCAAAGCCAGCCTTGGCAGGAAAGACCCTGAGACTCCTATCTCCAATAAACCACCAGAAAACCGGAATTGGTGCCATAGCTCAAGTGGTAGAGTGCTTGCCTTGAGTTGAAAAGTTGAGTGACAGTGCCCTGGCCGAGTTCAAGCCCCGCAACAGACAAAAAAAAAAAAAAAAGATTTTACCAAGAGCAGATGTGAAAATAATGGTTTGAAGAAGAAGGCAGTCTTTGTGTAGTGGGACTAATCCTTAAGATGTACTTTCCCGTATAAATATATATATATATATCCAACCCAAATCAAGACAATATATATGTCTTTTGTGTGTGTGTAACAGAAAAAGAGTTTGAGGCAAGTATTCACAGTGAGCTTTTCTATATTGTAATTTATTTCCCTTGACACTTCAAGCACTCCCAAGTAAATCGCTGGTTCACTGGGATGTTAAAGTGGAACCAATTTCCTAACTGAGTTCAAATGAGGAAGAGTCACTCTTTTATTAAAGTGCTATCGTTGGTATTTGCTCCCTGTTCTTCCTGTAAAGCTTCCTCATACAGTGTAGGGATGGAGCTTGGGTCAATCCCGCTGTACTTGGCCCAGTGTTCCAGGACTTTCCTTTGTGTGGTTTCTGCATAAGCCCTTGGGCCCCACCGGAACTCATAGGCAATGGGGTCGCTACC
>NW_012267312.1:8341733-8352096 GCF_000151885.1 Dipodomys ordii | reverse complement strand
CGATCAACTTCTCTCTCCTGGATGTGGCTTAGACAAACAGCCTCTCCTCTGCAAGTTAGTGTTCAAAACTGTCTCCATGGTCACAGGAATCTGAAGGGGAGGCTGGGGGAGGGGTAGAATGTTAGGCAACAGCTGACATTGAGGTTACTCCTTCACACTTGAGAGTAAGATTTCCTCTGTTCGCCTTGTAGACAGCTCTCCCACCTGAACCTCTTAGAGTCTGAATCCCTCCTAAGAAGTACACACTAAGCTGCTCAACAGCTACTCACAACTGTTTTCCTAGCTACTGAGTTTTCAGGATTGTGGTTCATTCTTTCAGACTGTCGTTTTTTATTTTTGTCTGTTGTGATGCTTGAACTCTGGGCCTGAGCGCTGTCCCTGAGCTCTTCAGCTCAGGCACTCTACTTCTTGAGTCACAGCACCACTTGCAGTTTTCTGAGTGCTTTGATGGAGATAAGAGTCTCATGGTATTTCCTGCCTCAGCTGCCTTTGAACAGTTATCCTCAGATCTCAGCCTCCTGAGTAGCTAAGATTACAGGCTTAGACTGGGAAGGTGGCTCAGTGGTAGAGTGATTGCTTTGCATGCATGAGGCCCTGGGTTCTATTCCTCAGCAGCACATCAGCAGAAAAAGGTGGAAGTGGCGCTGTGGTACAAGTGGTAGAGCGCTAGCCTTGAGCTGACCAGCAGAGGGACAGCACCAAAGCCCAGTGTTCAGGTCCCACAGAAAAAAAAAAAAAAAAGATTACATCCTTAGCCACCAGTGCCTGGCCCAATGCCTAGGATTATGAAAGGTTAAGGCACTAAAGATTATTTCAGGCATCCATGAAGCAAAATTTGGTTGTATGAGTGATCTCCACAATGACATGCTTCCATCTTGGTATTCTAGCATGCTAACATGGGCAGCTATGCTTACTGTTGAAAGGAATAAGGAAGCATGGAAATTTATACTGGTTTTCAAGTGTGTGGAAACATCACATGTGCTACAGTGGAGACCAGTGCTCCTTTGACCTCAGAAAATGTGTAAGGATTCTTATGCTTTCTGAAGAAACTGAGGTCCTCAGAAAAAATTAGCTACTGTAGCTGATCGAATAAACCATTTTTTTCTTTCTTTGTGGGGGTGGAATTTCATTCCTTCTTTTAATGTGCAGTACTGGGGCTGGAATTCATGCCTGGTGCCCTCACTTGGCTTATTTTGCTCAAGGCTGGAGCCACAACTCCACTTTCTGGTGTTTTGATGGTTAATGGGAGGTTAAAGTACCTTGGGTCTATCTGCTTGGCCTGCTTTTGAACTGTGATCCTCAGATCTTCCTGGTGTCACATACGGATACATATTGGTCACTCTTGCTTTTATCTGAAAGCTTAATTCACTTTCTTTCTTCCTTCCTTTTTCTTTTGTCAGTAACGGGGCTTGAACTCAGGACCTGGGTGCTGCTGTCCCTGAGCCTTTTCATTCAAGGCTACATCACCTGTGAACCCATTATGCTCTACATGACCACTGCCATCTGAACACCTGTACAGGTGCAATACATGAAAGCAAGTGTTTTCGTGTGGAGCAGATTCTAGGCAAGAAGCAACACAAAGAAAGTAAATTGAGCCAGGGTGCCAGTAGATCATGCCTGTCTGTGATCCTAGCCACTCAGGAGACTGAGATCTGATGGTTGCTATTTGATACCAGACCCGACAGGGAAGTCTCTGAGAATGTTATCTCTGATTAGCCACCAGAGAATCAGAAGTAGTGCTGTGGTTCAAAGTGGTAGAGCACTAGCCTTGAGTGAAAAGGCTCAGAGACAGCAGCACCCAGGTCCTGAGTTCAAGCCCCATTACTGACAAAAGAAAAAAAAGGAAGAAAGAAAATGAAGTAGGCTTTCAGATAAAAGCTAGAATGACCACTAAGCATCGATATGTGACATCTAGGAAGATCCCAAGTTGTATATAGGTTTAGTTTCAATAGATAGTTGATGTTCATTCCCCACTTAGGAGAACACTCCAACTTCTGACCACATAAATAAGCCCCTTCATTTATTTATATGTCCAGTCTCCAGTTTCCAGTAAGAAGCACACAAAAATTCAACATCAAAAGCCAAGGGTCCTCAGAAATCCTCCTTCTTCCTTCTGGGTTATAGTCCAAGTATCATCTCATTAAGGAACAAGTCCAAGACTTCTTAACAATCATCAGAAAATAAAAAAGGTGGACTCTCAAGAATATATATCTAAACTTAGTTTAGTTAGAACTTTGCTGTCTCAGAGACTCTGCCAGTATGAATGACTATTGCCAGTAGAGTAGACAAAGATAAATTGCGAGCAATGTGTGGATTTCTGCTAGTGTTCTTCATGCTTTTTTGTTACAGGAGGACAGGGAGTTTGTTAGCATCTCCAGAGAAAGTACCAAGAGGGGTTAGGTTGAATGCCATATAGTGGAGTTGAATCGAAGGGAAGAAGGGTGATGGGTACAGGAGAAGGGTGGTAACACAGGAAAGTGCTCAGACCTAAGAGCATACACACTCATCATACTGAGCTGAGCCTCTCACGTAACCTCTTCAGTGGAATAGTTTCTTCTGGAAAGCTTACTAAGTAGAGCCTGCAGAGTGGAAAGCATACAGCTGCTAGGGAAAGAGGTGTGTGAGGATTCAGGATAATGTGATATCTCAGCAACAGGCATGTACTATAAGGTGTTTAGGATGGGAGGAGAGGACTAGGAAGAGGCCATGGTAGGAGCCTCTCCTCAGTCATGAAACCATCTCACCCACCAGACTCACAGCCTTTCCTTAAGAATGAACACATCATTCTAGCTGGAGACGATTGTGAGTCCTGTGGAGGTATCACAGCTTTCCTTGAGGATCACAAGTAGTATGGTGGGCAGAAGCTCTGTGATGAGGATTTTGAGGCCTTGTGGAGAGAAGAAGCATGGAAGTGTCTATACCTGAGAAGTTTACCCTTGGAGGCTCTCACATGGGCTCTTTCTGTTTGGTACTCTAGGGTCATAGAGGCTCCCGTCTCCCTGGTGGATCTGCTGCCTGAGAGCCTGAGGTAGCAAGGGAGTCAGCCCCTCAGGCAGGAGGCTAAGGAAGGCTGAGGCTCTGGGGCTACATGGAGGACATATGGGCATGGGCAATGTGGGGTGTCCTCTATTCCAGGATTGGAGGGCTCTTAATACACATGAGTGTGTGTGTCACCTTGGCTCCTGACCTCACCTGGAGTTTGTGTGGTGGGTTACCTGAGGGCCCTGTTTCAGTACAAGAGCATTACCTGCGAATCTGTGGAATATAAATTAGGAGCAGAGAGATAGCTGTCTTGCTGTTGTTATATAGCTTTCCAGGACAGCACTGAGCTCCCAAAATTGTCAAGACGAGTGGGCTGGACTCTGTGAGATCCCCTTTATTCCTGAGTGAATGGCCTCTTTTGGAGTCACAGTGGGCTCCTGTGATCATTTTGTAATGACAAGATCGCTCCTTTCTTCTGGCCTTACTGAAATTCTCAGAAAAATGAGGTAGTTATGTATCCTCCCATAAGCTGCACCTGCCCAAGGACAACAGCGCAAATTGGCCAAATTCAGTGTGGGACATGAGGGTAGAAAAAGGCATAAGGATGCATCTTCCTAACTGGACATGACATGTGCCAAGCTTACCACAGGAGTACAGCTAGATTATGGTGGGTGAATATGGTAAAAGTAACTGCAGCTCCTCTCACCACCCCAAGCTCACATCTTAGTCCCTTCAAGTGCCTGGGAATCCAACCGCAAGGAAAACAGAGCAACAGCGTGAACTCCAGGTGTGCCAAGGCCAGTGGAGGGCCAATAGGAGTGGTGAGGCTGTCACCAGCTCAGTGACTAGGACGCTCTGGGCAGGAAGATTCCAGATGGCAGGAGGCATCTGTCTGGCCCTTGGATAATGAGTTCTTAATTTTATCATAATAAAGAAGTTGAGAACAGACCAGGATCAATATTGAGCAATTTGTAAGTAAAATAATGTGAAGGAAAGAGAAAGGATAGTTCACAACCCAGAAACTGGTACAGCACAGTGAAAACAGAGGCAATGAGTGCTGTAACATCGTAGGTATTTAGGGTGAATAAGTAGGTTGATGTTTGGCTCATATTCACCTTAGGATAAGTATTTCCTTTTGATCAAGCATTTGGTACATTTTGGCATTTATTTTGGTGCCAGTCCTAGGACTTGAACTGAGGTCTTTGGCACTATTTTTGAGCTTTAGCTTCAACGCTAGTGCTCTACTACTTTGAGCCACAATGACATTTCTGGATTTCTTGCTGTTAAGCCTCGGGCTGGGAAGATGGCTCAGTGGTAGAAAGCTCGCCTTGCATGCTTAAGGCCCTGGGTTCGATTCCTCAGCACCACATAAGCAAAAAAAGGCGGAAGTGGTGCTGTGTCTCAAGTGGTAGAGTGCTAGCCTTGAGCTGAAGAGCTGAGGGACAGCCCCCAGGCCCAGAGTTCAGGCCCCACGACCGGACACTCCCTCCCCCAAAAAAAGAGTCACAGCCTGTTGCTGCCTGGGCTTGCCTTGAACTACCATCCTCAGTTCTCAGCCTCTTGGGCAGGTGGGATTACAGGCATGAACCACTGATGCCTGGCTTCATTTTGTCCTTCTTGGTGTTATTGTCTTATTAATTTGGCCAGAGATTTTGAAGTTGGTGTGCTCATTAAACTGGGTCAGTAATCTTTGGGCATCCTTTCAAGTAAAGGATGAATTTTGTTCCACACAACTCTAAGGAAAGTGTCCATTACCAAGATAAACTTTCTCCTTTAAACATGTTTTGTGCCAAGAGGAGTCTTTTTCCCATGATAAGTTCCTTAAAGATACCTTTGTTCATTCCCCAGAGGATACTAATTACTTAGGGATGGGGAAAGAGAGAGGACAGGGGTTGGGGGGTAAGCAAGAGAGAAAGAGTTGGTTTTTAACTTTTTATACTTTTTACAGAAATCATTGTGGTTTATGAAGAAGTATAAGGATTATAGCAAAGATAATGTTCATGGGCTTTTACTGAAGCTATTCATTAATACAGTGTTTGTCTCTAAATTCCTTGCTGCTATTTCCCAACTTTCATTTTCTCTAATTCACCCTAACTTAAGGCCAATAACCTGAATGGGAGGCTACCAGTGAAGAGCCGACAACAGGGGTGCTTGGGGATTTTTGTGGGCCTTTCTTCTGGGGGCAATATTTCCTCTGTCCATCCTCTGCTGACACCTGGAGCTCACAGGGACCCCAGCCCACTCTCCTCCAAGGACCTTGGATTAGGGCTGTCATTCCCAGTGTCTTCAGGGCATAAAGAGGTGATAGGTGATGAAAGGATGGGTTAATTTGAGTGATTCATTGGAGATAAGAGTCTCCCGGGGACTTTTCTGCCCCAGCTGGCTTTGAACCACAATCCTCAGATCTCAGCCCCCTGAGTAGCTAGCATTACAGGTGTGCGCCACCAGTGCCTGGCTAGCAGCCTCTTAATACCTGGAAGGAAAAGGCATGGGAGGGAGCGCCTTCTCAAGAGTGAAGACAGCACAACCTGCTGTCTTTTCTTCTTTTTCTCTAGTGGTCCTTGGCCTTGAACTGTGGTCCTGGGTCCTGTCCTGAGCTTTCTCCTTCAAGGCTAGCTTTCTCCCACTTGAGACACAGCTGCACTTCTGAATTTTGGTGATTAATTGGAGATAAGAGTCTCACACACTTTCTTATCCTGGCTGGCTTCAAACTGTGATCCTCAAACGTAAGCCGCCTGAGTACCTAGGATTATAGGCATGAGCCACCAGGTCCAGCTTGGCGCTCCTTTATTCGCGTTACTTCCTGGTTTGAATTTCCTTGTCTCTGTATCCATCTCTTCTGCTTCAGAACATTTGGTAGATATTTAGATCTGTTCGTCCTCTCTAGTCTCTCACCCCTAGCAACACTTCTAGGTACTGGGGTCAAGTTAACCAGTCTTTTGTTGTTGTTGTTGTTGTTGGATCTGGGGTTTGAACTCAGGGCCTGAGTGCTGTGCCTGAGGTCTTTAGCTCAAGGTTACTGCTCCACCACTTTGAGCCTGCAGCTCTACTTCCAGTTTTCTGGCAGTTAATTAGAGATGACTCCTGCCCGGGCTGGCTTTGAACCGCGATCCTCAGATCTCAGCCTCCTGAGTAGCTAGGATTACAGGCGTGAGCCACCAGCGCCCGGCTTTGTTCGTCCTTTCTAGTCTCTCACCCCTAGCAACACTTCTAGGTACTGGGGTCAAGTTAACCAGTCTTTTGTTGTTGTTGTTGTTGTTGTTGTTGGATCTGGGGTTTGAACTCAGGGCCTGAGTGCTGTGCCTGAGGTCTTTAGCTCAAGGTTACTGCTCCACCACTTTGAGCCTGCAGCTCTACTTCCTGTTTTCTGGCAGTTAATTGGAGATAAGATTCTCACAGACTTTCCTTCCCGGGCTGGCCTCAAACTGCAACCCTTACATCTCAGTCCCATAAGTACTTAGCATTACAGGTATGAGCCATCAATACTGGGCTGAGGCTTTCACTCTCTAAAACAGAGCACTGGAAATTTTTTTTTTGGTCTGTTATGAGGCTTGAAATCTGGGCCAGGGTGCTGTCCTTCAACCTTTCAGCTCAAGGCAAGCATTCTACACTTGAACCACAGCATCACTTCTGGTTTTCTGGTGGTTTATTGGAGATAGGAGTCTCACAGACTTTCCTGCCCACGCTGGTTTCGAACTGAAATCCTCAGATCTCAGCCTTCTGCGTAGCTACGATTCCAGGCATGAGCCACCAGCACCCGGCTTGAAAATTTTTTAGGAAAGAGAGATATTGTGTGGAATACGTAGGAAGATAACAAATGAAGGGGCTTATTTATGTGGTCAGAAGTTGGAGTGTTCTCCTAAGTGGGGAATGAACATCAACTATCTATTGAAACTAAACCTATATACAACTTGGGATCTTCCTAGATGTCACATATCGATGCTTAGTGGTCATTCTAGCTTTTATCTGAAAGCCTACTTCATTTTCTTTCTTCCTTTTTTTTCTTTTGTCAGTAATGGGGCTTGAACTCAGGACCTGGGTGCTGCTGTCTCTGAGCCTTTTCACTCAAGGCTAGTGCTCTACCACTTTGAACCACAGCACTACTTCTGATTCTCTGGTGGCTAATCAGAGATAACATTCTCAGAGACTTCCCTGTCGGGTCTGGTATCAAATAGCAACCATCAGATCTCAGTCTCCTGAGTGGCTAGGATCACAGACAGGCATGATCTACTGGCACCCTGGCTCAATTTACTTTCTTTGTGTTGCTTCTTGCCTAGAATCTGCTCCACACGAAAACACTTGCTTTCATGTATTGCACCTGTACAGGTGTTCAGATGGCAGTGGTCATGTAGAGCATAATGGGTTCACAGGTGATGTAGCCTTGAATGAAAAGGCTCAGGGACAGCAGCACCCAGGTCCTGAGTTCAAGCCCTGTTACTGACAAAAGAAAAAGGAAGGAAGGAAGAAAGTGAATTAAGCTTTCAGATAAAAGCAAGAGTGACCAATATGTATCCGTATGTGACACCAGGAAGATCTGAGGATCACAGTTCAAAAGCAGGCCAAGCAGATAGACCCAAGGTACTTTAACCTCCCATTAACCATCAAAACACCAGAAAGTGGAGTTGTGGCTCCAGCCTTGAGCAAAATAAGCCAAGTGAGGGCACCAGGCATGAATTCCAGCCCCAGTACTGCACATTAAAAGAAGGAATGAAATTCCACCCCCACAAAAAAAAGAAAAAAAATGGTTTATTCGATCAGCTACAGTAGCTAATTTTCAGAAAGCATAAGAATCCTTACACATTTTCTGAGGTCAAAGGAGCACTGGTCTCCACTGTAGCACATGTGATGTTTCCACACACTTGAAAACCAGCATGAATTTCCATGCTTCCTTGTTCCTTTCAATGGCAAGCATAGCTGACCATGTGAGCATGCTAGAACACCAAGATGGAAGCATGTCATTGTGGAGATCACTCACACAACCAAATTTTACTTCATGGATGCCTGAAATAATCTTTAGTGCCTTAACCCTTTTAAATCCTAGGCATCGGGCCAGGTACTGGAGGTTCACACCTGTAATCTTTTTTTTTCCTGTGGGGCCTGAACACTGGGCTTTGGTGCTGTCCCTCTGCTGGTCAGTTCAAGGCTAGCGCTCTACCACTTGTACCACAGTGCCACTTCCACCTTTTTCTGCTGATGTGCTGCTGAGGAATCGAACCCAGGGCCACAGGCATGCAAGGCCAGCACTCTACCACTGAGCTACCTTCCCAGTCTAAGCCTGTAATCTTAGCTATTCAGGAGGCTGAGATCTGAGGATAACTGTTCAAAGGCAGCTGAGGCAGGAAAGACCAAGAGACTCTTATCTCCAATAAAGCACTCAGAAAACTGGAAGTGGTGCTGTGGCTCAATTAGTAGAGCATGAGCTTTGAGCTGAAGAGATCAGGGACAGCTCCCAGGTCCAGACTTCAAGCCCCAGGACTGACCCAAAAAAATACACATCTTCTAATATTGCTGAGCTTATTTAAATGTTTTCACAGGGAAGGTAATAGTTCATTTAGTCTTGTTTCACAAATACCTAAAAATGTGAATATATTTCTGATTTTTCCATAAGTGAACTCCTGCTCTTGAGGGCACTATAAGCATGAATCTGGTATATAATATTTTAAAGTTAATTATATTTTTTCACATGGAGATTTCCTGTATAAGTGCATGCATCATTATCAAGTTAAGATACATATTTAACAGTGTTTGTGTCTCTTTGCCATTAACTCTTAATAGAAATACATGTAGGATGATCTCATGACAGCACGTGTGACTTCTTCCCTGGACCCTGAGAGACACAATCTTCTTCTGAGGTACTTGAACGGGATAGGCCTGGGCCTTATGAGAGCTCTGAGTGAACAGTTGGAGAATCCACAGCTAATCTATCTAAAAACCCATTGTATGTTCTGCACAGTAGCACGGGGTTTGGGAGGGCAGGTGTCCTCAGGAAAGTTCCTCCTTCTGTAGTAGGGAACCCTGAGAGTAACAATCTTCTTCTGAATTCTGCAGTTCAGGCCAATAGAGAGATCAGAACTGTCAGTGGTGAAAGACAGAATCTGAGGGGGACAAAGGAAGTGATGGACCTAGATAGAGAGTCCCCAAATATTCAGTTTGTACCTGTGCACTTAGATTTGCAACAAAGAGGCATATTTTGTTCAGAGAGTGACACTGAACCCTGTGAACCTCCCCTCGTCAATCCACAACTCTGTGATTCTCAGAGTGCGACAGAGATTCTTGAAGTGAGGGACCTCGGGTTCTCTGTGGGACTGAGGATAGCAGAGGATGAGTAAGAAGAAACCCCAATGCCAGTGAGTGTCCCCCAAATAATCCATCTGCACTATGGTCTCAGCCATGCACCAAGGAAATCATGTCACTGAAAGCATTGTCCTATCATCTGTAGGTGTGAGAATTGGAGAGGCCCCAGCTCTAGAAGTGCTCACTCTTTGGGCACATCTGATAATGGAGATAAATACTCTCTCTGCCAGGCAGGCACCAGTGGCTCACAACTGGAATCATATTTACTCAGGAGGCTGAGTTTTGAGGATTGGGGTTTGAAACCAGCCCAGGAAAGAAAGCCGGTGATATACTCACCTCTGCAAAAAAAAAAAAAAAAAGAAAAAAGAAAAAAACCAGGAATTGGCTGTGACTCAAGTGGTAGACTACTAGCCCTGAGCACAAAAACTAGAAGGACCAAGATAAAAACCCTCCTCTCCCTAGAGGTTGTTTCAGACAAAATCTGGTTGAATCCAAACTGGTATCCCCAAGCCATGCTCATTGAGGCACTAATCAGCTGAGTGCCCCTCCTCCACTAACCTCTTCTACTTTGTGTTTAGTCCTTTGTGGGTTTGGAGCTCAAGCTCTTATACTTGCTAGGCAGGCACTCTATCAATTCAGATACCCCAAACTTTTTCCTCTAGCTAGCTTTCAAACAGGATCCATTTTGTTTTGCCTGGTAAGCCCTGAATCTCAAAGTTCTTCATTAAACTTTCCACATATTCTTGGTGATGAGGCGCATCATCACAGTCTCCATTTCATAGTTTGGGAAATGGTCTCTCAAAACTAGGAAAACACATGTGAGTGGATGGTGGGCAGCTTAGTGTGCACTTCTTAGGAGGGAATTATTCTCTGAGAGGTTCAGGTGGGAGAGCTGTCTACAAGGTGAACAGAGGAAATCCCACTATCAAGTGCAAAGGAGTAACCTCAATGTCAGCTGTTGCCCAACATTCCACCCCTCCCCCAGCCTCCCTTTCAGATTCCTGTGACCATGGAGACAGTTTTGAACACTAACTTGCAGAGGAGAGGCTGTTTGTCTAAGCCACATCCAGGAGAGAGAAGTTGATCG
>NW_012267312.1:8333661-8338928 GCF_000151885.1 Dipodomys ordii | reverse complement strand
TACGATGGTGTTCTGAGCCATGTGCAGGGCATGCCCAAGACCGGTCTGCTGATAATTGTTCTCTGCATCATCTTCACGGAAGGGGGCTGTGCCACCGAGGAAGCCATCTGGCAAGTGCTGGATAAGATGGAAGTGTATCCTGACAGTGAACACGTTATTTTTGGAATACCTAGGAAGCTGCTTATGGACGATTTTGTATATGAGCAATACCTGGAGTATCACCAGGTGCCTGGTAGCGACCCCATTGCCTATGAGTTCCGGTGGGGCCCAAGGGCTTATGCAGAAACCACACAAAGGAAAGTCCTGGAACACTGGGCCAAGTACAGCGGGATTGACCCAAGCTCCATCCCTACACTGTATGAGGAAGCTTTACAGGAAGAACAGGGAGCAAATACCAATGATAGCACTTTAATAAAAGAGTGACTCTTCCTCATTTGAACTCAGTTAGGAAATTGGTTCCACTTTAACATCCCAGTGAACCAGCGATTTACTTGGGAGTGCTTGAAGTGTCAAGGGAAATAAATTACAATATAGAAAAGCTCACTGTGAATACTTGCCTCAAACTCTTTCTCTGTGACACACACACAAAAGACATATATATTGTCTTGATTTGGGTTGGGTATGTGTGTATTTATACGGGAAACTACATCTTAACGATAAGTCCCACAACTCAATGACTGGTTTCTCCTGCAAATCATTAGTTTACCATCTGGTTTTGGTAACATCTTTAATGTTGTTCTTGGCTTTAGCCTTACAATGAAAATATATATCCATATGAACTCAAGAAATGGAAGGAAGAGATTTTTTGCTTTTTTGCTGGTTTTGTTGTTTTTTCCTTTTGATGTTTATCAATCTTTAGGACAGTAAAGGGACAAAGGGTGGGAAAAACTGAACAAATGCAGCAGTGGTACTCTCACAAGACACCATGTTTTAGGTACTATACAACTTGTGGTTGGAAGAGGATTGAGAAACTGGGAGAGAATGAGGGAAGGGCTGATATTTTCTAAAAAGATGTGTACACTTTTTCTGCCTTATACATATAACTGTAACCCCTTTGTATATCATCTTTTTAATAACAGCCTTTAAAATGTACAATGAAAATAAAATTATGCTTGGAATATGGCTTAGTGGCAGAGTGCTTGCCTAGCATGCATGAAACCCAAGGTTGATACCTCAGTCCCACAGAAACAGAGAAAGCCTCAAGTGGTGCTGTGGCTCAAGTGGTAGAGTGCTACCCTTGCACAAAAGAAGCTCAGGGACCATAATCAGGCCTTGAGATCAAGACCCATGACTGGCAAAAAAAGAAAGAAGTTATGCCAGGCACCAATGGCTCATGTGTATAAACCTACACAAAAGGCTGAGATCTGACGATGGAGATTTGAAGCCAGCCCGAGCAGGAAAGGCTGGAGTCTCATATCTCCAATTAACCACCAAAAAGCTGAAAGTAGAGCTGCAAGTACAAAAAGCTCAGGGCTCGAGTTCAAGCCCAGGATCAGCACACATAAAATTATTGCTATATCATTTGCAGAGAAATAGATGGAACTTGTGTAAAGGAAACCAAATTGAGAATGGCCAATGCTGACTCTTTTCTCCTATATACAGAATCTTATCCCTCACTAATAAAATGCAACAGGAAAAGAAACTAAAGGCAAAATGGGGACTCTCTTGTGGGAGGTCATCTGATGGCAATGCATGGCTCAATGATAGAGTGAATGATTTTTAAGCATTATAGAAGGACAGTACATATATGGATATATGACAATAGAAAAATTAAGCCCAGTTTAAAAGAAATGTTAAAACTAAAAACAATGATATCAATGGGGAAGCAGGTGGCAGACACACAAGGAGCTGAACTTTGATTCAAATTCTAGGATCTGTCCTTCTAGGAGATTCTTCACAACCAGCTTTTTCAAAGTGACTTCTAATGAGGAACTTTTCCTGAATTCCTTGACAATTCAGTTTGGTTGCATGTACTCCTGAGATGCATATCCTGTATCATTCATTCTTCCTTTCTTTCTTTCTTTCTTTCTTTCTTTCTTTCTTTCTTTCTTTCTTTCTTTCTTTCTTTCTTTCTTTCTTTTTTCTTTTTGGCAGTCCTAGAGCTTGAACTCAGGGCCTGGGCATTGTCCCTGAACTTCTTTTGCTCAAGGCTATCACTCTACCACTTGAGAAACAGCACCACTTCCGGATTTTTTCTGTTTATATGGTATCCAGGAATCAAACCAGGGCTTCATGTACGCTAGGCACTACCACTTAGCCACATTCACAGTCCTGCATGTCCTCTGATACGTCCTGCAGAAGAGTGACAGGAACAGCATCCCCACGTGGAAAGGACTGGGATCAAATACCATTAGAAATGACTGTCTCTGCCCTTCACTACAGCTCCAGCACTCACAAGCATAACTCACTTCTTGAAGTTAGCAGAGGAAGGCCGCAGACACACACTGCTGCTGCTCAAGTTGAGGACATAAGAAGCGACTGAGATGACCTGTACAGGGCTAGGCCCTCCCTTGCTGTGAGTCTTGAGAGGCACTGAGAAACAAGACCAGGCAGCTGCTTTGTGAATTTTACATTAGATTCTAAGATTAGTGGTTTAGTAGCTTGAGCCTGGCCTCAGCTGAGCAGAGAGGTGCCTATCATATAGGAAGTAAAGAGGCACTAAGCTCAAGGACCAGTACTGATGGCGTTCAACCTCATTCCTACTTTCAGACTCATGAATATCCTGCAACTGGTCCTTGCCCATCCAAGGAACTCAAGCAAACATGAATCCCACATCACCTTCTCCAGGAGTAGTGGCTGAGGGAGTTATGCAGGTTCCCATCTGACCACATACCTAGGTGAAAACAGAGGTTCAAATAGATTGCATGAAGTCTGTCCATAGGGGACAATCTGTCTTTTGTATTTTGATCAGGGTTGGGGCTTGAACTCTGGGGTTGGATGCTGTTCCTGACCTCTTCAGCTCAAAGTGATCTACCATTTGAGCCACAGCGCCAGTTTTGATTTTCCTGGTGGCTAATTGGAGATAAGAGTCTCACAGGGGCTGGGAAGGTGGCTCAGTGGTAGAGTGCTTGTCTTGCATGCATGAGGCCCTGGTGTCGAGTCCTCAGCACTACATAAGCAGAAAAAAGCCAGAAGTAGTGCTGTGGCTCAAGTAGTAGGGCACTAGCCTTGAGCTGAAGAGCTGAGGGACAGTGCCCAGGCCCAGAGTTCAGCCCCCACAACTGGCAAAAAAAAAGAGTCTCACACACTTTCCTGCCTGGGCTGGCTTTGAACTGTGTTCCTCAGATCTCAGCCTTCTGAGTAGCTGGGATAACAGGCAGGAGGCCCAGGTGCTTGGCACTGTCCATTTTCATACCTGGCTTCCACATGGCTTTTTCTCTTCAAAGACCCTAGACCAAGCCTGTTGTTCTCAGGTTGTCTTGAGGCCAAAAGAAGACATGGTTAGAGCAGGAAGGTGCTGCATTCCCTCAATGATCCCTGGTGTAAAACTGAACACCAGAGTGCAGCTGAAATAATTGAGAACCATCTATCTGCATTCCACAGCTCCTCTGCTCACACTCTAGAATCTTCTCAAGTATACCCCACAGAGAGATCAGTCATTCCACTTCAAGAACCTCAGACCAAGGATGTGACCCCAAAGATCCCCTGGGCCAGTCCAACACTATTCTTGCTGTAAGCCCTCAGAGAGTTAATGTCGGGTGACCAGGCAGCTGATTTATGACTTATGCATGTGGGTTTGGTAGAAAGAGCCCTGCCTCAACAGAAGATCAGGCCAACGTCCCATAAAGAGTCCAGGTGAGCAAGATTGAGGCTCCCAGAACTGAGTACAGATAAGGCCCAACCTTGTCATTACTTTCAGCATGACTCCCATTGTTCATGCTATTCTACAAACCAAGGGAGAATTGTGCAGGTCCTGATAAGATATACTCATGTCTAGAGTCAAGGCAAACACTCAGAAAGAAATAGACAAGGATATTACACTTTCAGATTATTAGAGGGCATTTACATGCTCCTATCAGCCATGGAAACTAAAGGACAAAATAGCCTAATTCAAGACACATTCACTTCTGCAATTAGAATTTCTGTCAAAGAGTATGGGGTCGTGATCAAATCAGTGTGGCTCCTCTACAGTAGAATCCTTTGTGAGGATCAAAGGTATCCCCAATGCTCTACAGAATAAAGAAAATTGACAGAAAGAAACCACCCTTGGGATCAGAGGTATGGCTCAGTTGGTAGAGTGCCAGCCAATGCATGAATGTTTCCAGTACCAAGTTTGAGTCCTGGTTTGAGATCTAAAGAAAAGAGTATCCCCAATGTATGATCTGAGAAATATGCTATTCCTACCAATCCAGGGTTGTTCCAGGCAGTATTTGTGGGGAAAGAGCATCTCTGACTTCGTCATTGGGGTTGGGATGAGTGTCACAGAGTTGATGGCATTTGCTTCTTAGATGAATCATCAGATCAACAGAGGGAAAGCATCCAGGCCTCTTGAAGAATAACTATGCATAGTTGAGAATGTTGAGAAACTTGAGAACGTTGGTAAAAAGGGCCCTTGGGGGGAACAAAAATCCTGCTTGAGTGTCCACGTGAACATCATCTTTCTATCTCCTAGTTGTCAGAAAGGTTACTCAAATAGTCCACCTGCAACTTTGTTTTCAGCACTTTATTTGGAGAGAAAGCGAGATAGAGGCAGAGACACAGAGACAGAGAGACATACACCAGAAGAGTGAAATCCCTTTGGCCTCACAGAGCCCATGCAGTGAGATCTGTGTTCTGAACAATAGAGAATACAAGACTTCCTGTGCTAGAGGTGAGACTATAGAGTTGAAGAGAGTAAAGTCTTCCTCATGAAGAGGTTCTCCAAGCATGCAGCTACCTCCCAATTATCAGACCTGCCACAGGAACATTTTGTCAGGTGAACACCTCCATACCCCAACCTCTTCCTTCAGCATCAGTGGATTCTGGGAGTAAGAGACTTGCTTTGAGGGAGAAGACTGATTCTTGCAGTGGGATGGAAACAGACTCTCTTTAAAATCAATGACAGGATCTTAAAGAAGATGGAATCTCCCAAATCTGATTATTCCTGTGGTGTTTACCTTAGCTAGCCACGTATTAGTACCTGGTGTGCATTTCCTTATGTTTGTCCTTAGGCCAAAAAGAAGACAGGATTTGGGCTGGGAAGGTGGCTCAGTGGTAGAGCGCTTGCCTTGCATGCATGAGGCCCTGGGTTCAATTCCTCAGCACCACATAAGCAAAAAGAAAAAATC
>NW_012267312.1:8327233-8332246 GCF_000151885.1 Dipodomys ordii | reverse complement strand
GTGTGTGTGTGTGTGTGTGTGTGTTCAAGTCCTGGGGGTTGAACTCATGGCCTAGGTGCTGTCCTTGAACTTTTTAATTATTTCTTTATTGTTTGCTCAAGGATAGCATTCTTTCACTTGAGCCTCAACTCTACTTCTGGCTTTTAGATATGAGTTACACAGACTTTCATGTCTGGTCTGGCTTTGAACCCTGATCTTCATATCTTAGCCTCCTGAATAGATAGGATTACAGGCTGAGGCACTGTGCCCTACTGTGTATGCCTTCAGTGCTGTATTTGTGAGATTATGCATATTTATTCTCATTGCTAGATGGTGCGCATTCGGTTGCATAAATACCTTGGCATATTTTCGTATTCATATTTTACAGAATCCCACTCTATGAATGATTGTAGTACAATGTATTCATTCATTCTCCTATAGTGGGAAACTCCAACTATAATTTGTAAAATAATATTGTGGATCTACCCAGGGTGTCATACATGCTAAGCAAATCCTGTATCACTAAAACTTCAGCCATCATTTCTCTTCTTAGTGAGATCATTAACATTTAGATCATTTTTTTACCTTGTTTTTGCATATCTCAGACTTTTCTTTTGTCAGTTGTGGAGCTTGAACTTGGGGCCTGGGCATTGTCCCTAAGCTCTTTTGCTCAAGGGTAGCTAGCACTCTACTAGTTGAGCCACAGTTTGACTTCCAGTTTTCTGGTGGTTAATTGGAGCTAAGGGTCTCACAGACTTTCCTGCCTGGGCTGGGTTTGAACTATGATCCTCAGATCTCCTCCCCTGAGTAGCTAGGATTACAGGCTTATCACTGGCACCTGGACCCACTCCAACACTCTTTATGAACTTTGTTATCACTGAAGAAATATAAACTTTAATACAGTTCAAACTAAGCCAAGAAAATACTCAAAAGTTTAGCTTTTACTATAAACCTTGATCTTATATTAAAATCTTACCTAGCATCTCTTCTCACATGTTTTCTCCATGTATAATTTTATTTGTAACAGAATAAAAAAAACAGACTAACAAGCCAGGTACTAATTACTCATGCCTGTAATCCTAACTACTAAAGCAGTTGAGATCTGAGGACTGCAGTTGGAAGCCTGACTGAACAGAAAAGCCTGAGATTCTTATCTCCAACCAACCACCAGAAAACGGGAAGTAGTGCTGTGGCTCTAAGTGGTAGAATGCTAGCCTTGAGCAAAAAGAACTCAGGACTGCACACAGGCCCTGAGTTCAAGCCCCACAATCGGATTAAAAGAAAAACCCACACACAAAAAAATACCCAGAAGCCAAAAGTGGAACTGTAGCTCAAGTGGTAGAGTGCTAGTCTTGAACAAAAGAACTTCAGGGACAGTGTCCAAACCCTGAGTTCAAGCCCGAGGACCAGCAAAAACAAAACAAAACACCAGACTAACAATTGAATTACATAAGTCATTCTCATCCTAGAAATGACCCACTTTTAGTCTATTGAAAGTACATTAGGGTATTCTTTCTGCCCAACTGATAATAATAAACTTTCCTTTCACTGACTAGTCTTTTCTATTTCCTTTTCCTGAACTTTACTATCCCTTCTCACTTTCCCTGAATTTTTCTTTCACTGAACATAAGGACTAAGATAGATAGGCAGATATCTGTGTTTTCCCTTACTTTCCTTTAAATGTGTGTGTGTGTGTGTGTGAGAGAGAGAGAGAGAGAGAGAGAGAAGGGGGGGCAGAGGGGGGGAGCAGGGAGAGGGAGAGGGAGAGCCAGTCCTGGAGCTTAAACTCAGGGCCAGGGCACTGTCCCTTATATTTTTGTTCAAGGCTGCATTCTACCACGTGGCCCAAAACTCTATTTCATCTTTTTGGTGATTAATTGGAGATAAGAGTCTCATGGACTTTCCTGCATGGGCTAGCTTGAAACCATGATCCTCAGATCTCAGCCTCCCGAGTAGCTAGAATTATAGGCAGGAGATAGCTCCCTTCTTTATTGTGGAAGTTACTTGGAGCCATCACTTACTTTGAACCATCTTCCCCACCTCTGTTTCGGTTAAGGACTTTCCTGGTGGCTCTGTTCTGCAAATGCTTTTCTACTGCTTGGACTGTTTCTTCTCCTCACCCAACACTCTAGCTACTAGGCTAGGCAGGACTTGCTTTAGGTTTCATCCAGATGCTGTGTCTGCCTTCCCATGGGATTACTAAGTGCCAGGTGCTTCCTTCTCCTTCTTGTTGTTCACTTGAACCTTCACCATGTTATTGTCCTATCAGATGCTGTTGGGGTTGATTGACTCTGACCTGGTACTCTATAGGACTGAGCTTGTGTGTCTTTAGTATTTCCCTTACATCAAACAAAAGGATCTAGGGGTGATGCTATCTCTCAACCATCTGTCTGTCTATCTATCTATCTATCTATCTATCTATCTATCTATCTATCTATCTATCTATCTATTATCTATCCCAGAAAGCAGACTCCAATAGAGTACTCTGTGGCCTGCTAAGACTGAATATTTAAATCCTGATGAATTGTTTGTTACTCTTCCCCATGCAAGAAGAGTGAGTACCTAGAGGCATTCCAGAATACAATCTTAGCTGGGTACCACTGGCTCATGACTGTAATTCTAGCCACTCAGAAGGCAGAGATCTGAGGATCAAGGTTCAAAGCCAGCCCAGACAGGAAAGTCCATGAGATCCCCAATTAACCACCAAAAAGCAGGAAGTAAATCTGTTGCTTAAATTGTAGAATGCTAGCTTTAAAAAAAACTCCTTGCCCAGGCCCTAAATTCAAGCTCCAGGACTAGCAAGCACACATGTGCATACATCCAAAAAAAGACTACTATGTTCATATTACAGAAAAACTCAGCCAATACAGTTCATCCCATATCAATACCATGTTCTTGCTTATAGTCATCTGTAGGGATCTTCCTCTACTGTTGTATTCACTGCTGTATCTCACTAGTCTCAACCTTTTACTCTGGTCTTTCTGCAGCATGGCTCCTCCTTAAACACAACTATTTTTTAGAATTTACTTTGTTATTATAGAGGTAATATACAAAGGAGTTACATTTACACTTGAGCCACAGCACCACTTCCGGTTTTCTGCTGGTTTATTGAAGAGAAAAGTTTCATGGACTTTCTTGCCCAGTCTGGCTTTGAACCACAATCCTCAGATCTCAGTCTCCTGAATAGCTAGGATTACAGGCATGAGCCAAGGGCACCCAGCAAAAGACACATTTTCTAAAGTCTTTTGTTTCTTTATCTTTGGAGTTTGTTTCAGTATACCTATTATTTTATATAAATATGAAGAGACACTTAGACATTGCACTTTTGTGATTCTCTCCTAAGACGGTCCTCTTCTGGTCTCATTGCATGTACCTAGAACCCTGTGTAATTTATCATATCCCAGTGCATTTTAGATCTAATTTCTGCATATCAGAGAAAATACGTGCTGTTTGTCTCTCTGATATTAGCTTACCTTACTTAACATGATTTGTTCTAGTTCCATCCATTTCCCTGCAAATAACATTTTTTTATTCTTTCTAATAACTATGTAAAATTCCATTGTATATAGGTACTACATTTTTTTGGATCCATTCATCTATTGTGGGGCATCTGGGTTGTTTCCATATCTTGGCTATTAAACATAACTCATTTTTTTCCAGGCCTAGGACTTGAACTCAAGGCCTGGGCACTGTCCCTAAGCTCTTAAGCTCAAGCCTGGAGTTCTACCACTTGAGCCATAGTTCCACTTCTGGCTTTTTCTGCCTATGTGGTGCTTGCCTGCAAGGCAAGCACTCTACCACTGAGCCACCTTCCCAACCCCTAAACACAACTCTTGATGGAGCTATAGCTCCAAAATAATAAGAGGCAGACATTGCATGTGGTCGATAATGTGTCCTATCCTGATGTTTCTGTTCCCATAGTGCCTCTGGTTCCTGCTCAAATGCTACTTCTTTTCTGGTGCCAGTCCTGGAGCTTGAACTCAGGGCAAAGGCACTGTTCCTGAGAGTTTTGCTCAAGGCTATCACTTTACAGCTTGAGCCACACCTCCACTTTTGTCTTGATGGTTAATTGGAAATAAGAATCTCACAGACTTTTTTTGTTGGTTGGGTGCTGTCCCTCATCTCTTCAGCTCAAGGTGAATGCTCTACCACTTGAGCCACAGCACCACTTCTGGTTTTCTGGTAGTTAATTGGAGATAAGAGTCCCACAGACTGTCCTTCTTAGTCTGGCTTTGAACTGCCATCCTCAGATCTCAGCCTCCTGAGCAGCTAAGATTACAGGTGTGGGCCACTGGGGCTTGGCTCACGGACATTCTTACCTGGGCTGGCTTCAAACTACAATCCTCACATCTTTATTTTTTTGTCTATGCCTAGGGCTTGAACTCAGGACCTAGGCACTCTCCTTGAGCAAAAGAGCTCAGGGCTAGCACCCTACCACTTTAAGTCATAGTGCCACTTTTGGCTTTTTCTGAGTAGTTTATTGCAGATAAACTGAAGGTTAATTGGAAATAAGAGTCTCCAGGACTTTCCTGCCAAGGCTGGCTTTGAACCTTGATCCTCGGATCTCAGCTGCCTGAGCAGCTAGGATTACAGGTGAAAGCCACCACTACCCGGCTTTTCTTTCACTTTTTTTTTTGGAAATGCAAGGGTTGAACTCAGGGTCTGGGCACTGTCCCTGAGCCTTTCTGTGCTTAAGGCTAGCACTCTACCATTTTAGACACAGTGCCACTTCTGGCTTTTTCTGTTTATGTGGTACTGAGGAACCGAATCCAAGGCTTCGTGCATGCTAGGCAAGCACTTTACCACTAAGCCACATTCCCAGCCTTTCTTTCACTTTTAAAGAAACTTGCCCTCATTTGGATTTTCAATTTCTAGGTTGATTTGTATTTTGTTTCAGAAAAAATAACCTACTGCTCATGTATTATTGAGGCTTGAACTCAGGACCCAGGTGCTATCTCTGAGTTTTTCTACTCAATTCTAGCACTCACCACTTGAGCCACAGCTCCACTTCGGGATTTTTCTTTTTTTTTTTGG
>NW_012267312.1:8326565-8327128 GCF_000151885.1 Dipodomys ordii | reverse complement strand
ATCCTAGCTACTCAGGAGGCTGAGATCTGAGGATCACAGTTCAAAGCCAGCCCAGGCAGGAAAGTCTGTGAGACTCTTATCTCCAATAAACCACCAGAAAACCAGAAGTAGCACTATGGCTCAAGTGGTAGACTGTTTACCTTGAGCTGAAGAGCTGAGGGACAATACTCAGGCCCAGAGTTCAAGCCCCACACCGACAAAAAAAAACATTAATAGTGCACAATCATTTTATATAAGGAATGACATGCTGGTTTTACATCAGTGTATAAATCCTGATCTTATTTTAATCACAGCCAACTTAATTACATACCAACTTCACTCATAAGCCCTTTCAAACATATTCATATCATGTACTATATACTCGAACCTTCTGGGCTTTGTCTTCCTCCCTCTTAACAAATATTTAAGGTAATTTTTACTTTCCAAATCCTTTCATATCTAGAAGAAACTATATTTTTGTTCCCTTAATTTCTTTTTTTTGGGGGGGGGGTCCGGTCGTGGGGCCTGAACTCTGGGCCTGGGCACTGTCCCTCAGCTCTTCAGCTCAAGGCTAGCGCTCTACC
>NW_012267312.1:8323678-8325880 GCF_000151885.1 Dipodomys ordii | reverse complement strand
GGCCCTGGGTTCGATTCCTCAGCACCACATAAGCAAAAAGAAAAAAGCCAGAAGTGGCGCTGTGGCTCAAGTGGTAGAGCGCTAGCCTTGAGCTGAAGAACTGAGGGACAGCGCCCAGGTCCAGAGTTCTGGCCCCACGACTGGACCCCCCCCCAAAAAAAGGAATGTCTCAAGAACTTTCCTGCCCAGGCTGGCTTTGAACCTCAATCCTCAGGTCTCAGCCTCTTGAATAGGTAGAATCACAGGTGTGAGCTATAGCTGTCACGCTCCTACATCCTTGTGGGGTTTTTGTTTTTTTTGTCACTCATGGGGCTTGAACTCTGGGCCTGGGCACTGTCCCTGAGCTCTTCAACTGAAGCCTAGTACTCTACCACTTGAGCCACAGCACCACTTCCGGTTTTCTAGTAGTTAATTGGAGATAAGAGTCTCACAGGCTTTCCTGCCAGGATAGCTTTGAACCACCATCCTCAGATCTCAGCCTCCTGAGTAGCTAGGATTACAGGTGTGAGTCACCCATGCCTGGCCCTACATCCCTTTTCTTTCTAGCTATTTTTGAAGTAGAGTCTTGTTTTGTATGCATGTGTGTGTGTGTGTGTGTGTGTGTGTGTGTGTGTGTGTGTGTGTGTGTGTGCAGTCCTAGGGCTTTGAAATCAGGGCCTCGGTGCTGTACTTGAGCTCAAGGCTGGCACTCTACTACACTAGAGCCACAGCTCCATTTCTGGCTTTTTGGGTGCTTAACTGGAGATGAGTCTCATGGTTGATATGTGCTTTGAGCATGATTTCATCTCCCATACCAAGATTTTTCCCTAGTAAATGTTGCCATTCCCTCAAAAATAAAAATAAAAAAATCTCAGACTTTCCAGTTGGGCTGGCTTAGCTTTGAACCACAATCCTCTTATCTCGGCCTCTTTAGGAGCTTGGGTTATAGGCAGGAACCACCAGCATCAGGACAGAACTTTTTTGTTTATCTGGTTTTGGTACAAGACCAGTACACTGACACTTGCTTTCTACTCATTGGGTGGCATTCTATCACTTGAGCCATGCCTACAGCCTTTTTGGGTTGGTCATGGGGCTTGAACTCTGGGCCTGGGTGCTGTCCCTGAGCTCCTCAGTTCAAGGCATGCACTCTACCACTTAAGCCACAGCACCACTTCCAGTTTTCTGGTGTTTAGTTGGAGATAAGAGTCTCATGGTGTTTCTTGCCCGGTCTGGCTTTGAACCACAATCCTCAGATTTCAGCCTCCTGAGTAGCTAGGATTACAGGCATGAGCCACCAGGGCCCAGCCAGCCTTTTGTTTTAAGCTTACATTTGTTGCACAAGGAAGGACGGATTTCATTGCTATCTTCCTACATATTCCACATAATATCACTCCTTAGTAAAGAATTTTCAGTGCTGTTTCAAAAACTGAAAGCCTGAGCCAAGCATTGGTGGCTCAAGCCTGTAATCCTAGCTACTCACACGGCTGAGATCTGAGGATCACAGGTTGAAGCCAGCCAGGGTAAGAAAGTATGTGAGACTCTTATGTTCAATTAATCACCAAAACTCAGAAGTAGAGCTGTGGCTCATGTGGTTAAGCGCTAGCCTTGAATGGGAAAGCTCAGGACGGGGCAGGCCCACAATTCAAGGCCTAGGACCCACACAAGAAAGGTTGCCCTGTTTTCACTATTTAGAAGGCACTCCCTTGGGCTGGGAATATGGCTTAGTGGTAGAGTGTTTGCTTAGCACACATGAAGCCCTGAGTTCGATTCCTCAGTATTATACACAGAGAAAAAAACAGAAGTGGCACTTTTACTCAAGTGGTAGAGTACTACTAGCCTTGAGCAAAAGCAGCTCAGGGACAGCACCCAGGCCCTGAGTTCAAGCCCCAAGAATGGCAAAAAAAAAAAATTAGAAGTTGCTCCCTGCCCATGCCTTTTCAGGTATTAAGAGGCTGCTTGCCAGGCACTGCTGGTGCACACCTGTAATGCTAGCTACTCAGGAGGTTGAGATATGAAGATAGCTGTTCAAAGCCAGCCTGGACACTGAAGTCCCTGTGAGACTTTTTTCTTTAATTGTGAAAATTCCATACAGAGGGGTTACAATTACATGAGCAAGGTAATGAGTGCATTTCTTATCAAGCATTGTTGCCTCCTCCTTTGTTTCCCCTTCCCATCCCTTCCCATCTTCCCTCCCACTTACCCCCACCCCCTCACCCCACCCCA
>NW_012267312.1:8305323-8311593 GCF_000151885.1 Dipodomys ordii | reverse complement strand
GTGCTGTGGCTCAAGTGGTAGAGCGCTAGCCTTGAGCTGAAGAGCTGAGGGACAGCACCCAGGCCCAGAGTTCAGGCCCCACGACTGGACCTCCAAAAAAAATTTTTTTGGCCTGTGCCAAGCAGCTCTAGAGTTTCTCCTATTCCTTCCTGTAATGTTTTCTGGGTGTGTGCTTTGACATTGAGGTCTTTGATCCATTTGGAGTTGATTCTGGTGCAAGGCGATATATAAGGATCTAGCTTTAGTTTTCTACAGGTATTTAACCAATTTTGCCAGCACCATTTACTGAAGAGGCTGTTTTTCTTCCATTCTATTTTTTTAGCTCCCTTATCAAAGATTAGGTCTATAGTTCTTTGGGTTCATTTCTGAGTCTTCAGTTCTATTTCATTAGTCTGTTCTTGTGCCAGTACCAAGCTGTTTTGATTACTGTGGCTTTGTAATAGAGTTTGAAATTTGGTATTGATATTCCTCCAGCACTCTTCTTTCTGCTGATTGTTTTTGCTATTCGGGGTGTTTTATTGTTCCATAGGAATTTTGGGGTTGCTTCTTCTATTTCATTGAAGAATGAGGATGGAATATTGATAGGTATTGCATTGAATTTGTAGATAGCCTTTGGCAGTATTGCCATTTTCACAATGTTAATCCTCCCAATCCAAGAGTACGGGAGTCTTTTCCACTTCCTAAATTCTGCTCTAATTTCCTTTTTCAAGTTTTTAAAGTTTTCATCATAGAGGTCCTTCACTTCTTTAGTTAACTCCTAAGTATTGTATTTTTGTGGGACTATTACAAAAGGAGTTGCTTTCCTGATTTCAGCCGTCCTCTTCTCATTGTTGGCATACAGAAAAGCGGTTGATTTTTGAGAGTTAATTTTATACCCTGCTACTTTGCCAAAGTTTCACCTTGAATAACTTGGGAGTGGAGTCCATGAGGTTCTTTAAATACAAGATCATGTTATCTGCAAAGAGGGAGTGTTTTGCTTCATCTTTCCCTATTTGGATCCCCTTTATGTTTGCATCTTTTCTTATTGCTCTAGCTAGGCATTCTAATACTTAAAATACTACTAAAGAAGTAGAGACAGTGGACATCCTCTGAGTTTAGAGGAAATGGCTTTAGCTTTTTGCCATTAAGTATAATGCTGGCTGTAGGTTGTCATACACAGCCTTTATTATATTGAGGAATGTTCTATGGATTCCTAGTTATCCCAGAGCTTTCATCATAAAGGGTGTTGGATCTTGTCAAATGCTTTTTCTGCATCTATTAAGATAATCATGTGGTTCTTATCCTTGCTCTTGTTGACGTGATGAATTATATTGATTTGCACATATTGAACCAGCTTTGCTTCCCTGAAATGAATCCTGTTTGATCATGGTGTATGATTTTTTTTTGTTTTTTGTTTTTTTGTCAGTCGTGGGGCTTGAACTCTGGGCTTGGGCACTGTCCTTGTGCTCTTCAGCTCAAGGCAAGCACTCTACCACTTGAGCCACAGCACCACTTCCAGTTTTCTAGCAGTTTATTGGAGATAAGAGTCTCACGAACTTTCCTGCCCAGGCTGGCTTTGAACCACGATCCTCAGATCTCAGCCTCCTAACTAGGATTACAGGAGTGAGCCACCAGCGCCTGGCTTGGTGTATGATGTTTTTAATGAGTTGTTGAAGTCAGTTGGCCAAAATGAAGAAATGGGTCTATAGTTCTCTTTCTTTGATGAGGATTATGATGGCTTTATAGAAAGAGTTTGGTAGTGAACATTCACATTCAATTTCATTGAAGAGTTGGAGGAGTATTGGTGTGAGTTCTGCTTTGAAGGCTTTGTAGAATTCAGCTATAAATCCATTCAGTCTTAAGCTTTTCTTGGGTGGGGTGTCTCTTATTAATGTTTCAATTTCAGTGCTTGATATGGGTCTGTTAAGTTGGTTTAAATCATCTTGGTTTAGTTTGGGCATATCAATATTTGCTAGAAATTCGTCTATTTCTTCCAGATTCTCAAACTTATTAATATAAAGGTTTGAAAAGTATTCACTTATGTTCTGGATCTTGGTTGTTTCTGTGATGTTTCCATTCTCATCTCTGAGTTTGTTTATTTGGGTGTGCTCTCTTCTTTTACTGATAAGGTTTGCTATGGGTCTGTCAATTTTGTTAATTTTTTCTAAGAACCAGATTTTTTTTGGGGGGGGGGGCTTCCGGTCAGGGGGCCTGAACTCTGGGCCTGGGCGCTGTCCCTCAGCTCTTCAGCTCAAGGCTAGCGCTCTACCACTTGAGCCACAGCGTCACTTCTGGCTTCTTTTTGCTTATGTGGTGCTGAGGAATGGAACTCAGGGCCTCATGCATGCCAGGCAAGCGCTCTACCACCTTCCCAGCCTGAAGAACCAACTTTTTTTGGTTGATTCTTTCTATGGTGTTTTTGGACTCTAATTCATTTAATTCTGATTTAATTTTCTTTTTGTCTACTGGATTGGGGTTTAGCTTACACCCGTGAGTGCTCAAATCTGTCCCCTTAACCAAGCTGCCTGAATTTTTTTCTCTCTGGCCAAACTCTCTGTACTATAATGTCACACTTGGTGTGACTCTCTAGCCTTGGACTTCTCACTGGAACACTAAAACTTGTTCCTACGCAAGAGCTTGTTTAACCCCCAGCTTCTCTTCTGCCATCTTCCTCCAGACTCTGCAGTTTTCATTAATAAAGATTTTTCCTTTTAATAAGCAGTACACTTGATAATCAAGTCCTTTAACACAAGGTTCACATTAGTTACAATTACAGTGAAAAGCAAATAATCTTTACACCATGATAAGTTTTCATGTATTACAATGAGATTATTTTAACTATGTTTACACAGACACACTTGTACACAAAAGTTTTAAGGCACACTTAGGTTTTAAAAAGCTGAAAAGCAGCTTTGAGTTTGGAATCACATGGTCAACACTAGAAAAACAGGCAACACCAAAGAAAATGCAAGACAAAACTCAAGACACAAAATTTCTGTCAACATAACTCCATGCTTAAACTCCCAAGAACAAAAAAAAACCTTCAAAATTTTTAATAGACATATTAGCATATGAATTGACCTTTGAACACTTAGATGAGTGAAGACCAGTAAACTTAGTGGAAGAGTGGGGATACATGAAAACCCACCATGTGGCCTTTGTCTCTTCCTAGGTGGGTGTCAATTTCCAGTACCAGCAGATAATTAAGGGAGAGAGAAGTTTCTCCAGGGGGCCTGTAAGAGCCTCCTAGAGGAATTTTCCTTAAGGGAGAAATTAGGAATCCAGGGGCTGGGAAGGTGGCTCAGTGGTAGAGCACTTGCCTTGCATGCTTGAGGCCTTGGGTTCGATTCCTCAGCACCACATAAGAAAAAAGCCGGAAGTGGTGCTGTAGCTCAAGTGGTAGAGTGTTAGCCTTGAGCTGAAGAGCTCAGGGACAGCGCCCAGGCCCAGAGTTCAGGCCCCATGACCAGATCCAAAAAAAAAAGAAATTAGGAATCCAGATTCTGAAGTGAGTTGACTCAAGAAAGAAAAGGACTGGTTTACTTCAGGTATGCTATTTGTCTAACTGCTCCCATTATGGTATTTTAAGGTGGGAAAAGGAAAGAAAAGTAAAAGGAAGAAGCTGGTCCCAGTGTTTACTGGCCAGCCACTTTTTTTTGCCAGTCATAGGACTTGAACACAGGGCCTGGGCACTGTACCTAAGCTTCTTTTGCTCAAGGCTAGCACTCTATCACTTGAGCCACAGCACCATTTCCGGCTTTTTCTGTTTCTGTGGTACTGAGGAATAAAACCCTGGGCTTCATGAATGTTAAGCAAGCACTCTACCACTAAGCCACATTCATAGCCCAGGCTAGCCACTTTCAATGATGGAGTTCTAGCAGGGCTGTTACCTTGTTGCAGTGACTACATTTACAAGACAAAGAAAGTTGCTTTCACCCACCCTACCATGTGTCAGCCACACAGGCAGGCAGGCAGGCAGGCACACATAGGGAGTTTGCTTAGAGGGCAGTTTATCCACTGCAGAGGGGAAGAATGTAGTTACTAGAGCAAAAATGGGAAAAGGCTTAGCAAAAAGGGAGAGACAGAGACAGAGAGAGACAGAAACAGAGAGACATAGAGACAGAGAGAGTTTTAGCTAAGAGAATTTAAGCCAGGATGACTAGCCTTGAGAGTGGGGGGGGGGGGAATCCCCTGGTACCCTAGCTGCATCTTAACTCTCAAGGGAACAAGCAGAGAGGCAGAGAGAGAGAGAGAGAGAGAGAGAGAGAGAGAGAGAGCAAAAAAAAGCCTGCACATGGATGATTTCCTTCCACTTGCCTGAACATTTGTAAAAATTTTACAAAGCCCACAAAATATTGGGATGAAAGGTGCCATGAAGAGGCCACCTGGACTCATTGTCCAGCAAATACTGGGGCCAAATCTGATTACATAAGCATAGCAGCTTATGAGGCTTAAGATCAGGCTCAACCTTGAGCAGTTTTAGATTATGTAAAAGGCAAACTAAAGGAGAATCCTGAGGAATTTGAGACTGTGTCCCTCCCATGATGAGTGACCAATGAAGCTGACATTAGAGATCCATGGGCGTCCCCAGAGGGTCTTTGGACAATTAACACAGAGGGAGCAGGCAGCAAGAGGGTTCATCTCCACACAATTGCTGGGTCACTTGGCCTGTCTAGCCTCATGGCCTAGGCTGGAAGGAGAGGGCTCAGAACTGAAGCCAATATTTTTCCAGCCCAGTAGCCTAAAAATGGAGGGAACTCTGAGCCCCTGACAATGGAAAATGGTCACTCATCCATGAAGAGGGGCAGATCGGCCGCTGGTAGATGCAAGTAGAACACTTGGTCAAGGGAAATTGCCTGGCAGTCCTCTGGGTGAGCCTAAAAGTCCCTGGGGCAGCTCAAGTTCCCCAAAAGGGAAAGAGCAGAAACTACTGGGGGAACCTAGATCCAAGTCACCACACCAAAGAAAGCACTATCCCAGAAGATACACAGATACCAAGTCATGTACAGCAAAGTTTAATGTCAGCAAACTGACAAGCTGACCCTTTCAAGCAGGGTGAGGTGCCTGTCTTTGTGCAAGGAGATATCTTTATAGGGCTAGGGGTGGCAGGCAGGGAGTATTCTGCTGTCTGATTTGTGTGAGTCATGAAGTACGTGAGATATGTGAAAGCAAGGAATTCCATTGTGATGGGGCTAAGATTTATGGTCACAGCTGCAGGCTAGAGATAACATGTGGCTCTGAGAAATGAAAAGGCAGAATGTCCAGTTGTGGTTAGGCCTGGCCAGATCAACTGGTTTGAGGGAGAAGCTGAGGACCTGAGATGGAGGACATCAGTCAGAATGGAGGAGACCATGCTAACAACATAACCAGGTCAGAGTGCCCACAGGTGGGCATGGTGCCTGGGAGAACTAAAATAAAAATGTTGAGTATTTTTAAAATACTATACTCTGAGCAATATCCACCTCCCCACATCCATTTTTTTTTTTTGGTCCAGTTGTGGAGCCTGAACTCTGGGCCTGGGCGCTGTCCCTCAGCTCTTCAGCTCAAGGCTAGTGCTCTACCACTTGAGCCACAGCGCCACTTCTGGCTTTTTTTTTTGCTTATGTGATGCTGAGGAATCGAACCCAGGGCCTCATGCATGCAAGGCAAGCGCTCTACCACTGAGCCACCCTCCCAGCCCCCACATCCATTTTTTTGTTGGTTTTCTTTTTCCTGCTGGTACTTGGGTTTGAACTCAGGGCCTCATTGCTTATTCAGCTTGCTTAATCATGGCTGGCACTCTACCTTTTCTTTCTTTTTTTTTTTTTGCAAGTCCTAGGGCTTAAATTCAGGGCCTGGGCACTGTCCCTGAGCTTCTTTTGCTGAAGGCTAGCACTCTAACACTTGAGCCACAATGACACTTCTGGTTTTTTCTGTGTATGTGATACTGAGGAATTGAACCCAGGGCTTCATGCATGCAAGGCAAGCACTCTACCACTAAGCCACATTCTGAGCTCCAGCACTCTATGTCTTAAGAGACACTTTTAGCCCAACTTTTTTTTTTCAAGTTAATTGGGGATAAGAACCTCTCACATTTTTCTAGTTAGGCTGGCTTCAAATCTCTATCCTTCAAATCTCAGCCTCCTGAGTAGCTAGGATTATAGGCATAAGAAGCCATAGTGAGGGGCTGGGAAGGTGGCTCAGTGGTAGAGCGCTTGCTTTGCATGCCTGAGGCCCTGGGTTCGATTCCTCAGCACCACATAAGCAAAAAGAAAAAAGCCGGAAATGGCGCTGTGGCTCAAGTGGTAGAGC
>NW_012267312.1:8301739-8305273 GCF_000151885.1 Dipodomys ordii | reverse complement strand
ACACACACACACACACACACACACACACACATCCTAAAAGCCCAAAGCAGCAAATTGTCCTCTTCTTACTTTCTTTTAGATGCTAAAGAAATTAACAGGCTGGGGAGATGCAAGTTTGTTGTCTTTTAAGTGTTAAGGAACTGTCATCTCTTTGAATAGCACCTATCTGGCAAAAGGAAGTCCTGAATCTCACACCCATTATTCAGTATTTGGTAAGCCTAGACCACATCCCCAAGTTTTAGGATAATAACCCAACCCAGCTGGGCTTTAAAATCAGGGCCTGGATGATAGATGCAGCTGGATCCTATTGTCATAATTGCTGGGTGCTGGCTCCAGATAGGAATTCAATTTGAAATTCTCAAGATGTGTACTATAGACCTGAAGCACTTTTGGAGTCTGCTCCTTCACCCTCACCATTTTAATTAAAATGTTTTACTAAAATAAAATTTGTTAAACTTCTACCTTTTGAGGTAGGGAGACTTTCCTTTTCATTGTGGATCTAAATTCCTATGATTTGTGGGGAAGCTAGGAAACTGGGGGACCCCCTAATCCATCCCCCCCCCTTCTGGCCATTTGGGTGACCATTATAGCAAGGCCTCACAAACTTTCTGAAATAATTCTTAACATTTCCAATTATGTGAGATCTGTTGTGGCCACATCATTTAGGCAGATGTTTTCCAGATGTATCTCATACAATTCTGGGCAGCCCTAGTTTTAAAGACTTGTTTTTCACTGCAAATCATTCTCTTTCCATAAATTCCAGGATCTTGGTGAATCATATTTGAATGAACGAAATTATGAAAGGTTGGGGGGGGCTGTGGGTTTTTTTTATATTGTTGGGCAAGAGAGGAATAAAAGCCTCAATTACTCATAAAAGGGAGTTCACATTTGAAAGCACCAGCCAGAAGACCACGCAGACACCAAGTCATGTACAGCAAAGTTTAATGTCAGCAAACTGACATTAAACTGACCCTCTCAAGCAGGGTGCAGTGCCTGTCTTTGTGCAAAGGGATATCTTTATAGGGCTGGGGTTGGGGGGGCAGGGAGTACTTTGTGGTCTGGTTTGGGGTGAGTCATGGAGTACCTGAGGTATATGAAAGCAGGGAATTCCATTGTGGTGGGACTAAGATTTATGGTCACAGCTGCAGGCTAGAGATAACATGTGGCTCCAGGAAAACGAAAGGGCAGATTGTCCAGTTGTGGTTAGGCCTGGCCAGATCAACTGGTTTGGGGGGAGGGGCTGAGGACCTGAGATGGAGGACATCAGTCAGAATGGAGGAAGGCATGCTAACACTCCCCCTTTGTTGTTTTATAGGTATGAGTACCAAGCCAGGAACATGGGTGATGGTCATTTTTTCTGGAACTACTTCCTGCTGAAAAGAGGCGAGGTTATCAATAGGGGTCCCTATATTGTGATTTGAGTAGGTACCATCCAAGAAGCATTTGGTTGACAGTCTGATTGCTAAAGGTCCTCATCCTCTTGTGAGAACGCTCTGTAAATATCTGAATAGGCAAGGCACAATTAATAAAAGGCAACAAAAATTGTTGCTAGTAAGCCTAAAAATGCATATGCTAAATGGTACTTGGTCCCCAGCAAGTGCTGTTGAAAACCTGAGAGTCCTGGTTGGGCCTTAAGCCTGCAGCTAACTTTTTTGAGCTTTGCAGTTTTTGTTCTACTCTGCCAGTCATGTTAACGTAGCAGCAATACCCCTCTCCCAAGAAAAAGCAAGTCAGCCTCCCCCCTCCTTTTTTCTGGCCATCAGTATATCCAAAGCCCTTTGGTTTTGGAGGGCTATGTTGACCAGAGTTTAGCTGAGTTTGTAGCTGCTGAAGGACTTTTGTGATTTCCTCAATGTAGGACATGAGGGCTTCGTGTACCTGGGTGGTAGAAGTTACAGAGTGATGCAGACTCCCTGAAGCTCTTCTTATAGACATCACTATGGTTACCAGGCTTACCCCTACCAGAAGGGAAAAGACAAGGGCTCGCCTCTGATGGCTTTGGGTTCTAAGGAGGTCTTCATCGGCCAACACCTGAAGGTCAATGGAAGTTTACAACATATTAGGGGACCAGTTACTACAGTGCAAGGGGAGGGTTTGTTAAGCCCCATACATTATGCTGAGGAATCACACCAAAACAGTGATCCATTGGCCAGCCATAATAACTGAGTCATCCAAAACATATAACACAAGGAGGAAATGGAAGATGCTTTTACCATTTTGGAGACAAAACATGGTACCTGATTCCCCATATGCTGGAGGGAGAAGTAAGACTTTTCCAGCTTGTTTTGGGGACTGCAGGAACCTAACATTCCAACCTTTTGGTAATTCTGAAAGGGACACAGACTACTTCCTGCTAGTGAAGGGCATCGACATTAGGGATGGGAGGCAGAGATGTCTGGTCTAGTCCAGGAAAAAGCAGCAGTGACTGTTCCTTCATGGTGAACACACATATGTGTCCTTGGATGAAATCAGAAAGAAATCTTACAAGGCAGGGGATGAGCAATAAGAAAAAAAATTAGCCAGGCACTGGTGGTTCATGCCTGTAATCCTAGCTACTCAGGATGCTGAGATCTGAGGATCACGGTTCAAAGCCAGCCAGAGCAGGAAAGTCCATAAGACTCTTATCTTTAATTAACCTCCAGAAAACCAAAAGTGGTGCTGTGGCTCAAGTGGTACAGCGATCACCTTGAGCTGAAGAACTCAGGGACAATGCCCAGGCCCAGAGTTCAAGCCCCACTACCGACAAAAAATATGTGTGTGTGTGTGTGTGTGTGTGTGTGTGTGTGTGTGTGTGTATGTGTGTGTATATATATATCAGAGGGTGCAAACACAGCAGAAGCAAGGGTTCAGTGCAGAAAACTAAAAATTGGATGACTTGGCTAGTTCAGTTAGTTCCTATCTCCTGCGTTCCAGGTAGTTCCAGAGTTGGTGGAAAATATCCCTAGCTACTTCTGACATCTGATGACTAAGTAGGGGAGAGACTAGTTAGGAATACGCAGTCAGAAGCTGGGACTGGATTAGAGTGGCTAAGGGCCCAACAAGGAGACCTTGGTAGATGTCTGGATTATAGAGTATGTATAGGAGACCCAGGAAGCTGGCAGGGTAACTGTCCTGAGTCTAAGACTCACTATAAATAGAAATAGCAGGGAAAAAGGCAAAATGTAAATTCCTGTCCAGTTAGAAGGTAGCTAGATATGGACATTCCATAGGCATGCTTATTAAGTATTTTCTTTTGATCTCCTGGCTCTGGTTAATTTTGAAAGGGCAGACACAAAAGTGACTCCATTTAGGATGTGAGATTATCTCCTTGGACTCCTCTCCATGGTTCCTTGTTGTTGAGATTGGCTTTGTCCTGGGGGTATAGGTGCTAGCCACTGCAATGGATTGTCCAGTTAATATTTTTTATTTATATATTTTTTATTGTGAAAATACTGTACAGAGGGGTTACAATTACATGGGCAAGATAATGAGTAAACTATTTATAAAGTATTGTAACGTCCTCCTTTGTTTCCCCTTCCCATCCCTTCCCATCCT
>NW_012267312.1:8266815-8289013 GCF_000151885.1 Dipodomys ordii | reverse complement strand
AAAAAGCCGGAAATGGCGCTGTGGCTCAAGTGGTAGAGCGCTAGCCTTGAGCTGAAGAGCTGAGGGACAGCGCCCAGGCCCAGAATTCAGGCCCCACGACCGGACCCAAAAAAAAAAAAAAGAAGCCATAGTGACCAATGTGTAGGGGACCAAAGATGGTAGTCACATGGATTTCTACTGAAGCAGGAAGAGTTCATGAGTGGGCCATTTAAGTGACCATTGGGATGAAGGATGGGAAACTCAGGTTGGCAGGTAAGTCTTCAGGTTAGAAGTTGAGCTAGAATAAGGAAGAAGGCCAGTGAGCAGGTGTGGACCTGGGTCATATAAGTGGTAGCTTCCTTGGCTAGTCATCTTAGGGAACAGAGTTAGGTGACCTGGTTTAAGGGTAGGTAGAGCCTTTTGTTTACTCCCCATTCCCCCACACCCTCAAGCAGCTAGGAAGGGCAAGGTAGAATTGGTGCTGCTCCAAATTCCAGATTCATTTGAGGTAATATCTTTGGCCTCTTCATGAAAAGGAAGGCAGCAGGCTGCAGTGGCTCAGGCATGTAATCCTAGCTACTCAGAAAGCTGAGATCTGAGGATGATGGTTCAAGGCTAACCCAGGCAGGAAAAGTCCATGAAACTCTTATTTCCAAATAATCATAGAAAAAGCTGGAGGAGGAGTTATGGCTCAAGTGGTAGAGTGCTAACCTTGAACAAAAAGGAGCTCAAAGACAGTACCTAGACTCAGCGTTCATGCCCTAGGACCAGCAAGGGAAAAAAAGGCAATTTTTCTCAAAGTTATGATGGTCAATTTCATTGGCCCAAAGTGCATATTGGATAGAGCCAGCACAGTCTATGAATTAGGTGCTGGGGAATAGTGGCTTATGCTGGTAATCCTAGCTACTCAGGAGGCTAAGACCTGAAGATCTTGATTCAAAGCCAGCTCAAGAAGACAAAACCTAAACTCCAATTAATCACCAAAAAGCCAGAAGTGGAGCTGTGGCTCAATTGGTAGAGGACCAACCCTGAAGAAGAAGCTAAGTGAGAGTATGAGGCCCTAAGTTCAAGACACAATACCAGTTATACACACACACATTTATACTTTTTCAAATATGTATTCAGTCATCTTAGATAACAGAAGGAACTTTATAGATATGATTATGTTAAGGATCCTAAGATAAGAGTATTCCATGGGCTGGGAAGGTGGCTCAGTGGTAGAGTGCTTGCTTTGCTTGCTTGGGGCCTGGGCTCGATTCCTCAGCACCACATAAGAAAAAAGAAAAAAGCCGGAAGTGGCGCTGTGGCTCAAGTGGTAGAGCGCTAGCCTTGAGCTGAAGAGCTGAGGGACAGCGCCCAGGCCCAGAGTTCAAGCCCCACGACCGGACCCCCCAAAAAAATGAGTATTCCAGAGTTGCTTTGAGTCTAGGTCAGCAAAAGTTGTGTGACAATGTAAATAGGTGTTGTTTTCAGTCACTCAGCAGCAACAGGAAACTTTGGTGGCCTGGCATGTTCCCTCAGCCCCCAATGGACTTCAGCTTTTCATCAGAGAAGGTTGAAGCACTTGGGAGCATGAGGGTGGGGTTCTTTCCTGTCTCCCTTGGAGCCCAGTGTCTGTTGGCCATGTTGTAGGGTACCCCACAGGTCTCCCTTAAATCTGATGTAGACTATGTCCTAAGGTAAGGGGAGATTTTGCTAGGTATTACTAAAACCACTTAGGGCATTTCTGGTTCTTGTCTCTGACCTTTGAAGAATACAAATGTTGCTGGGTGCCCATGACTCATGCCTGTAGTCCTAGTTACTCAGGAGGCTGAGATCTGAGGATCACAGTTCAAAGCCAGCCTGGGCAGTAAAGTCCATGAGACTCTTTTCTCCAATGAATCACCAGAAACTTGAAGTGTCGCTGTGGCTCAAGTGGTAGTGCTACCACTCAAGGCAGTAGTCTTGAGCTGAAGAGCTCAGGGACAGTGCCCAGGCCAGGGTTCAAGCCCCACAACCAATAAAAAAAAAAGAATACAAAGGTAAGAAAGAGCCAGTGGCTCACCCCTGTAATCCTAGCTATCCATGAGGCTGAAATCTGAAGATCCTGGTTCAAAGCCAGCCCAGGCAGGAAAGTCTATGCAACTCAACTTCAATTAACCACCAAAGCCAGAAAAGGCACTGTAGCTCAAAGTGGTAGTACACTAGCCATGAGCACAAAAGCTGAGTTCAAATCTCTGGACAGGCACAAAAAAAAGCAGAAAAGTATTTAAGGTAAACAGAGTAAGTTTATCTGAACGTAAAAGGAAGGAAAGCCATGGAAGTAATGAAAAAGAATTAGCAGACTTGCCAAGTGCTAGTGGCTCATGCCTGTAATCCTAGCTACTCAGGAGGCCGACATCTAAGGATCATGGTTGGCAGCTAGCTCAGGCAGTAAAGTCCATAAAGTTGTGCTGTGGCTCAAAGTAGTAGAGCACTAGCCTTGAACAAAAGAGCTCAGGGAGAGTACCCAGGCCCTGAGCTCAAGCCCCATAACCAACAAAAAAAGTTAGTAGACTATCCAAGTAGGCCGATCTCCTTGTCACCTCATGAATTCTATTAGATATTTGATCTTTAGTCTCTTCCCTCTTAGGGGATGTATTTTCATTTGATTTGTTAAGCAATGGTCACTCACTGTGGAAGGCTTTTCTGGTTGGACCCCTCCCATTCTGGGTGAAAATGGGAGGGCTGGCCTTCTGCTTTTGTGTCTAGTCTAAGACTGGGGGAGGGGGAGGAGGGATGAAGGATTTGGAATCTGCCACCCTGGGCTGAAACAGGAAAGATGATTTATGTCCTTTCCTTCTTGTGCCATGTGAGCCTTTGCTCCAGTTGCCTTCTATCCTTAACTGCCTAATTGAGGTTAAATACCTGCCTCTCTACCTATGATTCTAAGCAGCAGGGAGGGATGCTCTCCTGACCAAAGAATGGAACAGTCTAGTTCAAAAGAGGCAAATTTAGCTGACATGAGCCAGTGGCTCATGCCTATAATCCTAGCTACTCAGGAGGCTGAGATCTGAGGGTCACAGTTCAAAGCCAGTATGGGCAGGAAACTCCATGAGACTCCTATATCCAATTAATCACCAAAAAGCAGTAGCAAAGCTGTGGCTTAAGTGGTAGAGCACTAGCCTTGAGAAAAACAAACTCAGGGACATATCCTAAGCTTTGAGTTCAAGCCCCAAGACCAGCACAAAGTAAAGCAAATTTACAGGTAACCTGTTGCATGAATGCTGAGTTAGTATGGGGCCAGCAGAGGCATTCAATCTGTTGAGAGGTCTGAATTGGGAAGCTGTGGTAACTGTTGCCTGGTGATTCCTAGAAGCTTCTGTTCCCCCATCTGTGAAGTGGGTTGAACATAGTTGCTACCTCGCAGAGAGGGCTGCAATTAGGCTTAAGAAGATAATCCATGCAAAATGCCTAGTGCAGTACGTGGCATACAGGAAGCAGGATGAAGGTTATAATTAGATAAAACTGCAACTCAATTGGAAATCCGGTAGAGGGTGGAATGCAGAGGTGGAAAGGCTTGTTGGTAAACATGTGGGTGGAGGTCTGTTGAATTTGAATGTAGATAGTAAGGTGTGGAACCTAATGGAACAGGTCCCTTAGGAAGTTCTGCAGATGGCTCCTGACAGATGCTCAGTGATCAGGAACAGATGGTACAGACTTCATCACTGGGGTACAAGCATGCAAGGGGACAATGGGCTCACCTTCCATGAGGTAAGCCACCTCAGTCCTGTCCCTGGAACACAGATAATGTCCTTATATGTTGCCCTGATGACAAGTGATCATAACCTCAACCCAGAGCTGACTCTGATCAAGACACAGCTGGAGGCCAGGCAGTGGTGGCTCATACCTGCAATCCTAGCTACTCAGGCAACTGAGATCTCAGGATCGTAGTTCAAAGCCAGCCTAGCCAAGAAAGTATATAAGACTCTTTTCTCCAATTAACTACCAAAAAAAAACCCCCCACAAGTGGAGCTATGGCTTAAGTGGTAGAGTGCCAGCCTTGAGTAAAAAAAAAAAGTCAGAGACAGCACCCAGACTCTTGGGTTCAAGCCTGAGTACTAGCGCCCCCCCCCCCAAAAAAAGCAGATAACAACTCTGCTTGGGAAGCCAAAAGCAACCAACAATCAACACCGAGCAGCATAAGAACAGGTTGTATACAGCAGGGTTTGGTAGGACCAGACATAACCAAATGGGCAATGAAGAATAAATGGCTCATTTCAGGAGGCAGCAGGAAGGACAGTAGAGTTTCAAGTAAGACACATAAAACAGGGGCTGGGAAGGTGGCTCAGTGGTAGAGCGCTTGCCTTGCATGCATGAGGCCCTGGGTTCGATTCCCCAGCACCACATAAACAAAAAGAAAAAAAAGCCAGAAGTGGCGCTGTGACTCAAGTGGTAGAGCGCTCGCCTTGAGCTGAAGAGCTGAGGGGCAGCGCCCAGGCCCAGAGTTCAGGCCCCACGACCGGACCCCAAAAAAAAAGACACATAAAACAAGTCACTAATGTGGGAAAGATCTTTTTACTTACAAAGTGCTTTTGTGTGTGTGTTCTGGTACTGGAGTTTGAACATAGGCCCTAAACACTGTCTGAGCTTTTTCCACTCTAGGCTGGAGTGCTACTACTTGAACTACAGTTTCACTTCTGGCTTTTTCAGTGCTTACTTGGAGATCAGAAACTCAAGGACTTTCTGTCCTGGCTGGTTGCAAATGGTCATCTTAGATCTCAAGCCTCCCATATAGTTGGTATTACAGGCATGAGCCACTAATGCCTAGTTCAAAATGCTCTTTTATTCTTCTGACTCAGAACATGACAAAGACTCTTCTAATTAAAAACAAAAACAAAAGCAAGGAACTTACTGGAAAATGGAGCAAAGAATATGAGCATACATCATTAACCAAAAGAACAAAAATGTGGTAAAGTGCCTGTAATCCTAGCTACTCTAGAGGCTGAGATGTGAGGATTGCATTTGAAGCTATTCTGGACAGAAACATTTGTGAGATGATCATCTCCAATTAACCAGCAAAAAAAAAAAAAAACAAAAGGTAGAGATGTGGCTCAAGTGGTAGACGATGAACTGAAGCCCCAGCACTTGCACAGAAACAAAAACAAAGACAAAAAAAACACACAAGAACCCAAAGCTCTTGGCTCACGCCTGTAATTTTGGCTACCCAAGAGGCTGAGATCTAAGGATCATAGTTCAAAGCCAGCTGGGGCAGGAAATTCTATGAGACTCTTATCTCCAATTAACCATCAGAAAACCACAGGTGGAACTATGGCTCAGAGTTGTAGAATGCTAGCCTTGAGCAAAAGAGCTCAAGGACAGTGCCCAGGCTGTGAGTTCCAGCCCCACAACTGACAAAAACCGCATTTGAAACACTTCAGCTCCCTTCAAGGTGCAGGAAGCCAGAAGACAAGGAGTAAAGAGCAGGCCACCAACAAGAAGACCTAGTCCTCAGTCTCACAACTGTAAGGACCTAAATTCTGCCAACTATCAGAAACCCACTTGGAAATGGCTATTTCCTCAGGGCCTCTAGGCATGACCTCAGCTCCAATCAACACCTAAACCTTAACCTTGTGATTCCAGAGCCAGAGACTGAACTGTGCCACGGCCAACTTCCTGCCTACAGAACTGTGTGCTAACAAATGGGTGTTGTGTGTGGTGATTTATTATGCAGCAATGGAAATCTATGCTGTGTTAAAAAGGGTGTGGGAAACTGGCACATTTATTATGTCTTGTTGGAAAATGTGTATGTAGGTGTGACCTCTCTGAAGGACAAAGTGGCAATATGCGAAAATTAAAATTGGGCAGCCCTTTGACCCCACGACTCCACCCCTTTAGGGATTTATCTTCCATTCACATATGCGCTAGGTTGACCTGAAAACACATACTTCACAACTTTGTAATAACTAAAGATTGCATGTGACCTAAATAGATATCAATACATGCTAGTCAAATCTTTGGTGGTATGAATTTCCATAATGTGGCCACTCCAGATGGACTAAAATAGAAAAATTCCAGAAATTAGTATTATTACTATTTTTATTTTGTGCGGGTCCAAGGGCTTGAACTCGGGGCCTGGGTGCTGTCTCTGAGCTTTTCTGCTCAAGGCTAGTGCTTTACCATTTGAGCCACAGTTCCACTTGCAGCTTTTTAGTGGTTAATTGGAGATAAGAGTGTCAGGGACTTTCCTGCCCATGCTGGCTTCAAACTGAAATCTTCATATCTCCACCCCGTGTAGCTAGGATTATAGGCATGAGCCGCTGGTAACCAGTTCACTACTAGCTTTTGTTTTTGGTCAGTCATGGGGCTTGAACTCTAGGCCTGGGCGCTGTCCCTGAGCTCTTCCGCTCAAGGCTAGCACTCTACCACTTGAGCCACAGTGCCACTTCCAGCCTTTTCTGTTTATGTGGTGCTAAGGAATCAAACCCAGGGCCTCATGCATGAAAGGCAAGCCCTCTACTGCTGAGCCACCTTTCTAGCCCTCACTACCAGTTTTTTTTATGGTAAATTGGAGATGAGTCTCATGGACTTTATTACCCAGGGTAGTTTTGAACCTCAATCTTCAGATTTAGCCTCCTGAGTAGCTAGGATTACAGGCATTAGCCATCTGCTCCTAGCTTCTAAAATTACTACTATTATTATTATTACTATTAGTGTGTGTGTGCGCATGCACCAGTTCTGAGGCTTGATCTCAAGGTCTGAGTGCTGTCCATGAGCTTTCGTGTCCAAGGCTAATTATCTACCACTTGAACTCCAGCTCCACTTCCAGATTTGGGGCAGTTAACTGGACACAAGAGTCTTATGAACTTTCCTGCCTGGGCTGCCTTCAACTATGATCCTCAGATCTCAGCCTTCTGAATAGTTACAGTTACAGATGTGAACCACCAGCATCTGGCTCTGGGAATTTTGTTGGTAGTGGTGGTGGTCATAGGCCTTAAATTCAGGGCCTGGGCACTGTTCCTGAACTCTTTTGCTCTAGCACTTTACCACTTTGAGCCATTTCCCTTTTCTGATGGTTAAATTGGAGTCTCACAGACTTTCTTGCTCTGACTAGTTTTGAACCATGGTCCTCAGATCTCAGCCTCCCAAGTAGGTAGGATTACAGGAATGAGCCACCGGTGCCTGGCTTAGGAATTAATTTTAACCAAAATTGTAACATTTACTATAGTATCTAAAATAGTATCTAGAATGCTACTATTTATATGGAGGAGGGAAAAAGGAAAGGAAAGGAAAACAGAAAACTGTAGGAGCTAAGTGGGGTGGTACTCACCTGGAATCCTTGCTGCTCTGAAGGTGGAGGTAGGAAGCTTGCAGTTTAAGGCCAGGCAGAGGGCAAAGTACAAGAATATATCTGAAGATTAAACTAAAAGCAAGAGGGCTGAGGTGTGGCTGAAATGGTTGAGTGTCTGCCTAGCAAGCACAAAGATCAGAAGCTCAAACCCCAGAACTACAAGGAAAAAGAAAAAAGAAAAAAAAAAAGCCAGGCTGGGTGCTGGTGGCTCATCCCTGTAATCTTAGCTACTTTTGAGACTGAGATCTGAAGATCATGGCACAAAGCCAACCTAAGCAAAAATGTCCCTGAGGGCTGGGAATGTGGCCTAGCGGTAGAGTGCTTGCCTACCATTCATGAAGCTTCGATTCCTCAGTACCACATAAACAGAAAAAGCCAGAAGGGGCACTGCGGCTCAAGTGGTAGAGTGCTAGCCTTAAGCAAAAGAAGCTCAGGGACAGTGCCCATGCCCTACGTTCAAGCCCCAGGACTGGCCAAAAAAAAAAAAAATCCATGAGACTCTTCTCTCTAAGCAAGCAGTGAAAAGCCATAAATGGCGGTGTGGCTTGAGTGGTAGAGCACTTGTACTGCCCCCCCACACACACACACAAAGAGAGGGGGGAGAGGAAAGGAAGGAGGGAGGGAGAAAGAACTCTTGGTAAATGCATAGAATATCTCTGAGAGATAAATGAGCAACTGGCTGGGGTTGCTTTTGAGGACTGTCAGGAAAGAGGGAAAGTGTTTCCAGGTAATCTTTGTTCTCTTACAAAACAAAGAATTGTTTGTAGTGCCTGTTAACAAAAATAAACACAAACAAAAGAATAAGATTAGCTCTGAGCCAGGTGCTGTTGGCTCACACCTGTAATCCTAGATACTCTGGAGACTAAGATCTGAGGATTGAGATTCAAAGCTAGCCCTGACAGGAAAGCTCAGGAGATTCTATGTGCAATGAACCACCCCCAAAACCGTAAGTGGAGCTGTGGCTCAAGTGGTAGAGCACTAGCCTTGAGCAAAAAAGGTCAGGAATAGCACCCAGGCCCTGAGTTCAAGCCCCAAGATTAGCTCTGCCCTTGTAGGTACTTGAAAAGAATACAGCTAGGTAAGTTTCTAGGATTCTAGGATTCAAGGAAGGAATGGAGGGAATGAGAGAGGGAGGGAAAGAAGGAAGGAAGGAAGCAAGGAGGAAAGGAGGCAAGAAAGGGGGAAAGGTTGGCGGGGATAGAGCAAAACTTGGGGCCACTTCTCTGGCATATCACAGTACCAGACTGATAGGAACACAGGAAATATGTCATTGGGTGACTTTGTCATTGTGCAAACATGAGAGTTTACTTAAGCAGAGAGGGAGACAACTTGAGTGCCACTGACAATGACCCTGGACAATATAACCTGCTGGGACCCCTGTCAAACATGGCCTTCATTATTGTTAAGCACACTGACTATACCCTTTTAATTGATACCAATGGGCAGGCTCATTTTCAGCTATATGTCTACTTGCAGACAGACATAGAAATGCCCTCTGTGAGAGGGACTTCCTGGTGCTGACTGTGCACCCACCTGGAACACAGAAGGTGCCTCATAATATTTACTGTATAACTAAGGAATGGACACATCGATGCTTTAGCTGTGTTCTTTCCCACCCCATATTGGCATAGAAATGATGTCTCAACTTTTGCTAAAATCTTGGTTATTTCAGTGTTAGGTACTGTCCATTTCCAGTAGGTTCCAGTGGAAAACAAACAGTGGATATATCAGGTGTTGGTGACTCACGTCTGTAATCCTAGCTACGCAGGAGGCTAAGATCTGAGGATCAAAGTTCAAAGCAGGAAAGTCCATGAAACTCTTTTCTCCAAGTAACCACCAAAAAGCTGGAAGGGGAACTGTAGCTCAAGTGCTAAAGTGCTAGTCTTAAGCATATAAGCTCAGGAACAGTGCCCAGGCTTTGAGTTCAAGTTCCAGAAATGGCGAAAGAAAGGAAGAAAATTAAGATAGCACTTAAGCTGAGTTCAAGCCCCAGAACCCTTCCATATCTCCACAAAAAAAAGTAGAGAGAGAGAGAGAGATGGCTTTCTCAAGGCCAGTGCTGTACCATTTGAGCCACAGTTCCACTACAGGATTTTTGGCTGGTTGATTAGAGATAAGGAGTCTCAAGGATTTTCCTGCCCCAACTAGCTTCTAACTATGATCCTCAGAATTCAGCCTCCTGAGTAGCTAGGATTGCAGACATGAGAAATAGGCATTTGGTCCCTACTAATAATTCAAGGCAAAAATTGGCTGAAAACAGACTTTTGGTGGTGGTGGTAGTCGTCGTGGGCCTTGAACTCAGCACCTGGGCACTGTCCCTGAGCTTTTCTGCTCAAGTTGAGTATTCTACCACTTTGAGCCACAGCTCCACTTCCAGTTTCTGGGTGATTAACTGGAGATAATAGTCTCACAAACTTTCCTGTCTGGGCTGGCTTTGAGCCATGATCTTCAGATCTCAGCCTCCTGAATAGCTAGGATTACAAGCATGAGCCACCGGGGCTCAGCAACACAGATTTTTTTTGGGGGGTCCGGTCGTGGGGCCTGAACTCTGGGCCTGGGCGCTGTCCCTCAGCTCTTCAGCTCAAGGCTAGCACTCTAACCATTTGAGCCACAGCACCACTTCCAGCTTTCTTTTTGCTTATATAGTGCTGAGGAATAGGGCTTCTTGCATGCAAGGCAAGTGCTCTACCACTGAGCCACCTTCCCAGCCCCATACACAGATTTTTTTTGGGGGGGGGTCTGGTCATGGGGCCTGAACTTTGGGCCTGGCTGCTGTCCCTCAGCTCTTCAGCTCAAGGCTAGTACTCTACCACCTGAGCCACAGCACCACTTCCGGCTTTTTTTTTTCTTATGTGGTGCTAAGGAATCGAACCTATGGCCTCATGCATGTAAGGCAAGCACTCTACCACTGAGCCACCTTCCCAGCGCCTACACAGATATTTTTAACCCTACAAAATCTCTAATCAGATTCACTGGTTGCTGTCAGTGCCTCGTGCTGCATCAAGATTCACCAGCAAGGAGACTGCCAGTGTACTGAGGACTCTCCCACTGGTGCCTCCATAATTAGCCCTAGGATAGAAAACACAAAGAAACAGAGTCATGGAGGTTCACAAGCAAAGGCAAGCTGCAAACAAGCTCACCGGATCAAGACTTTGGAAAGTTGTTTCACAGAAAAGAGCAACGCTATATCTGGCAATCCAATCCACAGCCGTCGAACAGAATGGATCTGTCAGGCAAAGGAAATGGGAAGCAGAATTGGAGAAAGCGTGGAAGAGGAAAAAAGCAAAAAGAACATGAAAAGACACTAAAAGAAGATATGAGGGGGGGAAAAACGAAGGGAAAAGCAGGAACCTTGTCCCAAGAAAGTCCGAGTTAGCAAGTCCCTCTTAGAAACTCTCTGGACCAAGTTTAAGCTGGCCAGCATGCGAGAGTACCTGTGGCTCTCCTTTCAAAAAAAAGCATGACAGATGTACAGATATGTCAGTTGTTTTGTGAAAAGAGGAAGCAATACATTGAGGAAATGTCCAAGCACAGGCATAAGAAGAGAAAAAGAGTCATGTGCCTTGAACTCAGAGCCTCAAAAGAGGCCTGGCTGGAAAATCGGGGCCCAGGTCCACGTCCATAGCACCCCTCACCAAGGCCTGAAGTAGCCACATGTGGCTCGAGGCCTTGCCTCCTGGCTCTGAAGACTTGCCATGAACAGTGAGCTGATGGGACCCCAGGGGTTTGAGCCAGACCAGGTAGCCACTCAAAGGGGTGAAGGATGTGAGCCAGAAAGGGCAGCCAATAGAGAGGTTGAAGAACCAATCAGAGGGTCGGAAGGACGTGAGTCAGACCGGGCAGCCAATCAAAGGAGCTGAAGGATGGAGGAGCGCTCGTGCCAGCCTCTGATTGGGTCTGGCAGCTGATATGGGTCGTGGAGTGTCCAATGACAGTAAGAGTCACCTGGATCCCTGCTAGAGACATTTTATGACCTCTGCACAAGGCACCCCAGGCAGTCCCGCCTTGGGACCGACCCCGTCTGTCAATCATGAGCAAGGATCATCTTTACCTTCAATAAATCTTTGTCATTTGACATCACAAAAATAAAATCTCGAATCAACTTGTTAAAGAAGACTATTCCACATCCATGTTGCATACATAAATAATATCGATAATTTCTGTAGCATCAACCCCCAAACTGCCCAGTAATTTCAAGTAGAAAAGTGATCTTTTCAGTTTTCTTTAAGCCTCAGTGCTATTGAAAGTAACAAGCAGGGCAATACTAAAATTACCTCAGACAGGAAGAACAAGTCCCAGCAGGTTGTGTGGAAACCAGTGTATGCACAGCTAATGCTGTCCCCACTTAATTGCCTGACACTCCCTCTTGGCCCAGTTCATGGATGTGGACCAGGCAGGCCTGGCCATGAAAGTGACCACCCACTGCCCTTGAGCCAATAGGTGTGCCTCTCTGGGCACTCCTATACTCTCTGCCATGCTGGCACCTGGATCGAGCCACCTCACCCTGGCATTGCTATGGTAGTACAGGGGACTGAGTTGCCCCTAAGCCTGCTGGCCTGGAGTCAGGAGCTGGAGTCTTGAAGACACTGACACATCTGTTCTACAGACCTGAAGTGTGACTTCAGCAGGGACCCTACCACAAAGGGTTTGGGGGCCACTAGAATGGGGACCCGCTGTGACCCAATAGGAGTACTCTGTGTTGAGACTCTAAAACTCACACCTGTAATCCTAGCTACTCATGAGGCTGAGATCTGAGGATCTCGGTTCAAAGCCAGCTTGGATAGGAAAGTCTATGACATAATTTTTTTTGTTTTTGTTTTTGTCGGTCGTGAGGCTCGAACTCTGGGCTTGGGCGCTCTCCCTTCACTCTTCAGCTCAAGGCGAGCGCTCTACCACTTGAGCCACAGCACTACTTCCGGTTTTCTACTGGTTTATTGGAGATAAGAGTCTCATGGACTTTCCTGCCTGGGCTGGCTTTGAACCAAGATCCTCAGATCTCAGCCTCCTAAGTAGCTAGGATTACAGGTGTGAGCCACTGGCGCCCAGTTTATGACATGTTTTTATTTTCTATTGTGGGGCTTGAACTCAGGGCCTACATACTGTCCCTGAACCTCTTTGTGTTCAAGGCTAGCACTCTACCCACTTGAGTCACAGCACCACTTCTGGCTTTTTCTGAGTATTGTATTGGAAGAGTCTCATGTACTTTTCTGTACTGGCTTTGAAATGTGACCTTGGGATCTCAGCCTTCTGAGTAGCTGGGATTACAAGCATGAGCCTCCTGGCTTCTGACACTCTTACCCCCAATGAATGACCCCATAAAGGCCAGAAATGGAATTGTGGCTCAAGTGTAGAGCACTAGCCTTAAGCATAAAAGCTCAAGGAAATGCTCGATAGGAAATGTACTCATTACCTTACTTATGTAACTGTAACCCCTCTGTACACTATTTTTACAAAAAAAAACTTTTTTAAAAAAGAATAAGGGGCTGGGAAGGTGGCTCAGTGGTAGAGTGTTTGTCTTACATGCATGAGGCCCTGGGTTTGATTCCTCAGCACCACATGAGCAGAAAAAGCCAGAAGTGGTGCTTGGCTCAAGTGGTAGAGCGCTAGCCTTGAGCTGAAGAGCTGAGGGACAGCGCCCAGGCCCAGAGTTCAAGCCCCATGGCCGACCAAACAAAAAAAATAATAATCTAGGGCTGGGATGTAGCTCAGTGGCAAAGCGCTTGCCTAGCAAGTGCAACGTCCTGGGTTCGATCCCCAGTACCAAAAAAGAAAAAGACAAAAAAAAAATAATAATCTCATCATAAAGATTTAAAAAATAAAATAAAATAAATAAAAGCTCAGGGATAGTGCCCTGGCCCTGAGTTCAAGGCCCCATACTGACATGCATACACACACACACACACACACACACACACACACAGAGTCCCAAATACGAATTTGACCAAAGACCTCTGGCTTCTAGATTTTCTGTTTTTTGTTGTTTTTTTTTCCAAATCATCCCAGCTTTCTATTCTTTTCTCTGGTCACAAACCCAAGGAAATGACTGTGAGATCTGCCACCACACCTCTTCTGCCTTCCATGTTTCTGCTGACAATTCCTGAAAACCAGAAGGGATGACCTTTGGGCTTTTACTTCCTGGAGATTATATCACTTACTCTAGGGCAACAAGTCCTGTGGCTTTACTGATATTGGTAGAATAAATATCTACTTTCTATCAGATAAATGATTTTTAATGTACAGGAATGTGGCTCCCATCTGTAAATCCCAACTACTCAAGAGGCTGAGATCTGAGGATCACAATTCAAAGCTAGCCTGGGCAGGAAAGTCCATGAGACTCGTATCTCCAATTAACTGCCACAAAAAAGTCAGAAATAGAGCTGTGACTCATGTGGTAGATTGCTAGCCTTGAGCACAAAAATTTCAGGGACACTGTCCAGGTCCTGAGTTCAAGCCCCAGGACTAGCAAAAAAAAAGGGGGGGGGGAGAAATTTAGAAAAATCTTTCCTAATCAGGTGCTAGTGGTTCATGCCTGTAATCCTAGCTACTCAGAAGGCTGAGATCTGAGGATCACGGTTTAAAGCCAGCCCGGGCAGGAAAGTCCATGAGACTCCAATCTCCAGTTAACTATTCCAAAACCAGAAGTGGAGCTGTGGCTCAAAGTGGTAGAGCACTAGCCTTGGGAAAAGAAAAGAAAAGAAAAGAAAAACATAATAGCTAAGGGAGCTGGGCTCTGGTGGCTTGTGCCTGTAATCCTAGATACTTGGGAGGCTGAAATCTGAGGATTGCAGTTCAAAGGCAGCCCAAGCAGAAAAGTCTAAGATTCTTATCTCCAATAAACTGCTCAGAAGAAGCAAGAAGTGGTGCTATTGCTCAAGTGGTAGAGTGCTAGTTTTGAGCAGAAAAGCTCAGGGACAGTGCCCAGGCCCTGAGTTCAAGTCCCACGACCGCCACCAACAAAAAAAAAATGATAGAAAATCTTTCCTGTTCCCAAGCAGATGGCTTCACATTGCCCAGAGAAAGGTCATTTGGACATAATACAAAATGGGGCTCAATGGTAGAGCAGGTGCTTAGTATTTATAAGAAAGATGGTTCAATCTCTAGCAACAAAAGCAACAACAACAAAATGAAAAAACCCACCTCCAAACAAAACATGAAAAATAACGACAAAAATCTATGTATAATGCAAGAAAGAAATGGACATTTGTATTCTTCAAAGAAAGTCCTCTAGCCAGGCACTGGTGGCTTAGGCCTGTAATCTTAGCTACTCAGGAGGCTGAGCTCTGAAGATCTCAGTTCAAAGCCAGCCCAGACCATAAAGTCCATGAGACTCCAATTAACCACAAGAAAAGCAGAAGTGGTGCTGTGCCTCAAAATGGTAGAGCACTAACCTTGAGCAGAAAAGCTCAGGGACGGGCTGGGAAGGTGGCTCAGTGGTAGAGCGCTTGCTTTGCATGCATCAGGCCCTGGGTTCGATTCCTCAGCACCACATAAGCAGAAAAGGCCAAAAGTGGCACTGTGGCTCAAGTGGTAGAGCCGGCTGGGAAGTTGGCTCACTGGTAGAGCTCTTGCCTTGCATGCAGGAAGCCCTGGGTTCGATTCCTCAGCAACATGAAAGCAGAAAAAGCCAGAAGTAGTGCTATGGATCAAGTGGCAGAGCTCTAGCCTTGAGTTGAAGAGCTGAGGGGCAGCGCCTAGGCCCAGAGTTCAGGCCCCACGACCGGATCCCAAAATAAAATGAGGCTTGGAAGTTGGCTCAGTGGTAGAGTGCTTACCTCTTATGCATGAGGCCCTGGGTTCGATTCCTCCATACTCCATAAGCAGAAAAAAGCCAGAAGTGGCACTGTGGCTCAAGTGGTAGAGCGCTAGCCTTGAGCTGAAGATCTGAGGGACAGCGCCCAGGCCCAGAGTTCAGCCTCCACGACTCTCACACACACACACACACACACACACACACACACACACACACACACACAGGTCTCACAGACTTTCCTGCTCAGTAGCTTCCAGGATCTTCAGATCTTAGCCTCCTGAGTAGCGAGGATTACAAGCGTGAGTCACCAGCACACAGCTTTGTTGTTTTTCTGTTGTTTTTTTTGCCAGTCCTTGTGACATTTTATGATATAAATGACTGTTTCCCCTCTTGCTGCTTTCTCAGTCATTTTCATTGCCTTTGACCCCACCACTCCCACCATGTGTTCCAGCATTTTGTTGTTGTTCAGGTCCTGGGGCTCCAACTTAGTGCCTGGGTGCTGTCCATGAGCTCTTCTGCTCAAGGCTCATGCTTTATCACTTTGAGTCACAGAGCAACTTGCAATTTTCTGCTGGCTAATTGGGGATAAAAGTCTCATGCCTGGGCTGGCTTTGAACCACGATCCTCCGATCTCAACCTCCTGAGTAGCTAGGATTACAGGCATCAGCCATCAGTGCCTAGCTCCTCCTCTTCTTTCTCCCTGTCCCCTCTTTGTCTTGCTGGTCCTGGGGCTTGAACTCAGGGCCTTGTTGCCTTGTTTGGGTTTTGGGGATTTTTTTTTTGCTCAAGGTTGGCACTCTACCCTTTGATCCACACCTTTACTTTCAGCTTTTTGCTGGTTAATTGGATATGAGTCTTTCCAATTTGTCTGGCTGGGCTGACTTTGAAACTTGGATCCTCAGATCTCAGCGTCCTGAGTAGTTAGAATTTACAGGCATGAGCCACCAGCACCTGGCTCAATATGTGTTTTTGTTGTTCTTTTTGCCAGTCCTGGGGCTTGAACTCAGGGCCTAAACACTGTCCCTGAGCCTCTTTGTGTTCAAGGCTTGCACTCTACCACTTGAGCCACAGCGCCACTTCTGGCTTTTTTTCTTCTTCTTTTTTTTTTTTTTTTTGTCGGTCGTGGGGCTTGAACTCTGTGCTTGGGCGCTGTCCCTTAGCTCTTCAGCTCAAGGCAAGCACTCTACCGCTTGAGCCACAGCACCACTTCCGGTTTTCTAGTAGTTAATTGGAGATTAGAGTCTCATGGGGGCTGGGAAGGTGGCTCAGTGGTAGAGTGCTTGCCTGGCATGCATGAAGCCCTGGGTTCCATTCCTCAGTACCACAGAAACAGAAAAAGCCGGAAGTAGTGCTGTGGCTCAAGTGGTGGACTGCTATAGCCTTGAGCTTCAAAAGAAGCTTAGGGACAGTGCCCAGGTCCTGGGTTCAAGCCCCAGGACTGGCAAAATGAGAGTTTCACAGACTTTTCTGCCTATGTTGGCTTTGAAGGGCAATCCTCAGATCTCAGCTTCCTGAGTAGCCACCTGCACCTGGCAATATGTGTTTTTTGGTGTCTAAATGTTAGCAGAATGTTTTCAGGGTCCATCTCTGTTGTAGTATGTAGTTTGTAGCATTTGAGGAGTGATGTGCACAGGGGCCTGACTCATGTCACACTTCCAGTCCAAAATTTCATTCCTTTCAATGGCTGAATAATACTCCATTGTGTAGACACACTGCCTTTTGTTGATCCATTTGCCAGTTGATGGACATTTGGGTTATTTCTCACTTTGGAGCTATTACAAAAAGCTATGAACATTCACATACAAGCTTTTATGTGGATCCATGTTCTCCTTTCTCTTGGTTTAAATGGGCTTGCCAAGGCATACAGTGACAACATTTAGCCTCTTGAGGAATGGCCAAATTCCTTACCACAGCAGCTGCAACAATACTCTATGTCAGCAGGGATGAATGAGGGGTTACATTTGATCCTCATTCTTGGCATGTGGTGCATGCACACTTGTGTGTGTGTGTGTGTGTGTGCGCGCGCGCACGCACCAGTCCTGGGGCTTGAACTCAGTAGATAGGATTACAGGCGTTAGCCACTGACTCCCAGCTGTTGTTGCTTTTTGTTGGTTTAGTTTTGTTTTTAAAGCGTGAGCCACAGGTGTGACCAAGTTTGGGCATCCCAGTGCTGAGATCAGAAGCTCCACTTATCTATCATCCTGAGAATTACCTGTCTTTGCTCAGGGAACTAAGTGGCATGGGATGGGATCATTTTCCCCAGAAAGCCCCAGGGTGGGGATGGTGAAACTGGCATGTTTACAGGCATGAGCTCTACCCAAGTATTAATCCAGTTCAGGTGCTCAAACTAAAGACCCAAGACTCAGGAGATTTTTGTTTAGGAGGAAGTAGCTGGGGGAGGAGGACTCCAGATCAAGCCCAGTCTTGACTCAGCCCTTGATTAAATCACTTTGCTACTGATGTACAGTGGGTATCTCTTTTTTGTTCTAAAAAAAGAAAAGAAAGAAAAAGAAGTTGGTGCCAGTGACTCATGCCTATAATCCTTGCTACTCTAGAAGCTGAGATTTGAGCATCATAGTTCCAAACTAGCCTGGGCAGGAAAGTCCATGAAACTCATCTCCAATGAACAACCAAAATGCTGGATGTATGTGGCTTAAAGTGATAGAGTGCTAGCCTCGAGCAAAAAAGCTCAGGGACAGTGCCCAGACCCTGAGTTCAAGCTCCAGGACACACACACACACACACACACACACACACACACACACACACACACACCAGAGAGAGAGAAAGAGAAGAACAGACCCTGAGTTCAAGCCCCAGGACACACACACACACACACACACACACACCAGAGAGAGAGAAAGAGAAGAACATAAAAACTGGGGATAGTGTGTGATCCTTATCCCAGCTTCCAGAAGGATGCCTCAAGGTTAAAAAGAGCTAGTTGTCAGCATCTCGTACAACAAAGGCTGGACAACTACCATGGATTATTATAGTATAACTCTGTCTTGGCCTCACTGCCCGCCCCCCCCCCTTGCTGGGGGGGAAGGCGTGGTCAGTTAGATACAAGGCTATGATTTGCTGGAGCTGATCTGGCAGTTTCAATTTCTTTCCCAGCAACAGCCAACTACTTCAATCCTCACTCCCTGCTGCCTCCTCCTTTTCCTCTAGAGTCTCCATCCTCCAAGGGCTGAAAGGGAGGAAAGTAAACAGGAAGTTTCCAGCCCACCCTGGGGACTGAGTGGCACTCTGTCTGGCTCTGCAGTGAACCTTTTTACCTGTGTGGACTTATGTAAAGCCTGCTCTGGTGTTTTTGTTAATTTTGGCTAATAACTTTCTTTTTAGAAGTGGACAGTTTCCTCCCTCTCCCCACTTTACTATAGCTCCCAAGGAGAGGTATGAGATCAAAGGGTTAGAGTTTGTGTCAAAGCCCAGCATCCAAACTTCTTGAGATTCACACTAAACTGTTTGTATGAGCCCAGTCTGAAGGCCATTACTCAAAACAAATTCTTGGCTGGGAATGTGGCTTAGTGGTAGAGTGCTTGGCGTAGCATGCATGAAGCCCTTGGTTCAATTCCTCAGTACCACATAAACAGAAAAAGCCAGAAGTGGTGGTGTGGCTCAAGTGGCCTGAGTTCAATCACCAGGTCTTACAAAAAAAAAAGGGGGGGAGGAAGAAAAGTAAGAAGGAAAAAAGGAAAGAAGAAAGGAAAAGAAAAGTTAAATTCTGAACTGAGTGCCAGTCACTGGTGGTTCATGCTTGTAATCCTAGGTACTCAGGAGGCTCAGATGTGAGGTCACGGTTCAAAGCCAGCCCAAGCGGGAAAGTCCATGAGACTCTTTTTTTTTTGGTCGGTCATGGGGCCTGAAATCTGGGCCTGGGCACTGTCCCTCAGCTCTTCAGCTCAAGGCTAGTGCTCTACCACTTGAGCCACAGTGCCACTTCCAGCTTTTTCTGCTTATGTGGTGCTGAGGAATGGAACCCAGGGCCTCATGCATGCGAGGCAAGCGCTCTACCACTGAGCCACCTTCCCAGCCCCAGTCCATGAGACTCTTATCTCCAATGAACCCCCAGAAAACCAGAAGTGTTGCTGTGGCTCAAAGCTTCTTTTGCTGAAGGCTAGCACTCTACCACTTGAGCCACAGTTTCACTTCTGTCTTTTTCTGAGTAGCTTCTGGGAAGTAAGAGTCTCATGAACTCTCCTGCCCAGGCTGGCTTCAAACCACAATCCTCAGATCTCAGCCTTGTGGGTAGATAGAATTAGAGGCAGGAGCCACCAGTGCCTAGCTCCTCAGCCCTTTCTAAGGAGAGCACTGTTTTAGTTACCTTTATTTTAGGAGAAGTCGTCATTTCGAGGTTTCTCTTTACAAAAGGCCACTCATTTAGGGCACTTCCAAAGGAAGAAGGAACTGTTTCAACCTGTTGACTGTGTGAATGAATGTGAAATTATTTGTGGCTTCCATGGCCCAAAGTTACAGAGTCTAAGTGAGTCCTAACCTGCAGTTGCATGGTGAGTCACAGTGATTCACTTAATAGAACTAGGGCCTCTGACCAGGACACACGGGTACACATAAGAACACATAAGCTCCCATGAGGGACTTGACCAGGCACAAGACATTGAGTGACCTACCCATGTCTGTCCATGCGATACCGAAACAGGACAGGACATGGATATGGCTAACTTAAAACCCATGGTTCTAGACTTAAGAATTTCAAGAAAGGCTATTCTGGAGATTATGGGATCAAGATGAGTCCAAGGCATCTCCTAACCCTCTGTTCTGTTGAATGGTGACTTTGGGTATTGGCCTCTGGAGGTCATCCTCCATGTCCTCATTATTATTGCTTAATGATGACACAGGAGAGCCTGGCCACCCTGACCAGTTCTAGTATATACATTCCTGGTTGCAGATTGCCTCCATTCTTCCTCCATGGGTAAGATTCTATGCAAACTCACAGGATTTGTACAGGATTTTAGTAGCCAAACCCACCAGGCCTCAGAAGGCAACTAAGCCCATCCAGCAAGAGGAAGAGGAAGTAGAGGTACCGGTACCCCTGCTGAATGTCCATACCACCACCATCTTGCACAGCCAACAGAGGTTCCCAGGCCATTGCCTGAAAGCCCACCGTGATTGATCTCACCCCAACTAGCACACCCAAATCTTGAACCTGTGGAGCTGGTGCCTCCAATCTGTACAACAGTCCCAAGAAAAACATGAGGTCCAAGGCTGGGAATGTGGCTTAGTGGTAGAGTGCCTGCCTAGCATGCACAAAGCCCTGGGTTCAATTCCCAGTACCATATTAAAAGAAAAAATTGGAAGTGGCTCAAGTGATAGAGTACTCACCTTGAGCAAAAGAAGCTCAGGGAGTGCTCAAGCCCTGAGTTCAAGCCCCAGGACTGGCAAAAAAAAAAACACAAGGCCCCCAGAAATTTGGTCTGGATAGCACTGTAGAGAAGGGATAGCCTGTCTTTTATTATTATTCTTGAAATGGAAGCATCAGGAAAAAAATAACCCACGCCCTTATCAACCTCCTGGAATCCGTTTTCCAGACCCACCAGGAAAGCTGAGGTGATTATTGCCAGCTTCTCCTCACCCTTTTCTTATTTTTCTTTCTTTTTAATTTTTTTTTCTTTTTTCCTTTTTTTTTTTTAATTTGCCAGACCTGGGGCTTGAACTCAGGGCCTGGGCACACTGTTCTTGAGCCTCTTTGTGCTCAAGGCTAGTACTCTACCACTTGAACCACAGCACCACTTCCAGATATAGTTAATTGGAGATAAGAGTCTCACAGGGACTTTTCTGCCCAGGCTGGCTTTAAACCATGATCCTCAGATCTCAGCCTCCTGGTTAACTAGGATTACAAGTATGAGCCACTGGCACCCAGATCCTTACCCTTTTCAATACTGAGTAAGGAGGTGCATTTTGACTGAGGCCTAAAAGTTGCTCCAAGAACATGTCCCAGCTAGCCAAACAGACCCAGAGGTGTGGCCATGGAGAGCCACCCTGGACAAGGACCACCAATGAGACCCTAACAACAAGGCAAAACAGGTTCTCATAGGACAGTACCAGGCGGTGCTACTACAGGGAGTCAGGCCAAAGGCCAGAACCACGGCTGTGCTTCAGAGACCTGAAAATTCTCCTGTAGACTTGGGGCGGGTGTGCGTGCATGCATGCGTGTGTGTGTGTGTGTGTGTGTGTGTGTACACGTGTGTGTTATACCTATAATAATAGCTCCTCAAGAAGCTGAGATCTGAGGATCATGGTTTGAAGCCAGCCCAGGCAGAAAAGTCTGTGAGCCTCTTATCTCCAATAAACCACCAGAAAACCAGAAGTGGCACTGTGGCTCAAGCACTAGCCTTGAGCTAAAGAACTCAGGACAGCACCCAGTCCCTGAGTTCAAGCCCCACAACTGACAAAAAAAATCCAGAGCTGGGAATGTGGTTTAGTGGTAGAATGCTTGCCTAGCGTGCATGAAGCCCTGGGTTCCATCCCTCAGTACCACATACACAGAAAAGGCTGGAAGTGGCTCTGTGGCCCAAGTGGTAGAGTGCTAGCCTTGAGCAAAAGAAGCTCAGGGACAGTACCCTGGCTGTAAGTACAAGCCCAGGACTGGCAAAAAAAATCCAGAGGCTTCAGAATCCTTGTGGAGTACCAGTCACCATAGAACACTCCATTGCTGCCAGTGAAAAAGCAAGGGAGAAAAGACTACTCACCTGTCCAGGACTTACAGACAGTTAACAATGCTGCAGTTGTCCCAATGCTGGTGGCTCACACCTGTAACCCTAGCTACTCAGGATGCTGAGATCTGAGGATCATGGTTTGAAGTCAAACCAGGCAGGAAAGTCTGAGACTCTTGATCTCCAGTTAACTACCAGAACACCAGAAGTAGAGCTTTGGCTCAATGTAGTAGAGTGCTAGCCTTGAGCATAAAAGCTCAAAGACAGAGCCCAGGCACTGAGTTCAAGCTCCACAACCGACAACAACAAAATAATAATGATATGCCACAGTAAAAATATATCCAGGGCTGGGAAGGTAGCTCAGTGGTAGAGCGCTTGCCTTGCATGCATGAGGCCATGGGTTCGATTCCTCAGCACCACATAAGCAAAAAAGAAAAAAAACGGAAGTGGCGCTGTGGCTCAAGTGGTAGAGCACTAGCCTTGAGC
>NW_012267312.1:8259885-8265699 GCF_000151885.1 Dipodomys ordii | reverse complement strand
AGGGAGGGAGGGAGGGAGGGAGGGAGGACAGAAAAAAAAGAAAAGATAAGATAAAAGAAAAATCTGGATGGCCTTTAGAGCCCTTACCCAAGAATTTGGACTGGGGTAGCAGCTGGTGGCTTACCTTTACAAGCAATCAGTCCCTCTGGCAGCAGGATGGCCTCCATGTCTTCAGACTCAGTTACCATGATGGTAAGAGAGGAAGAGAGAGAACATTACCTTAGATGTGGGTACTTGCGAGCCAGGAAGAGGCAACAGAAAAGGAGGCAGCAAGACAGAGCTCCAGCTTCCACAGCTAGTAGTGTATGTTGCTCCTAGGAAAAGCAAGCGTGCCAGCAATTGAGCTGCTCTTACTAGCGAGAAGAGTCTGAGGTGATAAGAAGGGGCAAACAACACAACGCAAGAGGAAAGAGAGGAGAGGAAAAAGATGTTTGAAGATACTGTGTAGGAACCTGTCATCCATGAAGAATGTAAAATCTCACTAGGTGCCTGTGGCTCATACCTGTAATCCTAGCCACTCAGGAGGCTGAGATCTGAAGATCACAGTTCCAAGCCAGCCCAGGCAGGAGAGTTGGTGAGACTCTTACCTCCAATTAACCACCAGAAAACTAGATGTGGCACTATGCTCAAAGTAGTAGTATACTAGCCTTGAGCAAAAGACCTTAGAGACAGCACCCAGGCCCTGAGTTCAAGCCCCATGACTGACAACAAAAAAAAAGAAAGAATATAAAATCTGGAAGAATATACCACTTCTTTCTGACCTGGTTATGACCTGTGCTCTTTCCGTGGCCCAATCTTACGTTCAGTGGCTTCCTGAAATGATGACGCCAGAAGGAAAGGGTTATGCTCTTCAATGGCTGGTGCTGGGAATGCATAACTCTGATGCACAGAATCATCCTGTGGTTGCACGAGTTTATATTCCCAATGATGATGCCCAGTTTGATACTTCCCAATGTCACAGTGGCAAGGGTGAATTTGGTAGCTTTGGTTCTAGGACAGGAAAAATTGAATGTGAGATTAAGATTAACCATGAAGCTGGGTACTGGTGGCTCACCCCTGTAATCCTAGCTATTCAGGAGACTGAGATTTGAGGATCATGGTTCAAAACCAACCCAGGCAGGAAAGTCAGCGAGACTGTTATCTCTAAAACGCTACTCAGAAAAAGCGGGAAATGAAGCTGTAGTTCTAGTGAAAGAGTGCTAGCCTTGAGCAAAAGCAGCTCAGGAACAGTGCCCAGGACCAGAGTTCAAACCCCAGAACCAGGAAAAAAAAAAAGACTAATCATGAAGGAAGAATAAACCATGCTCGTTACACATTGTGGCAGAATCCTCACATCATTGCTACAAAAATGCCATCTTCTGGGGCTGGGAAGGTGGTTCAATGGTAGAGTGCTTGGGTTCGATTCCTCAGGTGGTTCAATGGTAGAGGCCCTGGGTTCGATTCCTCAGCAACACATAAGCAGAAAAAGCCAGAAGTGGCACTGTGGCTCAAGCGGTAGAGCTCTAGCCTTGAGCTGAAGAGCTGAGAGACAGCGCCCAGGCCCAGAGTACAGGCCCCACGACCAACAACAACAAAAAAATATGCCATCTTCTGATCTGTAGGTTGTTTTTTTTGCAGGGGGGTCCAGTCGTGGGGCCTGAACTCTGGGCCTGGGCGCTGTCCCTCAGCTCTTCAGCTCAAGGCTAGTGCTCTACTTGAGCCACAGCGCCACTTCTGGCTTTTTTTTCTTTTTTTCTGCTAAGCCAGACCCAAGTGGAGACTGTAATCCTGATCTTAGGTTAAGAGGTTACCAAAAGGAAGGTTATGGTTTTCATTGGAACTCTAATTTGAGTAGACATTTCCTAAGTGACTCTGATAACCATATTCTCTGTTCGTGGGATATAAATGCAGGATCAGGTCTGGGAATGTGGCTTTGTAACAGAGTGCTTGCCTAGCAGGCATGAAGCCCTGGGTTTGATTCCTCTACCACATAAACGGAAAGGCCAAAAGTAGCACTGTGGTTCAAGTGGTAGAGTGATAGCCTTGAGCCAAAAGAAGCTCAGGGACAGTGCCCAGGCCATGAGTTCAAGTCCAGGACTGGCATAAATAAATAAATGCAGAATCAAAGGAAGGCAAAAATGTGGCCGGGCACCAGTGGCTCACACCTATAATCCTAGCTACTCAGGAGGCTGAGATCTGAGAATCATGGTTCAAAAAGCTTAGGCAAGAAGTGGTGAGGTAACTCAAAGTAGTAGAGTGCTAACCTTGAACAAAAAAGCTCAGGGACGGGCTGGGAAGGTGGCTCAGTGGTAGAGTGCTTGCCTTGCATGCATGAGGCCCTGGGTTTGATTCCTCAGCACCACATAAGCAGAAAAATCCAGAAGTGGCGCTGTGGCTCAAGTGGTATAGTGCTAGTCTTGAGCTGAAGAGCTGTGGGACAGCGCCGAGGCCCAAAGCTCAGGCCCCATGACAGGCAAAACCAAAAAAACAAAAACAAAAACAAAAAGCTCAGGGACAGTGCCCAGGCCTAGTTCAAGCCCTGTGACAAAAAAAAAAAAGGCCAAATTGTGGATGCCAATGCAATCTCTACTGGCCACTCTGCTGTTGTCTGTTGTTAAAGATGTGCCCTGGCATCTGTGGCATGAGTCACTGTTTGGATCTGTTGCTGATGATCAGAAACTTGTGATATGGGACACCAGGTCTAATACCACCTGTGAGCAAAGCCACTTGGTGGATGTGCACACCGCTAAGGTCAATTGTCTCTCTTTCCACCCCTATAGTGAATTGCTTCTAGCAACCGGCTCTTCGGATAAGACCATAGCTTTGTAGGACCTGTGTAACTTAAAGTTAAAACTCCATACCTTTAACCAGATACTGGTGGCTCACACCTATAATCCTACTCAGGATAAAGCTATTGGAGGCGGAGATCTGAGGATCAAGGTTCAAAGCCATCCCAGAAGGAAAGTCCAATTAACCACAAGAAAACCAGAAGTGGAACTGTGACTCAAAGTGGTAGTGTGTTACCCTTGAGCAAAAGAGTTCAGGGACAGCATCCAAGCCCTGAGTTCAAGCCCCAGAACTGGCTAATAATAATAACCAACTCTATACCTTTGAATCTCATAAGGATGAAATTTTTCAGGTCCACTGGTCTTCACGTAATGAAACCATTCTGGCTTCAAGTGGTACTGATCGCCGCCTGAATGTATGGGATTTAAGCAAAACTGGAGAAGAGCAATCAGCAGGATGCAGAATGCAGAAGAGAGGCCTCTGAAACCCCTGTGTTCATTCATGGGGGACACACTGCCAAGATTTCCGACTTCAATTGGAACCCCAATGAACTTTGAGTCATTGGGTGTGTCAGAGGATATCATCTTATAGATACGGCAAATGGCTGAAAACATTCACAATGATCAAGAGGCAGATGTCACAACATTGGAACTACAGGAACAAGAATCTTTTTACTTTTTACTTTTTTTGACAGTAATGGGACTTAAAACTCAGAGCCTGGGCCCTATCCCTGAGCTCTTTTGTTCAAGGTAGCACCCTCCCACTTTGAGCCATATTACCACTTCCGGTTTTCTGGTGGTTGGTCAGTCTCACCGACTTTCCTGTTCAAGCTAGCTTTGAATTCACAAGATCCTCAGATCTTAGCCTCGTGAGGATTACAGACATGAGCCACCAGTGCCTGGCTAGGATGTAATGCTTACAAGAATGCTTGATTTGTCAAGTGCTATAATAGAAAATGTAAGTGGGATGGCTTATGGATTTTTTTTCTGCGGGGGGGGGTCCGGTTGTGGGACCTGAACTCTGGGCCTCAGTGCTGTCCCTCAGCTCTTCAGCTCAGGGCTAGCGCTCTACCACTTGAACCACAGCACCACTTCCGGCTTTTTTCTTTTTGCTTATGTAGTGCTGAGGAATCCAACCCAGGGCCTCATGCATGAAAGGTAAGCACTGTACCACTGAGCCACCTTCCCAGCCCCTTATGGAATTCTTTACCATCTGATTCTAGCACTTTCAAGTGAGCTGTTCTGTACTACATCCTATTTGCAGCTATGAGGGAAAAAAGTAAGTTGCTTAAGGGAAAACATCATCATTGTTTCAAAGTACAAGTTGCAGGGCAATGCCTTTTGATTTAGATGTTTTAAGTCCTCATTGTCCCAAACTAAGTGCTTGATCAAGTTCCCAAATATGCAGATCACTGTTTTCACTTTCTTGATTGGCATAGCAAAAATAAAGTTTAAATTTCTTTTAATTTTTTTTCCAAAAAAGAAAAGTTGATAAGCTTTCACAAAACATTAATACAAAAGTGCCCCACAAAGTGATCATCCTGAAGGACAGCAAAGGATACAGGTAAAGCTGGGCACTGGTGGCTCACACCTGTAATCCTAGCTACTCAAGAGGCTGAGATCTGAGGATTGTGGTTGGATGTTAGTCCCAGCAGGAAAGCCCAAGAAACTCTTATCTCCAATAAACTACTCAGAAAAACCAGGAAGTGGCACTGCAGCTCAAGTGCTAGAGTGCTAGCCTTGAGCAAAAAAAGGTCAGTGACTGTGCCTAGCCCTGAGTTCCAGCACCAGGATCAGCAAAAACAAAAAAACAAAAACTAGAAACAATATATACTAAATCCAGCCACCTTCCTACCACCACACCTAGGCCCCTCCAGACCATGTCAGTGAGGACCACAGAGACAAAGTGTATTCAAGTACACCTGATCTGATTAAATGGCCCCCTCAAGCTCCCAGACCTTACTCTCTTCACTGACATGAGAAGATATGTCAAGGAAGGATGCGGGATGACTGGATATGCAGTCACCACAGAGGACCAGACATTAGAGGCAAAGGTTCTTCCCCAGGGGTGGTCCGCCCCAGGAATGCAGCTTTGGGCCTTGATCAGAGCTCTGGAACCTACTGTGAGTTAATATTTACACTGACCCAAATCTGCCTTCACCACCCGGCATGTAGAGCCACTTATAAGAAAGGATGCCTCCTTTCAGCAGGATGAAAGGAAAAAACAAAACAAAACAAGGACTTACACAAGACAGTCAGAATAGGCCCCATCACTGGTGGCCATAATCTACTGTAGGGGGTATCAAAAGGGCAGTGACCCAGTCAGCAGAGAAAATAGGTATATGGACAAAGTGACAAAGGAGACTGCTCAATGCATATTTTTTTTGTTGGTCCTAGGGCTTGAACTCAGGGCCTGGCACTGTCCTTGAGCACCTTTTTGCTCAAGGCTAGCAATTTGAGCCATAGTGCCATTTCTGGCTTTTTTGTGATTAATCAGAGATGAGTCTCACAGACTTTCCTGCCTGGGGCTGGCTTTGAACTGTGATCCTCAGATCTCACCCTCCGGAGTAGCTAGGATTATAGGTATGAACCACCAGCACCCAGCTTGCCAAGTTCCCCTGCCATGCAGCCCAGAGCCCGGGTGTTGGTGGCTGGAAAGCCTGAGGTACAGCCAGGAGGAAAAGAAATGGGTGGCATTGAAGGGGAGAAATCAGATCCCAGAAGGCTGGTGGAGGCTCCCTGATCCGTGTCTTTTTGTCCCACAGAAATTGGCTTCTCAGCTAGTAAACCAGTACCATGAAATGGAGAACTAGGAGCAAACTAAACTGCAGCCTGGCCCTGGTGGCTCACACCTGTAATCCTAGCTACTCAGGAAGCTGAGGTTTGATATCACAGTTTGAAGCCATCCAGGGCAGGAAAGTCTGTGAGACTCTTAGCTCAAATTAAGCACACAAAAAAAGATGAAAGTGATGTTTATTGCAGCACTGTTCACAATAGCTAGGATATGGAAACAACCCAGATGCCCCACCACAGATGAATGGATCCAAAA
>NW_012267312.1:8257676-8258482 GCF_000151885.1 Dipodomys ordii | reverse complement strand
GCTAGCCTTGAGCTGAAGAGCTGAGGGACAGCACCCAGGCCGAGTTCAGGCTCCATGACCGGACCCCCCCCCCCAGCAAAACAAAAAAAAGAAAGAAAACACAAACTGCCAAGACCTTGGCATACAAGCTGTGGGGGAAATTACCCTTCTAGGGTGTAGAAGTGAACTTCACATAAATCCAGTCCAAGTAGTCCATTATCTGTTCGCCTTAATCTGCACCTGCTTAGGGTGAGTGGAGGCCTTTCCAATAGGCACTGAGCAAATCCAGGAGGTTGCAAAGGCACTGTTAAAAGAGATAATTTCTAGCTGGGTGCTGGTAGCCCATGCCTATAACCCTAGCTAACGAGGAGGCTGAAATTCTGAGGATCACAGTTCCAAGCCAACAAGAGCAAGAAAGTTCAAGAGACTCTTTGGTTGTTGTTATTCTAGTCCTGGGGCTTGAACTTAGGGTCTGGGTGTTGGCTCTGAGCTTTTGTGCTCAAGGCTAGCTCCCTGCTATTTGAGTCACAGCTCTACTTCCAGCCTTTTTGGTGCTTAATTGGAGAAAAGAATCTCCAGCCAGCACTGGTGGCTCTGCCTGTAATCTTAGCTACTCAGGTGGCTGAAATCTGAGGTTCACAGTTCCAAACCAGCCTGGCCAGAAAAGTCTGTGACACTCATTTCTAACAAACCACTTAGAAGAAGCTGGAAGTGATGGCTGTGGCTCAACTAATAGAGTGCTAGGCTTGAGCACAAAGAGGCTCAGGGAGAATGCCCAGGGAAGAAGGAAGGAGGAAGGAGGAAGGAGGAAGGAGGAAGGAGGAAGG
>NW_012267312.1:8234016-8256966 GCF_000151885.1 Dipodomys ordii | reverse complement strand
GAGGAGGAGGCTTGGGGACTTACCTGCCCTTGGAACCATGATCCTCAGATTTCAGTCTCCTGAGTAGCTAAGATTACAGGCATGAGCCACTGGCCTATGAGAGTCATGTCCAAATAACTGCCAAAAAGCCAGAAATGAGTCAAAGTGGTAGAGCACTAGCCCTTGAGCAAAAAAGCTCATGAAGAGCACCCAGGCCTTGAGTTCAAGCCCCCACGGCTGGCAAATAAAAAGAAAAAAAATTAATCAGAAAGAACTGAGTTGGTTCATGTCCCAGGACTGACTTAGAATGGGGGAAAAACTTCAGGAGCTGTTTAGAGGATGGTTGTCAAAATTAGATGGGCTCCAGACTTTAGGTAGGTTTAGTCATAGTTCTAACAGCATGTGAACTGCCCCTCATAGTTTGGTCACTGTCTAGCTTCATAGAACTGGCATATAATCCTAGCTACTCACAAGACTGAGATCTAAGGATCATAGTTCTGAGCTAACCCAGGCAGGAAAGTCTAAGAGCCTCTTATCTCCAAAGTGTAGAGCTCTTGAGCTCTTGCCTTGAGCAAAAAGAGCTCAGGGACAGTACCCAGGTTCTGAGAAGAAAGAGAGAGAGAGAGGAAGGAAGGAAAGGAAGGAAGGAAAGGAAGGAAGGATGTCTATACACATCCTTACTTTGTGAGGATACCAGCCTTTCCATCTACATATTAGAGAGCATCAAAGGAGGAATAATAAGGAAAAACTGCCATCACCATAAATAGCCCAATCCTTAGCTTATGTAACCAAGTTGTTTTTTTTTTGTTGTTGTTTGCCAGTTGGTCCTGGGGCTTGAACTCAGGGCCTGGGTGCTGTCCTTGAAACTCGTGCTCAAGGCTAGAAGTCTATTATTTGAACTACAGGGATACTTCAAGCTTTTTTTTTTTTACCACCAGTCCTGGGGCTTGAACTCAGGCTCTAGGCACTGTCCCTGAGCTTCTGAAGCTCAAGGCTAGCACTCTACCACTTGAGCCACAGTACCACTTGTGGGTTTTTCTGTTGATGTGGTACTGAGGAATCAAACCCAGGGCTTCATGCAAGCACTCTACCACTAAGCCACATTCCCAGCCCAACTTCTGGCTCTTTCTGAGTAGTTTATTGAAGATAAGAATTTCATAGACTGCCAGGCACCAGTGGCTCACACCTGTAATTCTAGCTATTCAGGTGGCTGAGATCTGAGGATTACGGTTCAAAGCCAGCTGGGGTAGGAAAGTCCCGAGACTCTTATCTCCAATAAACCACTGAAAAAATCGGAAGTGGTATGGCTCAAGTGGTAGAGTGCTGGCCTTCAGCTGAATTGCTGAGGGACAGTGTTCCAGCCTAGAGTTCAAGCCCCACAACTGACAGTTTTTTTCACAGGCTTTCCTGCTTGGGCTGGCTTCGAACCACAATCCTCAGATCTTGGCCTCCTGAGTAGCTAGGATCACAGGTGTGAGCTGGGCTCACGCTTGCTTTTTGTGTCATCCCTAGCACACTATGTAATTTCTGAACAACTGTAACCTTTAGGATAAACTGAAACTCGAAGCTTATATGTTGTAAGCAGAACTAGACCAGCAACCGAAGTGCTATAAAAGAGTTGTATTCCCACATGGGTCGGGGCTCAGGCTTGGGAGTATAAACTGTACCAGGTCAGATCCAGGAATGTAGATTTGTCTTCTTTCTGGACAACAAAACAGCCAGTCTCCCCAAATAGCTCCACGGAAGCAGTGATTGAAAACCAGCTGCTCAGGAAGACAACCATTGCATACTTCCCCAGCACCTCAGGCCTCCCTTCTCCAGCTTTCTGGAATTGTCCCCTTAGGACAAGAGATGATGGTGTTCTTTCTTTTCTGTTTTGGAATTAAGGCTTTAAAAAGAAAAGAAAAGCTAATGACTTCCTCATGGGTTGCTGCCCAAATCCTTGATAACTGTCTCCAGTCAGTCCTTAGGTGTTTTTCAAGGTTTCTTAGCTAGCTCTCAGTCATAAAGAATAAGCCCATATGACCCTCTGTCCTTTTCTGGACAAAAGCTGTAGAGGAGTCATCCAGCCCCTTAGCCTCCCCCACTCAGTGAAAGTATGGCTGGAGGAGACTTTGTCCCCGAGCCAAGAAGACTCCTCCTAGGACTTTCCAGAACAAAGACATTCCAGTCTCAGTGGGGGAGGTGACAAGCTTTGTTCACTGCGGGGAAGAAACCAGAGTCTAGCCTTAGAGGGCCTAGAATTTTCCCAGAGTTGTGTGCCAGGGTATCCTCACCCCATATAAACCAAGGATTGTCCCCAGAAGGCAAGAGGACATGCAGGAACTTTTGGCTGTACCTCCAGGCTTTGTACCAGAGGTACGGGGCCAGCTGGCAAAAGAATCGTGTGTGTGTGTGTGTGTGTGTGTGTGAGAAGAGAGAGAGAGAGAGAGCACACGTGCATGTGTGTTTGCATGTGTGTGCGTGTGTATGCACGCCCATGTGTGTGCACGCGCTGGTCCTGAGGCGTGAACTCAAGGGCTTCAGTGCTGTCCCTGAGCATTTTTGCTCAAGGTTAGTGCTCTACCACTTGAGCCACCACTCCACTTCTAGATTTTTTTAGTAGTTCATTGGAGATAAGAGTCTCATAGAAGCCAGGCACCAATGGCTCACGCCTGTAATCCTAGCTACTCAGGAGATCTCAGATTTCAGGGTTGAAAGCCAGCCTGGGCAGGAAAGTATGAGACTCTTATCTCCAACTAGCCACCAGAAAACCAGAAGTAGCACTGTAGCTCAAGTGGTAGAGCACTAGCCTTGAGTTGAAGAGCTCAGGGACAGCGCCCAGGCCCAGAGTTCAAGCCCCATTGCTAAAAAAAAAAAGTCAGTGGTGACTAGCTACTCAGGAGGTTGACATCTGAGGATCCTGGTTGGTTTGTTGTTTTTTCTTATTTTGTTGGTCATGGGGCTTGAATTCAAGAGCTTGGGCACTATCCCTGAGCTTTTTCACTCAATGCTAGCTTTCTACCACTTTCAGCCACAACTCCACTTCCCGGTTTTGGTGGCTAATTGGAGATAAAAGTCTCATGGAGGGCTGGGAAGGTGGCTCAGTGGTAGAGCGCTTGCCTTGCATGCCTGAGGCCCTGGGTTCGATTCCTCAGCACCATATAAGCAAAAAGAAAAAAGCCGGAAGTGGCGCTATGGCTCAAGTGGTAGAGCGCTAGCCTTGAGCTGAAGAGCTGAGGGACAGCGCCCAGGCCCAGAGTTCACCCCCCCACCAAAAAAAAAACCAACCCTGGCCAACATTTGAGCCGGGCGCTGGTGTCTCCCGCCTGTAATCCTAGCTACTCAGGAGGTTGAGAACTGAGAACTGTGGTTTGAGGCTAGCCCAGGCAGGAAAGTTCCAGACACTTATCTCCAATTAACCACCAGAAAACTGAAAGTGGCACTGTGGCTCAAAGAGGTAGAGTAAAAAAACTCAGAGACAACACCCAGGCTCTGAGCTAAAGTCCCACGACCGACAAAAAAAAAAAGTCATTAACTTTGAAGATAGATTGATAGAAATGATAAAAGAAAAGTAGTTTTGGGGGCTGGGAAGGTGGCTCAGTGGTAGAGCGCTTGCCTTGCATGCATGAGGCCCTGGGTTCAATTCCTCAGCACCACATAAGCAAAAAGAAAAAAGCCGGAAGTGGCGCTGTGGCTCAAGTGGTAGAGTGCTTGCCTTGAGCTGAAGAGCTGAGAGACAGCGCCCAGGCCCAGAGTTCCAGTCCCATGACCAAAAAAAAACAAAAACAAAAACAGAAAGAAAGGAGATGTGTGGTGAAGAATATGTGAAAGCATAATGTTTGAAAACTAAGTTTTTCCAGATGTGAACTCAACCTGAGTAGCTAAGAGGTGAGCCACCCCTGCCCAATCAGGAAAATTAATCTGAAGCAGATAATCTATCTATTGATAGATGGATATGTGCTAGTCCTGGAATTTGAACTCATAGCCTGAGTGCCATTCCTGAGATTTTTTTGCTCAAGGCTAGTGTTCTACCACTTGAGCCACGGCTCCACTTCCAGCTTTTTGCTGGCTAATTGGAAATAATAATCTTATAAACTTTCCTGCCCAGGCTGGCTTTGAATTGAGATCTCAGCCTCCTGAGTAGCTAGGATTACAGGCATGAGGCATCGGCCCAGCTCTTCAGCTCAGGGCTACCACGTGAGCCACAGGGCCACTTCCAGTTTCTGGTGGTTAATTGGAGATAAGAGTCTCAGGGACATTCATGCTCAGCCTGGCTTTGAACTGTCCTCAGATCTCAGCCTCCTGAGTAGCTAAGATTACAGGTGTGAGCTACTAGATCCCAGCCCTTAAGATACTTACCTCCTATAAATTAACAAAAAAGCCAAAGTGGAGCCATGGCTCAAGTGGTAGAGCATTAAGCCTTGAGTGAAAAAGCTTAGGAACAGGGCCCAGGCCTTATGTTCAAGCCCTAGGACTGGGGGAGGGGAGGAGGCCAAGTGAGGAGGCCCATGTCTGTAATCCCAGCTACTTGCAAGGTAGACTTTAGGAGGATGGTAATTCAAGACCAGCCTAGATAAAATTAGCAAGACCTCAGCTGAGCATAGTAGTACAGCCTCACCCTATTAGCTACTTTGGAAGTAGCTGACAGAGTGCTTGCCCTAGCAAGCTCAAGGTCCTGAGTTCAATTCTCAGTATCCAACTCCCTCAGAAAAAAATGGCAGTGGTAGTAAAGCCAGTTGCTGGTGGCTCATGCCTGTAATACTAGCTACTCAGGAGGCTGAGATCTAAGGATTGAGGTTTGAAGCTTCAACAGTCCCCATGACTTTTTTTGGTCCATTTTCTGGGCATTGTGCCTCAGCTCTTCAGCTCAGGGTGAGCACTCTACCACTTGAGCCACGCCACTTCTGACTGGTGGTTTTGGAGAGTTTCACACTTTCCTGCCAGGGCTGGCTTTGAACTGCAACCTCAGATCTCAGCCTCCTGAATAGTTAGGATTACTGGTGGAGTAGCCAGGATTACAGGCATGAGCCACCGACTTTGATGAGACTCATCTCCAATAAACTACTCAGAAAGCTGGAAGTGGCACTGTGGCTAAAGTGTTAGAGCACCAGCCTCAAGCATAAAGAGGCTCAAGGACAATGCCCAAGCCCTGAGTTCAAGCCCCAGGACCAGCAAAATAAAAATAAGATTAAGTGGTATTGAGTCTAGGGATGTGTTAGCCAGGCGCAGTAGCTCACGCCTGTAATCCTAGCTACTCAGGAGGCTGAGATCTGAGGATTGTGGTTCAAAGCCAGCCCAGGCAGGAAAGTTTGTGAGACTCTTATCTCCAATAAATCGCTAGAAAACCAGGAGTGGTGCTGTGGCTCAAGCGGTGCTCGCCTTGAGCTGAAGAGCACAAGGACAGCGCCCAAGCCCAGAGTTCAAGCCCCACGACAAAAAAAAAAAAGTCTGGGGATGTGGTCCAGTGATGGAATACTTGCCTAGCATGCATGAGACTTACGTTTGACCCCTAATACCACCACCAAAAAAACTTTTTAGTGTTATCACTGAATCATTATTTGTGGCCTTGTACTTAACCATGACACTAGTCAGTCACAAGTGTCACCATAGCAGCGCTACTTGGTTTTCAATAAATCTTGTCGACTTGCCTGCCCTGGGCTGGCTTTGAACTAGGATCCTCAAAATCTCAACCTCCTAAGTATCTAGAATTACAGGTGTGAGCCACCAGCCCCCACCACTGATATTTCAACTGTGGGCCTTGTGCTTGCTAGGCAGATGGCTCTACTACTTGAGCCACACATCTAACCTTTTTTTTTCTCCTTTTCATTTCTAGTTTATGCTTGATACTGCATTCTTCCTATTTATACTTAATACCTGGGATGACAGGCGTGTACCACCACTAGTATTTTAAGATACGAGGGGGGCATTGTAAACTCTGCTCAGGCTTCCCTAGAATCATAATCTAATCTTCCTCTCCTAAGTGGCTGGGATTATGTATGTGAGCCACTATACTGAGCTTGACTGCCCAATTTAGATACAAACGTAAATATACCCCAAAAGGTGCCAGAATAGGTCATGGGTTGAAGCCAAGATGCATAGGGTTTATTTTTCCTGTGCAACAAGGAAATTCAGGAGAAAAATAGTACTGACTTCATCAGATCATCAGGAAAGTAGTCTCCCATAAATCTCAGCACAGTTTTATGTCCTGTTGCAGACTGGTTCTTGTTATTTCTGAGTATCAGGCTTCTGGTTCTAGAAAAGAAGAAAAAAAACCCAAACCAGTAGAGCCTACAGTCTCTCATGACATTTCCTTGGGAACTTCTTGCCTAGAACTGAGATACAAGGCTCCCATGGAGTGGGGGCCAAAGAGGCTGAGGACCCAAGTACATTTCAGGAAGCCAATTGTTATCCTCAAGGAAATCAGGGTTGTGTTAGGAAGGTGGAACCAGAAATGGATAACTGTCATGTCATGGGAGGGGTAAGAGAATGGCAGACATGGACTAGGATGTAGCTCAGTGGCAAAGGACTTGTCTAGCAAGTGTGCAATATCCTGGGCTCAATCCCCAGTACCAAAAAAAAAAAAAAGATCTAAAAAATCCAACCCTTACACCTATAATCCTAGCTACTCAGTAGGCTGAGATCTGAGGATCACAGTTCAAAGCCAGCCCAGGCAGGAAAGTCCGTGAGACTCTCATCTCCAACTAACCATCAGAAAACCAGAAGTGGCACTGTGGCTCAAGTGGTAGAGCGCTAGCCTTAAGCTGAAGAGCTAGCTCAGGGACAGTGCCCAGGCCAAGTGACAAAAAAAAAAGTGTAAGCAAAAATGGAACAAGAACTGAATACATGGTGCCTTCATTACATTTTACCACTGATCCAACATGTTGGATCACTAATGATTGACATAGTTCATGTTGTCCAACCAACTACTTTTTCCACCAATTCCTTCAAATGACAAACACCCATGACTCTTGAAAGTGCAAACCAAATTGCAATGCAACTGTATGTAGACAGTTCCTTTTAGACACCCTACTTGATACAAAAATCTCATTCATAGCACTGGTCAGCAGCAGAGTATTTATGTCTACACCGAAGCATCTCAGAAAACCAGCACTGGACAACCATCAAGGGTAAAAAACAGGAACACGTTTTACAGGTTTCAAGCAAGAGCACAAGTTTATTTTCACCTCTAAAAATAACCACAATTGACAACAACAAAGGAGACTGTGCAGTTCAACTTTTTATTTTAATAAAATCAGAATATGCACAGCACATGCAGTGCTAGCATCTAAACTAATACAATAAGCAATTACTAAAGCTACAGTGACTTGAGGTTCAATCTTTACATTCAGCAAGTTTAACTTCTTACATAATTTTTGAAACATTAACTGAAAATATTGCTTGCTGATAAAACTTGCTCAAATGTTCTTACTGAATGTACAAGTCACTGATTATGCCAATACAACAAAGATAACCACATGTTTGAGGATTGCAATGTGCCAGACATTCACTGAAAATAAAAACACACTACTAAACAAAACTCACACAACGAACATCTGAGAATCTGGACACATCATATCAGTGTTTTGAAGTGTTTCATTAATATCTTAAGACAAGTGTATCAAAACCTTGGCATGATTTAAATTTCAAGTCGCCAATTTTTTTTTTTCTTTCCTTCGGAAGGTTTTGGTTTTCTTGCCATTGCGTTTTTTGTTTATTTTGCTTTAGGGTTTTATTTTGCTTTACCTTTAAAGGTTCCCCTTCCCCGGAATTTTTTATTTTCCGCCTTTTGTTGCCTTTAACATTCAAGTGCCAGTGTTTTTGTACTGTCTTTTGGTCAAGTTTCTTTAAACTTTCAAAGAATCACTTTTAGGCTTACAAAAATAAATATTTGTCAAAATGTTCAATAAATATTACATAAAACTAGCAGCAAAAAGTATCTAGAAATCTGTCGTGTTCAAATAGTTTTCTTACCAACCATCATTCCTATGGTCCCAAATAAATTTTAGAATCTAGTCCCATCCCCTTCCTAGACAAGCTGCGTTCAACAATCTCCAAGAGACAAAATAAGATTGGAAGTTTAAGGACACGCACACAAGACATATATATAAAATTCTCTGAATGTGCAATAAAAGAAGTACTTTGTAAAAAGTTATGGGCAAAATGTACAAGGGCCTAAACCTAGACTAATTGAAATAGCACCATAACAAATGACTTCAATACTGTCAAGTGCACCTACTTAATAAAAGTTTTAGAACAAGGCACAATACACTTGAAAATCTATTGCACTTTAGGAAAATTTTGCCGTCTTCCTATGCCACTGTAAAAAGATTGAGCGTTTTGATCACTGCATTCTGGCCCCAAAATTAGCCCAGAAATCCAAGTGGCAGAGGCATTTTAGTGGTGGACAATGCTCATCTTTGGCCAGATTTAGCATAAACAGACTATAAATACAATGGAAACCTATGCAACTAAAACTGACTAAACTGCACTGTAGAGCACAATTGACACCTTGTGCAGTTATTGTACATATTTCCAACCTGTGTGATCTCAAAGATTTCAGTTTGTTTACTCTTCTGGAGCCATTTTTACAAAGTCTATAGTAAGCCAGTTTAACATCTCAACGCAGCTTGAACAGAGTAATGTGAATCGGCATTTAAAATAAAGCCTGCTGCATTTAATTCTTCCTGTTCATCCCCTCTTGACCAAAAAACATCAACACTAGCATGCGTTATTCGACCAAAAATCATCCAGGGCCCTAATGAGGGCTGGTCATTGCTGTGGTCAGCCATTCTACCATTTCAATTTCACTTATGGCAGGCATTTAAAAAGTCAAAGTAGATGAATTCTCCTAAAAACCTATTTCAAGTTATCAGACCTTTAAACTTTCCCTGTAATAATATGCCCACATTTGGCTAGCTCATAATGAATGATCTGCCTAAACATTGAAAGAGGAATTGCTGTATTTACTTGCATTAACTTTGAAAACAGTGCTTTGAATGTATGCATGTATTCATACATCACCTCATCATGACTGGAATGGCTTGTTTAAAGACTATCAGGTTCTAAATACCTATCCAGGATAGAGTGAGCAAATCAGAACTTTAACTTAATACAGTTTGCCACATTAGAAACTAATTCCATTAATATACTTTAAGACATTTGTTGTTTGTTTTCCAATCTGCAAGTATCAAAAAAGCCCTAATGCAGGCTACCGCTTAAGTTTTTTTTCCCTTATATTATTTATGGATGAATCGATGATTCCTGTTAAGTTGTATCACACCTGTGTGCCAAGGTTTGATTATAGCCCAAGTTCAGTAAATTTTTTTTTTTTGTCAAAACAATTGGTATATCTTGAGCATTACTGAGCCAACAGGACATCAAAATAAAAAGTTGTCTAAAGTTAAAGGCACAGTACATTAACAAACAAATGATCCTCAGTCACAAAATTATAAATGCAGTTTGGGATGGGGGTAGGCGGGAGGGGAGTTAATCCAAACTACAGCAATGAAGTCTTCAAACCACCTCCTGAACAGGGCTGCTGATTGTTCCTTTCATCTTTTCTTGTGACCTTGAGCTCCCTTAAAAAAAAAATTTCAGTGGAGAATCACAGCTGGTAATGTACTGCGAGTTCTTGAAGCTACACAAGGTATAGTCTGGCTAAGTTACATGTGGTTTCCATATTAGCTTGTTTGGCAGGGTGACCTACTGCAAGGCAGGTTCAGTTGTTACTCCACCAGTCAACCCCCTGGGAGTTATAGTTTCCTCCATATCCATCACTGTTGTAATAGCTTCCATAGCCACCTAATGAGAGATTTAAAAGAGAACATTACACCATCCACTTGTTCAATATCCTTCCAAACTTTGAAGTGCAATCAACCAGCTTAACTCCGCCTGATGGTCAGAACTGTACTTGGCAGAGGACTAAAAAGCAAAATGCCCTTCCAAAAGTGATAAAGTTAAACATTAAATACCACCTACCTCCCCCGAAGCCCCTGCTGCTCCCATGGCCTCCTCCTCCACTGCGGCTGCTGCTTGCACGGCTGCTGCTGAAGCTGGAGCTGCTGGCCCCACTACTTTGTCGATAGTCTCTGGCACCAAACCCTCCACTAAACCTACTACAAGAGGAAAAACAAGGAAAAAAGAAATTGTAGTTCCCACAAAACAAGTCGATCACATTCCAACATTCCCAGGGTACACTTTTGGACTTTCCCAAGCCATTTCCTGGGGGCTTAAGAGGTGTGGCTCAGATTGTAGAGCATCGGAAAGAACAATTTCCCACCCAGTCATACTTTCTCCAACAGGGGTAGATCCATTCAAAGGTCTTAGAAGGGTATAGAAAGGCTGGTGTTACCACAAACTTATTGGCCCCATTTTACCTAACCACTTACTCAAAACAGTGGAAGGAAAGGCTCTTAAATACTAAAAAGTTAACTCTAGATCTTGTGCAGACCCAAGAAGTGCAGAAAAACCTCACCCCCCTTTATGTATTTATTATGCCTTACCTCTTGGAACGTCCACGACTGCTACCCTTGTAGTGGTGTTCAAAAGCCAAACTTTCTAACCAAGATGGCACTTCTTGTTTGGCTTCAACAAGAAGATCCAATAAATCCTTGGTAATATTTCCATTCTTATCATTGAAGAACGAGGTGGCAAGACCTAGAATAGTTCAAATGAGTATATGAAATATGAAAATAAAAGGCCTTCCACAAAAGTAGCTTAGCAGTCTTGCTATATCAAGTAAAAAAAGTAATATTGACCAATTCAAGGTTCTTTACAAAGAGATTGTAAGAGAATCACATCACCCACACCATCCAAAACACTTACCAAGATTTCCTACACGTCCTGTACGACCTATGCGATGCACATATTCTTCAATATCACTAGGCAAGTCAAAATTGATAACATGCTTCACATTAGAAATGTCTAGTCCTCTTGCTGCTACCTGCAAAACAGTATTTGTTATATATGGTCTGAGTAAAAGATTGCAAACACATAAACATGCTGAATTTTAAAAGCATATTATACATACTGCTGTAGCCACCAGAATTGGGCATTTTCCTGAGCGGAATTGGTGAAGGGCCTCTTCTCTCTCTCTTTGTGAACGGTCTCCATGGATACTGGTACAAGCATATCCTTCATTATATAAGAAACCCTCCAGAGAATCTGCACCCTTTTTGGTCTCCACAAATACCAAGGTCAGTGAATTCTTGCCTAAATTTGAAAAAAAAAACCCACAAGATTTTTTAATTATTATAGCTTAATTCTATTTGTACTTAGTAAATACAAAACAATTAAATGGACTGTTTGAACAGGGTATTAGGAATGGAAAAGTATTACTAGTGATCCAACCCTGAGCCAGCCAGGAGAAGAAAGTTTGTGAGACTCTATTTCCAAATAAACACCAAAACACTAGAGGTAGAGCTGTGGCTCAGGTGGTAGAGTCTAGTCTTGAGCACAAAAGCAGAGACAGCTTCTAGGCTCTAAGTTTGCCCAAGGACTGGCCAAAAAATAAAGGGGGGGAGGGGGGGTACAGGGAACTTACCAGAACAAAAGGTCTAAAGATGTGGCTCATGCAGTAGAATGCCTGTCTAGCCAATCAATTAGGAAGCCCTGACCTCGAATCCAAGTACTACTCCATAAAAATTTTAAATGTCTGGGCTACTTAGGGAACTCAAATCTGAGGATCAGTTTGAAGCCAACCAAGGTAAGAAAAACTAATTTTTAAAATACCAAAAGAAATTGTCGTTACCCAAGCTATCAAAGCAATACATAATTACCCGTTGCATTTAGGAGGTCAAGAAGAAATGATCTTTTGTCTGGCTCTTCCACCCAAACCACTTTCTGTGTGATGTTTTCAGAAGTAGATCCAACTCTTCCTACAGCCAGAAATATGTACTCATCCAAAAAATCACGGGCTAAAATCTGGGGTGGAGGGAGAGAATAAACAACAAACCTTAAAAATAGTATCTACAGAAATGAACTTAACAAACAAAAATAGCATCATCATAAAGTACCTGTATTTCCTTAGGAAAAGTAGCACTAAACATCATAGTGTGGCGGACACCCTTTGGAGGCATAGTATCTTGTTCAATTATTCTACGGATCTGAGGTTCAAAACCCATATCCAACATCCGATCAGCTTCGTCCAACACCAAGTATCTTTCATGAAAGAAAAAAAAAATGAAAAGATGGGATTTAAGGTTCCATCTGTATGGAATTAGGATCTTTGCCTCAAGGTCCCAGATCATAAATCAGTACTTCTTACTTGCCCATGACTTGGTCTGAACATTTTAGAATGATTTTTCAATATTAAAATTATGATTTACATTTTGTGAAAAAGGACTAAATCACTTCTTGACCTTGAAATAAAATGTTAATGTCACAAAAGTAACAGTCACTTCTTTTTAACATACTTGCAGAAGTCTAATCCAATCTTTCCTCTTTCCATCATATCCACTAGACGTCCAGGAGTGGCTACTAACAAGTGGCATCCACGTTCCAAGTCTCGAATCTGCAGACCAATGTCTGCGCCACCATAAACCACACAAGGACGAACTCTGGACCTGTATGAGAACTATGAACAAAGAAAATTCCATTAACTCCACCAGCTTTCTCATATGATCAAAAAGCAAAAACACTGAAATGGCATTACTTACTTTTCTGGCTTCCTCATAGATTTGCACTGCCAATTCTCTTGTTGGTGCCAATACCAAGGAGATTGGATATTGTTTGCGGCGCCCATATCTTCCATTTTCCTACGAAATAAAAATGCCAACCCTTATCTGCTTTGTGTGTGTGTGTGTTGGTCCTTGGGCTTGATCTCAGGGCCTGGGTACTTACTGTCCCCTGAGTTTTTTTTATTAAGGCTAGTGTTCTACCACTTCGAGCCACAGCACCATTAGAGCAGTTAATTGGAATTAAGAGTCTCATGGGGACTTTCTTCCCTGAGCTGGCTTTGAACAGGGGATACTGAGATCTAAGCCTCCTGAATAGGTAAGATTACAGGCATAAGACACCAACACCTGGCTTTCCTTTTGCAATGTTTATAAACTTCATTAGATACTAGTCTAATAAAGCTTCCTTTAGAACCTGCTTCCATTTTATAAGGAAATAACTGGGTTGAGCATATAGCTTAGTGTAAAGCAGCCAGCACTATACTATGTCCAAGGACCTGGGTTCCAACTCGACATCGAACAAAAAATATTACCTTCATAGCCCTCACAGACTCGCCTGGACCATCTGCATAAATCTGACTCAAGATGGGCAAGAGAAATGCTGCAGTTTTTCCAGACCCTGTTACAAAGAAAGGATGCCCATTCAATCACAGTAAAAAAAAAAGTCCTTGATAATTTATGTCTTCTTTCATAGAACAAACAGCAGAACTGAGCAGTTAGAAGAGTCCACATGGCCCACAAACTTATTAGTATTATCTGATTCAAGTGTCTTGCTTACCTGTTTGGGCACAAGCCATCAAGTCTCTTTTCTCCTTGATAATAGGAATAGCATGCTTTTGTACTGGAGTTGGGCGAGTATAACGAGTAAGCTCAATGTTTCCCATAATAATTTCTCCCATCTCAACATCACTGAACTGTGAAAAAATAAAATGACTGAAATATGCTATATGGAACCTTCTACTTTATGCTATCAGCAACAAAGGCAGTAACTGTTAACAGCTCCTTAACTGTGTTACAAATGTAACTTTAGTAAAGTTACTTTAAAGTTTGTTACACTGAGAAAAGTCTCCAACCTCCATTATCTTTGAAAATACATTGTTTTCTTTTCTTTCTTTTTTTTTTTTTTAAGAGTCTTAGGGCTTGAATTCAGGGCCTGGGTGCTGTTGGAGCTTCTTTTGCTCAAGGCTAGTGCTCGACCTGCCCGAGCCACAGTGCCACTTCTAGCTTTTTCTGCATATGTGGTATTGAGGAATCAAACCCAGGGCTTCATACATGTTAGGCAAGCACTTTACCACTAAACCACATTCCCAGCCCTGAGAACACATCATTTTTTAATAACAAATTTGTAATGGCGAGAACCTTCCACAAACTATATTTAGGAAAACCCATCTCATTCTGGTTTGTCATAACACGGTAGACAAGAAGACTTACACTTTCAATATGTGGAGGACAGTTGTTGCCTGTTGCCTCAACGGGAATGTCATCATATTTCTCAAAGTTAATCCCAGTGTTGCCTCCAGAAAAGAGTTCTCTGAAATCCAAAGATTGGTAAGTTTATGTGCTCTACCACACTACTAAGGATTCATCAAAACAAGTAGTTCAAAAACTCAACTGTTCCAAGCGTTCACTTGGTGGGAGGGGTTTGGACCAGTCATCTTCATCTGATTTGTCACACCAGCGACTGTTTCCACCACGTTCATACTTGCCAAAGCCACCTCTATCTCCACGGCTGCCAATGCCATCATAGTCACTCCTTCCACGATCATCAAATCTGAACAGCACAAGCAATTAATCAGAATAATATCAGACCCCCATCACTATTTCCAAACTCCTATGCAAAGTGGATCATTCATGGATAACTATAAAGATGCCAACAATCCAATCCTGTCTTATTTAATAAAGCTCACTAGATACTAGACTGTCTAAATACCATTTATATAACTTCAACTTTGTAAAATCAGCATCATACTTTCAATAGTCATTAGCCCACATATTTCAACATTAAGAATCAAGTTTTATTTACTTAAAGCTGGTACATGGCTCACACACTCACAGTGCTCACCCAGATAATTATGGTAGGAAAAAGAAGAAAATAGCATACCAAATTATCATAGTATGTCACCTAAGGAAAACTAACCTGTGTGACAGATTTTGGATAAAAGGTAGAAAATAATCCTTACCTGAATTAAGATGTTTTTAGTTTTAGGCCTGTTTGCGAAAAATCAGGACACAGGACTAACCACAGCTATTAGGCTCGTGGGGTCAGAGTCACCACACTTGTGTAATCAAAAATACAAGGTGTTTAAAAATTGTTATATAGAGTCCACAAAAATCTCAAGCAAATTAGGCCATTCACTAGATGAAACAATTCTTTTAAATAGACTATACAGAACTAGAGAAATAGAAAAGTAACGGATTCCATTCACATTTATATTTTTATCTGTTTTCTACATTAACAGGTTTAATTTAGTCAAGATCTCGTATAGCTAAGAAAATACTATGACGTTCAAACAGACTAATGCTTAGCATCCAAGTAAAGATCAGGATGAGTGCTTATCAAATTAAAACCAATCTTTCAATTTCTACAACATATATATGTAAGGCAAGAAGACAAGAAACCACTTACCTTCCTCTTGATCCACTTCCTCTATCACTGAAGAAACTAGACTTCCCTCTTGAGTCACTGCGAGACCCAAAACTGCTGTATGCATCTTTATCTTTACTAGAACTCCACCCTGAAGAGTCTTTGTCGTAGAATCCTTTAAAAAATTAAGGTACTCAATCTTTTTTAATCCAAATCCCCACCATGGCTATCCTAACTCTATGAGCTCAGGCACCTCTAGAAATACTCCCAGCATGACATATCTGATAATCAGTATCTAGCACTAGCTATACCTGAACACAAACACTAAATCTTCAAAACTCCTCCACTAGAAAATAATCAAGTAATCTCACAAAGAATATTCTGAACAAATATTACATCTACAAGGTCAACCAACCTTACGTGTGACAGCGATTATAAAATCACATTTTAATTTCCAGTCAATTCACAGGTATGAATTTGCAAGTGACCACGGTTGTTTTAAACATTTCTTGAGTTAGTATTTATCCAGAATCATCAGAATAGTTTATTTTCAACTCCAGTAATAAGCACAATGTTTTTGTGTACAATGCTTTGCAGAGGAAGCATACTACTGTCAAGATGACATCATCTACTCTATCTATTAGTCTGAGGAATGAGGAATACCTGGAAAAGAAAAACTCTACCCTATACATTCTCAGGGTAGACCAGTCCCTGGGTACAGCTATAAATACTCAACTAAGAGCAGATAACAAAGGTAAATTAGCCCAAGGTCAGATAGACAGTTTAAAGGCAAATAGAAGGTTTAACTAGCTTCAATGACCCATCATTAAACAGGCAGTTAATTTTTAAGTTATTTTCTTTCTGCCTTTATACCTATCAATTACCAGCCAAGTACCCTTGATATCAATCAAGAATTTCTAAATCTCTGCTAGTTTTAAAATCCCTGATATGGATTCTTTGTTGCATGCAACAAAGGGCTGAAATTGCACAATGCATATACAAATATATTACTGTCTATTCTGAGTACTTGTCCTTTTTCTATCTTTCCTCTCCATGAATTTCCCTTCTTTAAATTTTAGATAATTTTGCCCTATCCACATCACTTAAACCATTAGAAAACCTAGTCATCTGTTATTATCACATCACAGTGTGATTATAAAAGAGCATTAGGTAGCCTGGTGCCGGTGGTTCATGCCTATAATCCTAGCTGCTCAAAGGCTGAGATATGGGGATGGGGTTGGAAACCAGCTCAGGCAGGAATGTCCATGAGATTCTTATCTCCAATAAGCTACTTAAAAGCTGGAAGTGGAGCTATGGCCCTAGAGGTAGAGCACTAAGGGAGCAGGGAGGGGAAAACTCAGCGCAGCTCCTAGGCTGAGTTCAAACCCTACGATAGGCAAACACAAAGGACATTGGGTGTCATACTTTGACTGAAACATTTCAAACCCAAGTAGTAATTTTACCTTCATTTGGGTAAATATGCAAGGCACAACTAATGGGGTTATCATAACATAGTTTATATAACTCTAATCCAAAGGAATAGTTTATATAACTCTAATCCAAAGGAAAGGTACAGTTTTCCACTCTGTGACAGAAGACTTTCTTTTTAAAACTGTGGTGAAAACTGAATTCCAGGGTCTCAGGCTGACCAAGGCATGCACTCTACCAGGAGCTATAGCCACAATCCTACATGTTCTTCCAAAGTTAGTAATCAGGATTAATCCTGATACAAACAGAAGAGTATACTATGTATAGATCTCCCAAGTTGCTTTATCTTCTTCAGGCTTTAATTAGATATACAAAACTGGTGAGAACTTACCTTTAGTAGCTTCCCTGTTCCTTAAGTGAGGAGGGATATAGCGCCCTTCTGAAAAAAAAAAATAGCATGAAACCCTTTATACTATGAAAGCTTTAATCAAACTTCTATTAGGACACAGGCCAAGAAAATGTTCTTTAAAAGAAAACTCTACCATTAATCTGATCAATTTGCAAGTTAAATTGAGAGAAAAAGGAAACTAATTATAATGTATCAGTGTTACTGGAATAATCTAAGACCATTTGACTTATCAATCACAAATTAGCCCCTGAGGCTTGTTTTTACAACATACAATAACACTATAAAAAGCTGCAAAGGTAAAATGTTAAGGAATTGGAAGTTTTAAACACATTATCAATAAGCCAATTTGCTTTATTATTAGTAAAAAAAAAACTTTCTAAGCTCAAGTGAGGCCCTTCTTGCTTAATAAATGAAGGCAGATCATACACTGTTTTCCTCAATAGCTGGAAAGAAAAAAAAAATAGCTGGAAAGAGAAATGAACTCAAAGGCCTACTGGCAAACAAACCACCCAAGTCCTTTATACCTCATAATAACCTAACTAAAAGTACTGTTCCCCATTGAATGTTACAAGGAACCCTAATAAATGCATTCATGTATTATTGTTTTCATGTATCTGTTAAAAATACTTTTTTCCTGTACAGAACTAGACATTGAATCTAGAGCCTTGTGCCTGCAGGCAAAAACTTTATCACAGAGCCAGCCCTGAATTTTAAATATATTTAAGAAAAATTTAAGGATAGTAATCTCTAGCATTCAACAAATATTGAATATACAAAATGTTTTACTTACTGCTAGCTGTACTTCCTCCAGCCTGACTATCTGAAGAGTTCAGGTCTAGGCCAGCAAACTGGAAGAGAATAAGATCAATGGTTAGCAGCAACAGTGCTGAGATACACTAAGTAGTGCTGTTACATTCCAACAATGCTAGCAACATTGAAAACTGTAAAGCTCTAAAGAAACAGAACAGTATCACTGACATGTAGAAGGCAACAAATCTAAAAGCTATCTTTAATGTATATTATGAAAAAAGAGACAGAGAAACAGTGTCAGAAAGAGAGAGTGAGTGAGGGGGGGGGGAGGGAGGGAAGATACCAGTGCTAGGTATCTATCCAGTAGAAACCAGACCCAAATTTGTTACTTCAAAATAAACTTTGCTTTGTAACATTTTCCATAGTAAAAGCTGCCTAACTGGCAAATTAAAACCTAAAAAGTTTAGAAACCAAAGCAGGGCGCTGGTGGCTCAGACCTGTAATCCTAGCTACTCAGGAGGCCGAATCAGCCTGGGGCAGTAAAGTCCTCTCAAGATTCTTCTCCAATTAACCACTCAAAAACTGGAAATGGCCTGGGGCTCAAGTGGTAGGGCACTAGCCTTGAGCAAAAGAGCTTAGGGGACAGTGCCCAGGCCCTGAGTTCAAGCCCCACAAAAAAAAAAAAGTTTACAAACCATTTTTACATGTTTATTACAGGCAGGACAGTGCCTTACCAGTAATCCCCGCATTCTGGAGGCTGAGGCAAAAGGTTCACAAGCTGACAAACTGAAGACTACCTCTAGGCTGTAATATAGTTAAAGGACTCATGTTGGCATCAGTTTCTAAATGACAAAGGTTTCCAAATGCCAACTTCCTACTTGGTAGGAACACATCTGGAAAAAAAAGTCAAATCTTAAACCAATCATTCTAGTTTCTTTAGCCTCAAATATATAGTGAAAGTATTTTTAGTTAGGATAGTAATACATTAAGAAAAGCCTTAGCCAATATACTTTCCACTAAAGTGAGCAGTATGTTAAAGCTCAACTCAGTGTAGTTAGTTCCTTACTCAAAGTTTAAGTTCAAAGACCACTTGTCATAAATAGCATTTTAATGCTCTTACAGAGTACATTTTACTGCCCTTTAATGGCCATTTCTACCAATCCCTTTACATTGCTAATTCAAAGACTCAACCTTCTAGAACAAATTTACTTTATGACTAATCAAGAAAAGTCTTTTTCCCCAAAAGCCAATCAAAAAGACCAAGTGGGGGAGGGGAGAGAGATGACAAATTGCACAGTAGTGTTGTGTCTTGCAAGAAACACCATACTTATAAATCCTTTTACTGTTTGTGTGTTGCGGTCCTGGGGCTTGAACAAGGCCTGGGGTGCTGTCCCCGCGCTTTTTTATTTTTGTTCAAGGCTTAAATACTACCACTTGAGCTCCACTTTTGGCTCTTTTAGTAGTCGAACTATTTTCCTGTCGAGGTTGGTTTCGAACCCTGATCTTTTTATCTCAGCCTCCTGAGAGCTAGGACTATAGGAGTAAGCCACGGTCGTCAAGCTTTAATCTTGTCTTTAAAAGGTCAATGATACTGTCAAACTACAAATATCATCAATGGGATCATTTACAATTGGAAGATGCTTTGCCAAATGGAGATGAGAGGGCTTTAGACTTTAGGGGGACTTCAAAATTTCCGGAATTTCCGATCGGGGGGAAAAAAATCCTACACTGCTTTGCTTCCTCCCTGCAGTTGAAAAGTGCTTTAAAACTGAGGGACAACATTTCTTTAGTCATTTTGTCAGTTCTGTCTTGACAACAAATTAAGAAACAAATGTAAACGCCTGAATAAACTTAAAAGATTATGTCGAAAATTCTCGATAGTGGTCCCCCCCCTTTCTTGATACTGGGGATACAGTTGAGAATTTGCCTGCTGTAATTTCTTATCTAAACCTTAAACGGCCCTGAATGCAGTTTTTCGAGTTAAGTCGATTACAAATTTAAATATGCTTCGTTCCCGTCAATAGCACAACTGGGTGGGGAAAAAATTCTTAAAACGGGCGCTAGTGACCTTGATATCCACGGGACTTCGATTGGTCTGTGCTCCGTCCGACACCAGAACTGCTGGTTCTCATTGAAACTGGGAAAAATACTCTTCCAAATGAGATCGTTAAGTCGCCCCACCCCTCAGATCGTGTCCTTCCCGGTTAATTAACACTACAGACTTGGGTGGGGTCTCTGACCAACTATTGACTCTGAAGGCAGCAACAAGTTATTAGCACCCAAAGTGTTTTATTTTCCCCTATGCCATGTTCCTAGTATTTTTGCTTCGGCGGATTCGCCTGGATCGAACATCACCAACAGAGAACTCCTGCCAACTAGCGCGGTATACACCCAGGAGCAGCTCCGAGTTGAAACTGCTAGTGACGGGGCTCAATTAGATCAGATCGTCAAGGAGAAAAAGAGCTATGCGGGGTTGACGTCTCCCAGCCCCGATCAACCTGCACCTCTAGAGCCCAGCGCCGTGGCGCACGCTAAGGCCCAATACCCCCCTCCCTTTCTGCTCCCCCTCCCCCCTGTCTGAATTTTCTGCGTCACAAAACTTTCCACTCCGGAAACGCAGCCTGTTCAAGCTGCGGCGCCGGGGCTGCGACAGCCCTGCGGAAACTAGGCTGGAGCGAAACAGCCTGCCAAAGGAAGCCTAAGAACCGGATGCCCGTTTCATCCTCCTTTCCATCCAAGCTCACAGGCTCTGGGGCTTGCTGGCCAACCCTCCCCACGTAATGGACCACAGCGCCGCCCAGCCACTCCGCGCCACACAAAGGAGGCCGACGCCATTACCCAGAGCGAAGGGCACCTCCCCCCGGTGTCGCCCCCTCCCACATTCCCGGGCCGCGTTCCACGTAATGTTCACACGGAAATTGTGCCCACGATCAGGTCTTCTTAAAGGAGAACCCCAGTCTTTGGGAGGTGTTAGGGGCTTAAGCCACCTGAAGCTATTAAATAGGTTTCCAGTCGCTGGCCGCCACGCGGCGCACTCCCCAATTCCACCCCCCCCTCCCACGGGTCACTAATCAGGCAGGGATCGCGCGTGCGCGCCATCGTGAGCGCGCCACCGTGAGCGCGCCACCGTGAGCGCGCCACCGCAAGCGCCCCTCCCCCCTCCCGCGCACGCACACACAAAAGCCGCCATTGTGACGGCTCAGGGGACAATACCGCGGGCTAAGACACCACCACCTCTCCCGCTGCCTCCTTGTCACTCCATAGACTCTGTGCACTGACACCCTGTAATCCGAGCCATCCAGAAAAGGGAAACTAACAATGCAACTTAGCGTTGCAACGTAAGTGAAGTTTAGGCTGGGAAAAAATGTATACAGTGGCCACCTCGGTCCACTTCTTGCAGCTCACCTGCTGGTCCAGCCCGAGCGCATTTTCCACTGCCACATGACTCATCCCTGAAGAATAACCGAGAACTCGGAGTCTTCCGCTGCTACGCGAATGTAAAGCTTCACCGCAATGACCCTCTCACGGGAGAACTGCGGCTTTGAAAGCGCACGGCGCGGCCACGGACCTAATATACCCACTTGAGCACTGCTACGTCAGCACGTAAGACGTGTGCCCGCCCTCTCACTGAGAGCTGGTCCCAGTCTGCCCGGCTACTGCGTGTACTCTCAGCCCTAATCTCGCGGGACTTCCGAGTCCGTCCCGTGGCCTCTCTTTCTGAATTGAAACCCTAAGCAATAGATGTTGTCCTTTTACATTTCCGCTGCTTTGCTTATTTTTCTCCGCTAATACACTGATCTCATTATCGTACTTCTCGAGATCTCGCGAGAACACGCCGTCTTTCCCTGGGTTCTCTGGCAACGAGGCCTTAAAATTTTAATGTTAGGTTCCTTGTTCCCCTTTCCTCCCCCTATGCACCCAGTTGTTTCTAGCGCCTTCCTTTCGGCCCCCAGGCTTGAAGCTGTCTTTCGCCTTTCTGAAGGCAGCCTTTTCAAAACGAATTAGAGACTTCCCCGAACCCGACAGGGCGAAGGGTCACGTGACCGCAGATGCCGAACGCGGTGGCCATTTTGTCAAGCCGGAAACGGAGGCTTAAATGCTTCTAGAAAGGGGGTGGGGTGGGAGGAAAGGTGGGGGAGGGGACAAGGAGAGAGGAAAGGGGGGAAGGGGGGATGGGGGAAGAGGGAAAGGAGGGGAGAGGGGAAGAGGGGGATGGTCGCCGTGCTGCGGTTGGGAGGGTACTGAGAGGGGACTGGCTGCGCGCTCCCGAGGCCGGCGCCGTTGCCTAGGTAGCGGGGACGCCGCCTTGAAACTCATAAAGGCCCCACCCTCCGCCCCCCACTATGGGGGAAACAATGAAGTAGTCGCGGGCTGGGCTGCAAGCCCTTCTCTGGCACACTTCCGAGACCCCGGGACTTTGGGGGCGCTTGAACCGTTTTTAGCTTCCAGTGGCCCCACTTTCTGGACAGCTTTAATGCCACAGACACTTAGATGGGGGAGGGGGTGACTAGAGGCTGTCACTTTTAAGAGAGTGAGTAGCCCACACGTCTGTAGTTCTTTTAAATTCTTCATACCTTTTTGCCATCCTCAGCCTAACCTACAGCTGAGACTTCCCCACCATCCCCCCCCCCAAAGAGGATTCTAGTGGTCAAATTTAAATAGGTGCTTCTCAACATATAATTTCCCCCACACTTCTCTCCAGTTTTCAAATTAAAACGGAAGTTCTAACGAGATGGATAATGTTAACACTATGTCCCAAACGCGCTTAGTGGCTTTGAGTTGCAATTTTCACATCAGTTACACTACAAAACCCTATTTAAGAAAAAAAAGACCCCACTTCCTTTGTATAACAAGTATTTATAATGCCCCTTTTAACCCTTACTGAAATAAATCCCAAATAATATAACCTAAACTTGCTACACAGTTTCAAAATATGACTTTAACTGTAATTAGACGATGTAACTTTTATTTATTTATTTTTGTCAGTCATGGGGCTTGAACTCTGGGCCTGGGCGCTGTCCCTCAGCTCTTCAGCTCAAGGGGAGCACTCTACCACTTGAGCTACAGTGCCACTTCCGGTTTTCTGGTGGTTTATTGGAGATAGGAGTCTCACGGTCTCTCCTGCCCGGGCTGGCTTTGAACCG
>NW_012267312.1:8214949-8224501 GCF_000151885.1 Dipodomys ordii | reverse complement strand
TGGCTCAAGTGGTAGAGCACTAGCCTTGAGCTGAAGAGCTGAGGGACAGCGCCCAGGCCCAGAGTTCAGGCCCCACAACTGGACCCCCCAAAAAATACACACAAATGGGGGTGAAAAGGAAAAACTGTGACTTCAACTGGGCTCTGGTAGCTCACACCTGTAATCCTAGCTATTCAGGAGGCTGAGATCTGAGAACTACAGTTCACAGCCATCCCAGGCAGGAAAGTTTGTGATACTCTTATTGCCAGTTAGCCAGCAAATATCTGGAAGTGGAGTTATGACTACTGTTAGAGTGCTAGCCTCAAGCAAAAAAGCTCAAGGACAGGTACCAGGCCCTGAGTTCAAACTTCATGAGTGACCAAAACATTGATTTAGCAGTACAAGGATTTGAACTCAAAGCTCATGATTGCTAAACAATCTATAACTTGAGCCATATCTCCAGCCCTTTTCTTTTTCATTTGTTTTTCAGATCTGGTCTCATATTAACTAGTCCAGTCTAGTCTTGGTCTGCCATGCTCCTCTCTCTGATCTTTTTTTTTTCCAGTTCTGGGGTTTGAACTCTAGGCCTGAACTCACTGTTCTGAGCTTCTTTTGCTCAAGGCTAGTATTCTACCACTTGAGCCACAACACCACGTCCAGCTTTTTCTGTTTATGTGGTACTGAGGAATCAAACCCATGCCCTCTAACCACTAAGCCACATTTCCAACCATCCCTGAGCTTTTTTTGCTCAAAATTAACAAACTACCATTTCACTTCAACCACAGTTCTACTCCCAAAATTTTTGGTAGTTAGTAAGAGAAAAGGGTCCTTTAGACTTTTTTCTTGGGCTGCCTTGAACCACAACCCTCAGATCTCAGCCTCCTGAGTAGCTAGGATTACAACCCTGAGCCACTGGCACCTGGCTTATTATAGTTTTTGAGACACCATCTTGCCATGTAGCTCAAGCTAGCCTGGAACTCACAATCTTCCTGCCTCAGCCTCCTGAATGTTGAGATTACAGGCCTGCACCACTCTGTCTGCCTAACAAAAAAAATTTAGTATATCCACTCTGACTAAACTGGTAAAGACAAAGATGATGTCCAGAACATCTGGAAATGCATATACTGTCTTTGTTTGTTTTTCTAAAGGTGTTTCTAGATGGGGTTCTACATGTTTGCCTATTTCTGACTTAAATGGATACATTGTCCATTTAGCTAGGGTGTAACTCAATGACAGCATGAATGGAGCTCTTTCCAATCTTGCTATTTATAGTCTATATCCTTGGCTTACCTGACTCCAAGCGACTAAGTTTCAGAACGTGTAAGTCATAGACTCATTCATCAAGCAAATGTTTTGAGCACTGTCTATGTACTGGCAGCATTGCGCGTGGGTGGAGGAAAGTAACTCAGGTTAGCCTTGTAGGGAGCATGGAGCCCTGGAACATTCTTTGTGTGCTATCAGCATCTCTGACATAATGTCATGCTTCATTCTTCTGACACATCGGAACTAGAAAAAACTCTGCAATGTCTCAGTCAGTTTGGTGAATTTGTGTCATTGTTTAGCCATGAGTCTCCCAGCCTTGTCATAAGAAACTACAAACCCATTGAAAGCTCACCAAGAAAATGGCTGCTTTGTTCCAGTCATTTGTGTAGCTCAGGGAATTTCAGGCAATATATGTGAAAGGCTTTCCCCCTTTTTTGCTTCCTTCCTTCTTTTATTTTTCTTATTTTTATTTTTAGTCAGTCATGGGGCTGGAACTCAGGGCTTGGGAGGTGTCCCTCACTTCTTTTTGCTTAAGGATAGTACTCTACTACTTTGAACTACAGTGCCACTTCTGGTTTTCTGGTGGTTAACTGCAGATAAGACTTTCTGGCTGGGGCTGGCTTTGAACCATAATTCTCAGATCTCAGCCTCTTAAGTAGGTAGGATTACAGGTGTTAGCCACCAGTGCCTGGACTCTTTTTTCTTTTCATTTATTTATTTTTTATTGCCAGTCCTGGGTCTGGGCACTGTCCCTGAGCTTCTTTTGCTCAAGGCTAGCACTTTAACACTTGAGTCACAGTGCCACTTCCAGCTTTTTCTGTTTATGTGGTACTGAGGATTCAAACCCAGGCTTCATGCATCATGCATGCTAGACAAGGACTCAACCACTAAGCCATATTTCTAGCCCCAAGTTTTGTTTTTGTTTGGTTTGCTTTGATTTGGTTTTTTGTTGATCATGGGGCTTGAACTCTGGGCCTGGGTGCTGTCCCTGAGCTCTTCAGCTCAAGGTGAGCACTCTACCACTTGAGCCACACTGCCACTTCCAGTTTTCTGGTGGTTAGATCAGAGACTCATATACTTTCCTGCCCAGACTGACTTTGAACCATGATCCTCAGATCTCAGCCTCCTGAGTAGCTAGGATGTGAGCCACTAGCACCTGGCTAGTGTGAGATTCTTATTGGCAATGAAATACTAAAAAGCTGGCAGTACAGCTGTGGCTCCAAGTGATAGAGCTCTAGCCTTAAGGGAAAAAGTGAAGGGACAGCACCTGGACCCTGAATTCAAGCCTCGGTACCAGGAATCAGTCAATAAATAAATGCAAGCCAGGTGACCAGGCCCAGAATTCAAGCCACACAACTGATAAAAAGAAAGAAAGAAAGAAAGGAGGGAGGGAGGGAAAGAAAGAAGGGAAGGAGGGAAGGAAGGAAGAAGGAAGGAAGGACATGATGGGCTGGAAGGATGTGTGGGCTATAAGACACAGAGGGTCTGGAGAGAATGGAGAAACCGAGTCCTTAAGAAAGTCTCCAAGGTGGCTAGCCTAGGGCACTGTTTGGCTGACTTCACTTACCAGAGAACCACCAATACATGAAGCAAAGCTCCAGAGCTATGTTGGAAGACATAATGATCTTTCATGGGCTTGTTAATCTGAGGAGCCTGAAGACATATAAGTGCAAATGTCCAGCAGGCATTAGGAAATAGGGCTGAAGAGTCACCGGATGATGTGGATGCTAAAAGGAGCACGAGATGAAGGCTACATACTATTTCAGCAGGGATAATGAGACAGTATCACCAGCAGCAGGTAGAGTGGGCATAATTTTAAGACTGATGTTAGCAACCCAGCTCAGGACAGACTAAGAGGGGGTGACAGGGATGGCAGATAACTGAAAATCATGCAAGAGACATAAGAGAGAGAGAGAGGGAGAGAGAGAAAGAAAGAAAGAAAGAAAGAAAGAAAGAAAGAAAGAAAGAAAGAAAGAAAGAAAGAAAGAAAGAAAGAAGAAAGAAAGAAAGAAAAGAAGGAAGGAAGGAAGAAAGAAAGAAACTCCTATATATCAGGCTGGGTGCCCATGACTCATGCCTGTAATCCAACTGCTCAGGAGGCTGAAATCTGAGGATCAACATTTAAAGCCAGCTCAGGCAGACAAACCTGAGAGACTCTTATGGACAATTAACTAGCAAAAAGCCAGATGAGGAGGTGTGGCTCAAGAGTTCAAGCCTTGATCCCAGTACAGAAAAATAAAAACAAGAATAACAATAAAATCTAGATGTTTCCCACAAGACAACATGATGACAAATAATTAGTGTGTTACAGAATGTGAAGGTGGAAACTTCTAGCAAGGGTGAGAAACATCTGGCCCATGGGCCATATAAGGCCCCTATAAAATAACTTGGTCTGAAATGAGGCTACTCTTAGGAGGGGAACTCAAAAGTTCAATTCGTATGTGCATATGATCATATAAAATAATATTTATTGAACTTCAGGAAATGAAAACAAGAGGTTCTTTTCTTCATTGCTGTTTTCTTCTTCTTTTTTTTCTTTTATTGTGAAAATACCATATAGAGGGATTACAATTACATGGGCAAGATAATGAGTACATTTCTTTTTTTTTCTTTTTTTGCTGGTCGTGGGGCCTGAACTCTGGCCCTGGGTGCTGTCCCTCAGCTCTTCAGCTCAAGGCTAGCGCTCTACCACTTGAGCCACAGTGCCACTTCTGGCTTTCTTTTTTCTGCTTATGTGGTGCTGAGGAATTGAACCCAGGGCCTCATGCATGCAAGGCAAGCACTCTACCACTGAGCCACCTTCCCAGCCCGGTAATGAGTACATTTCTTATCAAGCATTGTTGCCTCCTCCTTTGTTTCCCCTACCCATCCCTTCCCATCTCTGGCCCCCCCTCCTGCGCCCCACTGCCGCCCCCCTGTCCCCGACCAAAGTTGTAATGTTCATTTTTCTTTTTTTTGGTCGGTCGTGGGGCTTGAATTCTGGGCTTGGGCACTGTCCCTCAGCTCTTCAGCTCAAGGCCAGCGCTCTACCACTTGAGCTACAAAGACACTTCCGGTTTTCTAGTGGTTTTATTGGAGATAGGAGTCTCATGGTCTTTCCTGCCCGGGCTGGCTTTGAACCGAGATCCTCAGATCTCAGCCTCCTGAGTAGCTAGGATTACAGGCGTGAGCCACCAGCGCCCAGCGAGACGATGTAACTTTTAATATATGTGTTCTTGCATAACTGATAATCGATACCTGCACAAATGCAACCATAAAGGCTTGTTCTTTTCCAATCCGAGTACCATGAACTACTTGCTATTGGTGACCTCCTTTTCCAAAGTGGTGAACTTGAACCCTTAGTAACATTTGAAAAGAAACAGTACTATCTTCCTTCAATGGATAAAATAAGTTACATTCACAGACAATTCATTGTCTCTGGAAACTAGACAAATACTATTTGTAAAATTATGTCTTAAGCTTAGATGATGAACTACTTTTTCACCTACATTGGGTGTCAAGTGGATTGATTCTTTGTAGTATGGGGCTGACTAGCATCAGAGAACATCTAGTATGCCTGGTTTTTGCCCACCCTCTTTAGTGTGTGTGTGTGTGTGTGTGTGTGTGTGTGTGTGTGTACCAGTATTCGGTACTCAGGGCCTGGACCTTGTGTTTTAGCTCTTTCCACTCAATGCTGGTACTCTACACTTGAGCTACATCTCTACTTCTGACTTGTTGATGGTTAGAGATTAAGTCTTACAGATTTGTCTGCCCAGGATGGCTTCAAACCATGATCCTTAGATCTCAGCCTCCTGACTGGCTAGGATTCCAGGCATTAACCACCAGAGCCCAACTTCCCATTGTTTTTGAGCCTACAGAATGGATGGAACTTGTGACACCTCCCTTTGTAACATGGAGGACATTGATGCCCAATAGATGTTGGATGATTGGCAAGTAGTGTAAATACCCTCAGCAAGTCAGAATGTGAGCACAAAGTAAGGAGTGCCTATCCATTATTTTTCTGCCACACATGGCCTTACCACTCTGAAGCCACTGAAATCACATATTACTACAATATACATAAATAATGTGCCCAAGTAACCTAAAATACCACAAATATAATTCCACTGTTCTGTAGCTGGATGATAAGGAATAATAAAAGGAATTTCAAGAGCAAGACACCTCAGAGTCTTTCATGAACATCATGAGAGCTTTTTTTGATCCATCTGATCTATATTTTTCCTTTAGCATGAATTGGGAATAAAGTTCAAAGAGGGCAGAACTTGTCTATAATCAAAAGGATAATTACAAATTTAGAGGTAAAAGTAGTTCCCTATTGATTCTCCTTTTAAGTTTTAAAGTTACAATCACTTTTAGGGGTATATTTTTTGAAGCTTCAGATAAAGCAGATTCGTTTCTAATGCCAGTTTATTTACAGTAATTAGGAGAATGTTACTATGGAGGCTGATAAAGTTGTAAAGGGGCCGGTGTGGTGGTACCTGTGTCCCTGTAACCCCAGTTGAGGTAGGAGATTGTGAATGTGGGTCCAGCCTGGGCTACAAAGTAGCCCACTATAAAACAACACAAAGCCAGATAGATGGTCCATACCCATAATCCAAGCTATTTAAGACATGGAGATTGGGAGGATCACAGAAAGGTCAGCCTGGGGAGAAAAAAACACAACTTAACCAGACCTTATCTCAACTAATAGCTGGGCATAGTAATTGAAGCCTTTCATCCTAGCTATGCAGGAGACAAAAATAGAAGAATCAAGCCAGGCGCTGGTGGCTCACGCCTGTAATCCTACCTACTCAGGAGGCTGAGATCTGAAGATCTCGGTTCAAAGCCAGCCCAGCCAGGAAAGTCCATGAGACTCTTGTCTCCAATTAACCACCAGAAAACCAAAGTGGTGCTATGGCTCAAGTGATAGATCACTCACCTTGAGTTGAAGAGCTCAGGGACAGCACCCAGGCCCAGAGTTCAAGCCCCACCACTGACAAAAAAAAATAGAAGAATCTCTGTCCCAGGCAAAAACATGAAACCTTACCTTAAAAATAACTAAAGCAAATAGGGCTGAGGTCATAGCTTAGGTGGTAGAGTGCCTGCCTAAAAAACAGGAGGCCTGGAATTCAAACCCCAGTACTCACAAAAAGGCCAACAACAGCAACAAAACATCTAAAAAGAGGAAAAGAGATCTGGGACTCTAGTGTACTGTTTTCTCTTCCTTCTCCAAGTGTGAGGGATGAAACATATAAAATCAGGAATGTTCTAGGCAATTCCTAAAATAGCAAAGTCTGGCCTGGAATCTGCTTTCTTACCACAAAGATGGCAAAACCAAAACAAAATTATATCAAAGAGCATCTTCTCTGCCACAAAAATTGCTAGAAATATTTTCAAACAACAATAACAACAAAATGGTATATTTCTGCCTTCACTTATACAGTTACTGGCTAGTATGAGGAACAACGAAGAAACCTTAAGCAGAGGCTCTACTTTGGAGGGAAATAGCTGGACCAGGAATCTTAGAAATATCACCCAAGGGGTCCTATACCCCCCAAGAGTCCATCATATGTGCGCACTCTCTCTCTCTCTCTCTCCTCCCCCCCATTTCCTTTCTTCTTTTTTTTTTGTTCGTTGTGGGGCTTGAACTCAGGGCCTGAGCACTGTCCCTGAGCCTCTCTGTACTCAAGGCTAGTGCTCTACCACTTGAACCACAGCGCTACTTCTGGTTTTTGAGTGGTTAATTAGAGATAAAGGTGTCACAGGGACTTTTCTGCCCAGACTGGATTCAAACTGTGATCCTCAGATCTTAGCCTCATGAGTAGCTAGGATTACAGGCATGAGCCATCAGTGTCTGACTCTAATCTACTCTTTTCTACAGGAATGCCAAGTTTTCTACAGTGGTGCCAAGTTTTCCAAAACAGGCTAGAAATCTACATTGTGTGTGTGTGTGTGTGAGAGAGAGAGAGAGAGAGAGAGAGAGAGAGAAATGTTCTTTTTTTTAGATGATGGGCATGGAACCCACGGCCTCACATGTGCTAGGCAACTGCTCTTCCAACTCAGCTGGCTCCAGTGTCCCAGATTTTTCACTGTTGGCAGTGAATCCTAACTTATTTCACTGCATGCACTGTTTATGTCTAGAAAACTTCAGACCTACTGGTACTGTTCTGTTTTTCAAGATGAGTATTTTTTGTTCTTGTATTTTTTCTGGTCTCATTAGAAGTATTTTAAGTATCCTAGCCAAGCACCAGTACTCACACCAGTAATCCTAGCTACTCAGGAGACTGAGAATCCTGTTTCAAAGCCACCCTGGGGATAGCCGGGTGCCCCCGTGGCACATGCCTGTAATCCTAGATGCTCAGGAGGCTGAGATCTGAGGATCTTGGTTCCAAACCAGCCCAGGAAGAAAAGTCCCCATGAGACTCTGATCTCCAATTAACCACACAAAAACTGGAAGTGGTACTGTGGCTCAAGGAGTAGAGTGCTAACCTTGTGCACAAAGAGGCTCAGGGACAGGGCCCAGGCCCTGAGTTCAAGCCCCACAACCACCACCACCAACAACAACAACAAAGCCAGGGGCTAGGAATGTGGCTTAGTGGTTGAGTGTTTGCCTAGCATGCATGAAGCCCTGGGTTCAATTCCTCAGTACCATATAAATAAAAAATGCTGGAAATGGCACTGGGGCTCAAGTGGTAAAGCTCTATCTAGCCTTGAGAACAGAGATGCTCAAGGCAGAGCCCAGGCCTTGCATTCAAGCCCCAGGACTGGCAAAAGAAAAAAAGAAGCTATCCAGGACAATTCTCATCTCTAATTAATAAGCCAAAAATCCAGAAGTAGAGGTATGGCTCAAGTGGTAGAGCATCCGCCTTGATGGGAAAGGCTGAGGGAGAAAGCTCAGGCCCCTGAATTCAGTACCGGCACAATAAATAAATGATATTCTTTCATACAGATTCAAAATTAAACTGGAAAAAAACTTTAAATCCTTTCTGCAGTTCAATGTGCCAGCGGACCACCCATTTGAATTCTGGCTGCAAATGAGTTTGTTGTTTGGAATACTTGCAGCATAATTGAAAGCTGTGGCTCTTTACCTTCACTTGAATAATAATTGCATTAGTTAAGTGTTACTTTGTGCTGAAAATAGAAAAGTCAGCCATGCTATTTCTTCCACAAGAATTGTTCTATGAAAGGAAAAAGAAAATACTGCCGCTCACCAACTACCACCCACTCTTTCCTCTCCGGAATGTTTTTGCATCTGTCATGTTATCTTTCGTACAATTTGATCTTGAAGAGAAGATGAAGAAATATTAATTATCCTGCAGAGACCACACTGTAACTTCAAACCTATACATTCTCTTCCATAATATTGATTGTCTACAAGTGAGTATTACATAGTCTGAATGTGTTCTCCAAAATCTTGTGTTGGAAAGTGAATCCCCAGATTCATATGTAAACAGTATTTGGAGGTTGGGCCTTTGGGAGGTAATTGGAATTAGATGAGATAGAGGATGGGGCTTCCATGACAATCTTAGTAGCTTTATAGGAGAGGAAGACAGACTTTTAGCTAACAGATTTGTTCTGTCTCACAGAGTGATGCCTCTACCATGGCAGGATTTGGTCTGAAGGCCTGACCCCACTCCACACCAGATGCAAGTCCATTTCCTGGGACTGCTCTACTTCTGCAATCCAAATATACTTCTGTTTTCTGTAGCTCTGTAGCTTCTGTAATCCTAGCTACTCAGGAGGCTGAGAGCTGAGAATCATGGTTCAAAGCCAGCCCAGGCAGGAAAGTCCTTAAGACTCCTACCTCCAATTACCCACCAGAAAACCAGAAATGGCGCTGTGGGTCAAGTGGTAGAGCATTTGCCTTGAGCTGAAGAGCTGAGGGAGAGTGCCCAGGCACAGAGTTCAAGCCCCATCACTGACAAAAAAATTATTGGGCTGGGAATGTGGCTTAGTGGTAGAATGCTTGCCTAGCATGCATGAAGCCCTAGGTTCGATTTCTCAGTACCACATAAACAAGAAAGGCTGGAAGTGGCACTGTGGCTCAAGTGGTAGAGTGCTAGCCTTGAGCAAAAGAAGCTCAGGGACAGCACACAGGCTCTGAGTTCACAAGGCCCAGGAATGGCGAAAAAAATTTATAGGCCTGGGAAGCTGGCTCAGTGGTAGAGTGCATGTTTTGCATGCATAAGGCCTTGGGTTTGATTCCTGAGCACCACATAAGCAGAAAATGCCAGAAGTGGCGCTGTGGCTCAAGTGGCAGAGCACTAGCCTTGGGCTGAAGAGCTGAGGGACAGTATCCAAGCCCAGAGTTCAGACCCTGAGACCGGCAAA